>NC_085846.1:21377843-21707843 GCF_035594765.1 Anolis carolinensis
TGTTCCTGAATAAAATTACTTGGAAATAAATGTCATTTATATCAATGAGATTTATATTGGGAGTATTTATTTCACAAGCTCGAAGCTGAAATTTCGTTAGGAAACGAAATCCAGAAATAGCTGTATGCATTGTTCAACCTGCACATAGGCACCTTCAAAATCAGTGGGACAAGTCACTCAGTTATGAAACCCTATTGCAGATATGAGAATCGGTTGACTCTTCTGATATTGTTGGGTTGTATTCTTCCCCATTGGTTATGCTGGGTCTAAGGCTGAGGGGAGTCACAGCCCAACAATATTCGGAAGTCCACTCAAGTCTACTGTTTTCAAAGAAGCAAATGGCTTCAAGTTTTATCTGCAATGTAACCATATAATCATAGCTCTATATTTGTAATTCTGTCTTTTACAAATTTGATTATGTTCACATTTGACTTAAAATGTTCTTTGTAGGGATGTGTATGTCTTCCAATGGTCAACGTCATCCAGCCATGCTGAAGGACCAAAAAAATTCTTGAAAGAACACCTCTCTGGGGATTTCTAAGTCCTCCAATGTGATTCTTTGTGCAAATTCCAGCAGAGGTTGACCCTACAATTGTGTTAGTAAAGCTAGAGAAATATATTATAGTAAAGGTAAAGGTTTTCCCCGACATTAAGTCTAGTCGTGTTCGAATCTGGGGGTTAGTGCTTTTCTATTTGGTGACATCTGGGACCTCCAAAGGACTCCAAAGTAATCCAAAGTAATTCTGGAACATTGCTTTTTAAAAACTCTGGCTACGAAAGCATAGCAAGATACTTTTCCAATACCACCACCCACCCACCACAAAATGGCAGTGGAAAGAGTTGGCTGTTACAAGAAGAAAATGGGCCCTAGTGTCACGACCCAGGCTGCAGAGCACCAATAACCATACACAGAGGCCAGAATCTATCTAATATCTTTATTAAGGAAATATGTAAAGTCAATAAAAGTAAATGTAGAATATAGTTCAGAAGAAGACCTTTCAGGAAAGGTCAAATATAGTCCAGGAAAACAATGTCCAATATGAAATAGTAAGGTCCAAAGTTGTAATCCAGTAACCGAAACACTCACTTTGCCAAGCAAAGTGAGGGGAGATGACAAGGTCCTTTAGTCCATGAAACTTAGGCAAGGCAAGGAAATAACTTGATTCTTGGTACACAAAGCTTGATTCAAGGCAACAAGGAACGTGGAGCAAGGACAGGATCCGTGGTAAATTCGTGGCGAGGTCCAAAAACAAGGCAAGGTCCGTGGAGCAAGGCAAGGTCCTGGGAAACAAGGCAGGGCTGGAAACAGAAACAAGAACTCGACCGCGGGAGTAGCGTAGTCCACACACAACCTACTCCCGTAGCTGACGAATTGACTCCGCAAGACTCCTTCGTGGGCAAAACACCTAAGTAGGGTCTCGGTTTCCCGCCAAGAGCAGATTCTCTGGGGAACCAGAAGCGAAAGCCATTCTCTGGGTCCAGATGCATGACTCCCTAAAGTTTCTCATGGGAAGCAGGCTAATCAACCATTTGTTTGGCCGCGATTCTCAGGCTTCTGCGATTAGCCTGTTGAGCTCCTCTCTGTTGTTGACAATAATCACGGCGAGAAAAAGGGGGAGATTTTGGCTCAGGGCTTGTTTGGCAAACTTCTGGAAGGCAAATCTCCTGCAGGTGCAAGGGTTCCAGTTCTGGCTGAGAAAGTTCCAATTCTGACTGAAACGGAGGAAAACCTAAGTTTTCCTCCTCATCTGTCACAACAGTGTTAGGGACGGGACTACATGGCCCATGAGACATCACACCTAGCAGGATTGTTTGGTTTTGGCCTGAGGGAGAAAGATATGTATTTGGACTTTGTTATGCTTATCTCACTGACAAGGTGAGTTAAACAGTACAGGGTTATCCTGAAGATGTCAAGGAGAAGACGTTCTTTTATATAGTTTTGGCTTTTGCAAATGTGATTTTTTTTCACATTTGATTTAAGATGTTCTTTGTAGGAATGTGTAGGTCTTCCAATGGTCAGCGTCATCCAGTCAATTTTCTTGAAAGAACACCCCACTAGGGATTTATAATGTGATTATTTGTGCAGATTCCAGACTCTAGAGTATTGCTAATAGAACTAGAGAAATATTTTCTCAGGTAAACAAATTTTCACATTTTTGGATTTCCTTTGTTCCTAATTCCAGGTAATATGGAGAGATGATTGTACTTACTGCAGAATGGGCATCTGTCCAGCTTGGCAGAGGGCCTAGAGAAAAGGAATCAGAAAGACTAGGAGAAAAAGTTGCCAGTTATAGCAGCAGTTTGTTTATAAAGCTGTTGTAAAAAGCTCCAGTAGCCTCTTCAAATCGGGGGATCATATTATAGCATAGGTGATCAATCATGGCTGAATATGATGTTTTTCTATAGGCAGAATCTGGGAGGTGGGTCTATAAGTGACTGTAGAGACCTATCCTAATCTTTCACACTGAAGACATACATTTCCAAATGAAAGGGGGGGGGGGGTAGAGAGAGGGGGGATTCATACTGGATTTTATAATAGCCACTCTGGATTTTATGGGAGCAATCCAAGGTGCTGGATTCTATTTCCACCAAAAACACACAGATATAGGTGCCTGGCTACACAACAGTACTGATGAAACAGATCTTGGAATCTTGGTAGACCACAAACTGATACGAGCCAGCAATGTGATGCAGTAGCTAAAATGGGATTTGGGAATTTTTGGCTGTATCAAGTAAGTATAGTGTCTAGATCAAGGGAAGTCATGGTGCCTCTCTATTTTGCTTTGGCTAGACCTCAACTGGAATAAAGTGTCCAATTCTGGGCACCTAAGAGAGATATTGACAAGTTGGAATGTGTCCAAAGGAGAGTGACTCAAATTATCAAAAACAGACACTCAAAAATAGCCATAATTTTTCTGGCATTTGACATCTGTCTCTGTTATGCTCCTTGGAGAGATGCTTGTGGTGAATGATAAGGATATACAGTAGTTATTATATCCAAAAGTACGCAGTTGATATGACTTTCCACGCATGTTCCGCCTTCTCCTCTGAGACTCTGGGTGTCATAAAGAACAGAGAAAACTATATGAATGTTACCCCACTCCCATCACAGCAATCCCGTACACACATATTAGAATGCAGTATTAGAGAAGATGCAAGAAGAAAGGCAATGACACACACACATGTGACCCTGCTGACCTGTTGCATCATTCTGAGATCAGAAACTGGCTTTCATCTCAGAGATAACCAATCAACTTTAGTGCTTTTGCTTTACTGTTTATTCTGTGGGAAAAGTACAGATTTAACTAACAAAGGCCTCATTCATATCAATCAGGGAAGTAAGATTAGAGATTGCACAATCCTGGAAACGGAACCTGGCCTTCTGTGAAAAATTAGCTTTGTATCATGGAAAAACAGACCAATAAAACCAAAAGTGAAACCAGCTTTATTAAGATGCCATGCACATTCGTTGCCTTTGCTAATAAACCCACATTTGTATATCGTATAAACCCACAGTACAATCAAAGGAATTCTGGATCAGTTCATTGGATTTTCATAAATATATTGCAGAGAGGGGATATCACCACCTATATGGATGTCGTTTCTCATCAAATCAGTCAGTTCTTTTATATTTATTTTTTTAAAACTATAAGAACTGGTTTTTTTTGTGTCTGGAGCTATTTGAAAAACTGCAAGTCGCTTCTGGTGTGAGAGAATAAGCTGTCTGCAAGGACGTTGCCTAGGGGACGCCCGGATGTTTTACCATCCTGTGGAAGGTTTCTCTCATGTCTCCACATGGGAAGCTGGAGCTGACAGATGGGAGCTCACCCCGCTCTCCGGATTGGAACTGCTGACCTTTGGTTGGCAGTCCTGCCAGCACAAGGGTTTAATCCATTGCACCCCCCCAGGGGCTCCTAGAACAGTGAACCCCTAGGTATCATGACTCCCTACTCTTTGCTACTCAATGTTTTTTGTAAAGTGATATATCTCTATTTTTGTACTGTTTATTAAATGTAATTTAAAAGCATAGGAAAATGCTTTTGTGTTTTATTTGAGTTTTTAAAAATAATTTCCTAACGGCTCCTGATTTTATAGGCAAGTTTCTATTGATGCTATGCCACTTTCATACAACATAATGACACCAGGTTCCAAATTTAACTATCATGGGAACGTTCTGTAGATCCCTGGGATCTGCTGTTTAAGAAGGACTACTTAAAATTCTCAAACAAAGTGTTCTAGTGTTGTGGGTAAATGTTATGGGGTAATGGGAGTTGTAGTTTAATTTTCTTTTTTTCGTGTCAGGAGCAACTGGATTTGCTTCTGGAGTGAGAGAATTGGCCGTCTGCAAGGACGTTGCCCAGGGGACACCCGGATGTTTTGATGTTTTACCATCCTTGTGGGAGGTTTCTCTCATGTCCCCACATGGAGCTGGAGCTGATAGAGGGAGCTCATCCGCACTCTCCCCGGGTGGGATTCGAACCTGGCAGCTTTCAGGTCAGCAACCCAACCTTCAAGTCATGAGGCTTTTATCCCCTAGGCCACCGGAGGCTCCTTGTAGTTTAATGAGGCACTAGCACTCTTTGGAAGAGAAGGCAAAACACCTCGTAAAACTACCATTCCAACAATCTCATAGCAAAGGACTGCAAATGCAGACAACCCTAACAGTTCGGCGTGAAAATATGTGGCTGTTTGTAGTGATCTTACTATGATATGTGTGATGTAGTGATAATGGAGCCCCTGGTGGCACAGCAAGTTAAGCCGCTGAGCTGCTGAACTTGTTGACTGAAATGTCGGTGATTTATCTGGGGAGCAGAGTGCGCTCTCACTGTTAGCCCCAGCTTCTGCCAACCAAGCATTTCAAAAACATGCAAATGTGAGTAGATCAATAGGTACTGCTCTGGCGGGAAGGTAGCGGTGTTCCATGCAGTCATGCAGGCCACATGACCTTGGAGGTGTCTATGGACAACACCAGCTCTTCACCTTAGAAATGGAGATGAGCACCAACCCCCAGAGTTGGACACGGCTTGACTTAATGTCAGAGGAAAACCTTTACCTTTACCTTAGTGGTAATGAAGCCATTGCAGGGCCAATATGGACCAGGAAAATGTGGTTGCAAACTTAAGCCCAGAGTAAGCCTTCAGCTGTTGAGGATGCCGTGCTTCTAAATTATCACCAACTTTTTAAGCAAAACAACACAATTTCTGTCCGGAACCAGGCCTGGGACCTGAAAGCAGGGAGACCCTTTTACCATTAGCCAAAATTAAACTACACTTCCAGTGTATTTGCAATCTCAAGGTGAATCAAGAGGAGGGGCCAACTCTATCTTTAAGTAAACAGCAGTCAAGGGGCAAAGCCCACTCAACCTTGGGGACATGGGAGTGAGTGTGTGCCAAAGTTTAAATCTTTCTGCTAAAGTTCAAACAAAATTTATTTCCCTGGAAGGACTGTTTGGATTTTACAGGAGTGACTCCGTTGTGGAATCTAAAGAAACTATTGGGTAAAACTCTGATTTGGAAAGGCCTCTGGCTCCAAATTGATTGGCCCCTGTCAGGAAAAAAAAGTCTAGTCAGTGGTAGAGGCAGCTGATGGAGAACTTCAGGAAAATAGACCCCCAACTTCAGCCAAACTTGGAAGATCTCAAGTAGGAAGCCCTGTCATTTGAAGCATGTTGCCAGGAAGACAAGCAGAGATTGCTGAGGCTTAAACAAGAAACAGTGACCCACTTCCCAGCTGGTGTCTGAAAGACGGGCAACTATAAATCTCCAAAGGTGAGTTCTTAAGATTTACATCTGTTTGGGCTCCCAGGGTTTGCATACTTATGATGTTGATGGCTTTATTTTGGATTCTTGGTCTTAAGTCTTGTGGCCCTTCCACATAGCCATGTAACCCAGAATATCAAGGCAGAAAATCCCACAATATCTGCTTTGAACTGGGTTATCTGAGTCCACACTGCCATATATTCCAGTTCAAAGCAGAAAATGTGGGATTATATTCAGCTGTGTGGAAGGGGCCTTGGTCTTTTTGGATCCTTGATCTTAAGTTGCTTGAATCTTTTTCTCGTGGCTCCAATTATCATGATTATAGGCTTCTTGAAATAGATTTTGGAACAGCAGAGAACTCATTACTGCATCCCCTTTTATCCTTAGTGAACTCCCTTGATCACCCATGGAATAGCTTGACTCATATCTAACTGCTTCTCCTTAATCTAGCTTGCTTCTTGTGATACCTTTAGATCCATAGGAAGTTTTTCCAAGGATTGTTAATAATATAATTCCACCTCACTCCAAAAAGCCATGCATTTTTCATAACTGGCAGTCACAAAATGACAACTACTTTCAGCTTGGATTTCATTAGGTACACTGCTATAGAGTACACGAGCATGTGCTAAACATGACACTTTGCTGTTACACAAAACGGAAAATTTCTTCAAAGGCTACATAAATGTTTGCTGTAAATATTGGGCTGGGATAGTGTTGCCTCATTGTTTACATGGTTACATTTATCTTTGTTATATACAAGTTTAACAGCTTTTGAAAAGTGGTTGAAAATGCATGCTAAAAACAAAGCAAGCAGCTGATCCCTTGGACACTAAAATTTCTCCTCACCAATATAATACATGAGATCTACATGCAGAAACACGCATCCCAATTAGTTGGCTATATACTTTAAAAGATAGGAAGGTAGACTTCCCAAACTCCAAGTCTTTCATCATGATGTTATGGAAGAGGTCTGGCAGAGGTTGACCATAGGGTTGTGCTGGAAGATCTAGAGCAGTGGTTCTCCACCTGTGGGTCCCCAGGTGTTTTTGCCTTCAACACCCAGAAATCCGAACAGCTGGTAAACTGACTGGGAATTTTGGGACTTGTAGGCCAAAAACACCTGGGGACCCACAGGTTGAGAACCACTGGTCTAGAGATTCTCCAAGAAGTGTTCTCTTAGATGGAGAAGAAAAAGGTGCCCAACTGCCATCTTCAGGATGGTCCCAGCCACAAGAAAAATTTGTCTTGTTTGCTAGACTAATTCAACTAAAGGGTTGACTTATGTACTTCATGGATTTCATATGAATGCTAAAAACAAAGCAAGCAGCTAGTCCCTTGGACACAAAAATTTCTCCTCACCAATATCATACATGAAATCTACATGCAGAAACACACATACCAATTAGTTGGCTATATACTTTAAAAGATAGAAAGGTAGACCTTCCAAACTCCAAGAGCTACGGATATATAGCAATTCTGAATTGCAAGGTAAGCTGTTGTTAATATTGTTGATGGTGTTGTTGATGTTATTTTAATTTACAAAGCTTCAGTGGAGACACCTTTTCTCCATTATAACTCTTTCAGGAGTGAATTTCCCTTCCTAGCAGTAGATTTCTCTCACTGGCTGTTGTTGTCTCATCCCCGTTTTTAACTATTAGTAATTTGAAAGCTGGCTGGTTGTAATTCAGGGACTGCCTGTATACTCATGTACAAATTAGCCTCATGTATAAATGGAAGGTAACGGTGTTCCATGCAGTCATGCCGGCCACATGACCTTGGAGGTGTCTATGGACAATGCCAGCTCTTTGGCTTAGAAATGGAGATGAGCACCAAACCCCAGACTCGGAAATGACTGGACTTAATGTCAGGGGAAGCCTTTACCTTTACCTTATAAATTAAAGGCAAGTGTGGATGCCAAAATTATGGATTTTGATGTAGAAAAGAACAAGGATTATTCTGCAGTTAGGGAAAAGTACCCATGCCACTTCAGCGGGTCAATCACCCCTGAACGCTACTACCATTTCCCAGTCCAAACATTCAAAAACATCAATGCAATAGCAGAGGGATCAGTACTTCTTTTTTCATGTAATAGACTTCTTGCCTTTCTACACTCATTCTGTTTTTGCCAAGGTCTGGTGATACTCCAGAATTTGCTTGATATTTAGGAGTATCCTCAGGGCTTCAGGGCAGTATGAACAGTGGAATGAGGTTCTGTTTCCACTGTCCAAACTGGACATGCCGCTATCACCCTTTTTCTGTGCTGATTATCTGATCATATTGTTGCTGTTCTGATATCAAGTAGAGCTTTATGGCCATCATGGCACAACAGCAACATGTGGAAGTGACAGGCCAAATGTAGTCCCAGCCCATGTGGATAATGGCTACGCTGAGAGCAAATTTACACCAGGCTAACTGACCCAGTGTAGAAATGGCCTAGGACTTAGGAGATCATGATTCAAATCTCCATTCATTTACAGAAACCCATTGGGTGACTATCGGCAACTCACACCCTCTCCACCTCAGAAGAAGGCAAACTCTCTCTGAACGAATTTTGCCAAGAAAACCCGCTCAGGGTAAGTCAGATATTACTTAAAGGCATACCACAACAGAGTAATCAATCTACCAAAAGTTTCAGTATGTACTGCAAGGTAGTTCCCTAGATTGCAGAACTCTGTTTCCAAAATGGATTGGAGACTTTGCATGCCTCCAGTCAAACCTTGGAATAAAACCCATCCTTTATCCCACAGACATGGGAGATACCACCCAACACTGATATCTTGGTCAAAAATAAAGCAATAATTGACTTTGTGTAAGTATTCCTATCCAACACCCATTTTCTCTGCATGATAGTCTGTGCATGTGGTATATTTGTTTTCACTGCCAGGATGCAATGCTTATTATATCCCAGCAGTGTGGCATTCCCATCTGGTTTAGGAAATACCTTCCAATATTTCCTCATTGCCAAATTTGGCAATTCTAACCAAAAAAGGTAGTAGCAGGCTCAAAAGTTTTCAAAATCAGGATTTGTAACTGGGAATTTACCTCTGAAGAATGTGCTAATTGTCTAGTGGTGGACAGTTTCCAAGTTATGAAACTAAAGTGTCCTCCTGGTTTATTGATTATTCTTTCAGATGCAGCTGTTGCTCTGCATTCTCCTAATTCCCTTAATTGCCTCTGAACAAGGGAACTCTGGTGTGAACGTCACTCTTAGAATTCTGAGCAGAACTGTGGAAAAACTCCCACCAGTGATACCAGGTGCTGTATCAAAATCGTTTGGCATTAACAAATGTCAGTGGTGACTTTGATGCCACTGGGGTGGCAGATCTGTTCCAGATCATCCAAGCTGTTACATTTAGTTGGGGGGGGGGGGACTAAGGCTTGAATCTTGAAGAGCTCCTTTAAGTCTCAGACTAGAACTTAGAGCAGATTCATTACTCTCCCTCACATGGACAACAGTTCTTGCTGCTTAGCTCAGGATTACAGTCCTGTGTTGGCACTACCTGCAGTGTGCTCATCAGACAGCCAAAGCAGGGTCAGACAACAGAGAAGTTGTGTATGAAATCCTGTCCTACCAATAACATAATATGATCCACCTAGGGCAAGGCATCCTTGGGCAAGAGGAAGCAATTAGTGAATCCTGGGCTCACTTTTCTGCCCCGGGATCATCTCAGGGCATATGAATAATCAAACCTGCAAATCTATGAGTAATGAAATCAGTGAATAATCCAACCTGAAAAAGTCAACCCACAAATGTGGAAAGCTGTCTCTGCTTTCTGAAATGAGGAACTACAATTTCACATCTGTGGGGAGTATTGGAGAAGCAACAGGAAATGGCCCTGTAGCCAGATACAGAATGATGATGTCATCTTCTGGATCTCCGATGGACTCCAGTTGAAAATTACTTTTTACCTCTTGAGTCTGGCTACAAAGACACACCAAGATGTTTTTCCAGTATTTCCCCTCACCCCGTACCGGCTACTAAACGGCAGTAGAAGTTGTTGGCTCTCACAGGCAGAAGCTGAGCCCTAGTGGGATTCACTGATTGTTGCCTGAGGGAGAAAGAGAATTCCAGTCTTGTAATAAGTCTTATGCTTACCTCGCTGACTGGTTGTTGGCTGGTGTTTTTGTTTCTTTCATTCTTAAAGTCAAATACAGGAGACATCAAGGCGAGGTCATACACCATTTGTGTAAGCCAAAATCTCTATCCAGAGATGAACTAGCATAAAAACATGTCAGGGCAAGGCAGTAGCAATAGAGGGAGGCCTTTTTATCAGTTGCTGGAAAAAGGCATGATAGAAAATATAAAAAATACAGTAAAAACATAGGATTTCCTTAGGCAAAAAATACTATGATGTGATTCGCCAGTTCCTTCATCTCACAGCATCTAGTATTTGATGGCAGTCTCCTATCAAATTAGTAACCAGAGCTACTTAGTTTCCAAATTCTGATGTGTTTTGGGTACCTTTAGAGTGTTTAAGAACTCACATTTGAAACTACTGGGGTTAGAGACAAAATGACACATCGCAAATAAGGGAATGGCTTTCTTTCTTTCTTTCTTTTTTTTTACCAGGGAACAACTCTAGCAATTTCTGTGCCTTTCAGCATGGCTCTATGGTCAACTTCCACTGGATGGTGAACACTGATGACTTCACCAGACGGGATGAATTTAGCATCCTAGAATGCTTTCACCCCATCTAATTAACGGAGCCCACACTGGCATCACACAATGTTGATGTCCATCCTGGGGCTTCACCAGGTGGACAATGTGATAGGGAAAGCGTTGCCGAGAGGGAGTTGTGTACGGGGTAACAGATTTATTCTACAGCCCTTCTCTTTTCTTCTGGATGCCTGACCTTTATGATGAGGTCCTTAATCACATTTGAAGACATAGAGATTTTTAGAGAAATGTTTTCTCTAGAATGTAGGTCCAGCAGCATGACTGGAGGAATTTGACCATAGAGTTACACTAGAAGATCTAGAGATTCTAGAGAGAATATTTTTTAATCAAATCTATAAATACATCAGTAAACGTGAAAAATAAAGTGTGGAGGCATGTCTATACCTCTTATCCATTCTCATTATATGTTTCCCTTCTTAATTTCTTCCAATTTGTATTTGCAGTCCCAGAAAAAGGAGGAAACCAAGCAACACGGTACTCAAAAAAAAATAAACGACAGGACACTTTGGGCAATGAGGCATTTCAGGGCACAAGCCTGAAGTGGGTGCCATTTCAAGGAAATATCTCCCAAGAGGCTGTCTCACTGTGGAATGACTATGCCCAGAGGACAGAGTATATTTGCGCTACTGAAGTTTGTCGAGTTGGATTCTACAGTCCGAAGGAGGGCTTGTCCTGTTTCTACACTTTTGAAGGGAAACAGAATCAAAGCGCCAGGTTCTGGCTTTTAGTGAATGAAAATACACTAGAACTGTTGGAATGGCAAAGCGGATATGCCGGGAGTGTTCCCTCTAATGCTATAGGTACTTGCTCAGGAGATAGATTTTATGTTGGCAAAAATAAATATGGCCTTGGGGAGGTTGACCGACAGAATGGAGTTTTCTTTATACCAATGGATGGCTCAGGGTTTTGGTACAAATCCTACAAAATCCTCACCATTAATAAAGACTACACATCTCAGCACATTTACGACGTCAAATACTTTACGGAGAGTGGAGTGTATGGAAACAAGACTGTGACCTTAAAAACCAGCAAAGTCAGAAACTACGACTGTAAAGTAGTCAAGAAAAAAGCTTCCTTGTCCAAAGAAGTAGATCACGAACATCATTGGGATTTTAGCCATTCTTTGTCACTTACCAAGGGTTATGCTCTAACTGCAGGAATTCCTAGAATCATAGGTGGGTGTTGGTCTATTTCTACAGAAAGACATGTTACCCAGTTTGAAGGTTCTTCAGAGACGGAGAGGGAGATACATACAGTAGATGTGGAATTGGAAGTCCAGCCCAATCACGAGTGCAAAGTAGAAATGGAAGGTATTCAAATGAAATCAGAGATTCCCTTCAGCGCCTCAGTGATTCGCTACTACAAAAATGGGATGCGCCAGAGAGGCACCATACAAGGAATCAGCAGAAATCTGGTTGTGGAAGAAATCAATACCATTATAAAGCGATGTCGACCCATCCCTAATGCAGAGCCCTGTGATGATTATGACTAGTTAAAGAGGAGCCAAGTTTGTCTGCATTAGATAGGAAAAACTAAAGAAAGGTCCAAGTTGATTTAATTCTGCAGGGCTGGTCCTTGTGTGTGGATTTCACTTTTGCAGATATGATTATTCAGGGATTTTAATAATACGTTGTCTCTAGGAACCTTTAGATCAGTGGTTCTCAACCTGGGGTCCCCAGATGTTTTTGCCCTTCAACTCCCAGAATTCCTAACAGCTCGTAAACTGGCTGGGATTTCTGGAAGTCGTAGGCCAAAACACCTGAGGACCCACAGGTTGAGAACCACTGCTCTAGATCCGCTGTTGTGACTCTGTGGCCAACTTCCATCATAGAGTTAGCTGTGCTCATGGACTAGAACTTCCTAAATATTATACTTCACTAGACATTAGTTAGTCCTTCACCATGATGTTATAGAAGGGGTCTGGCAGAGGTTGACCATAGGATTGTGCTGGAGGATCTAGATCAGTGGTTCTCAATCTGTGGGTTCCCAAATGTTTGGATTCCCAGAAATCCTAAGCTGGCTGGGATTTCTGGGAGTTGTAGGCCAAAACACCTGGGGACCCCCAGGTTGAGAACCACTGATCTAGATCCTCTAGCACAACCTTATGGTCAACCTCTGCCAGACCTGCCAGAACCATGGATCTAGAGATTCCCAAAGAAGTGTTCTCTTAGATGGAGGAGAAAAAGGTGCCCAACTTCCATCTTCAGGATGGTCCCGGCCACAAGAAAAATCTGTCTTGTTCGCTAGACTATCAACAAAGGGGTCAACTTATATACTCCATAGATTTCATAGATATTTCTTAGGCAAGGAATATTCAGAGGTGGTTTTGTGAGTTTCATCCTCTGAAATATACCCTGTAGCACAGACATGAGCAAGCTTCAGCCCTCCAGGTGTTTTGGATTCCAACAATTCCTAATAGCCTACCAGCTGTTAGGAATTGTGGGAGTTGGAGTCCAAAACACCTGGAAGGCCAAAGTTTTCCTGCAGTAGCATCTGATATTAATGGGTGGTGTCCCATCCAAGTACTAACTAGAGCTTACCCTGCTTAGCTTTCAAGATCAAATGGGGTATGGAGCCTTTAGGGAATGTAGATCCTGCTTGGAGCTTACAGGATATGTAAAGTCAAAGTCAGCATAGAAAGGAGTAGTTTGAAATATTAAGTGGGTAAATGTGTCCCCTTTTCTGCTTTTCAAAAAAGTCCTTCGACAACAAGGACTCCTTATGCCTTTTAGCAGAGTCCCAGCTTATCTCATGTGTCAATAGAGAAATCTGTACAAACATATAGGTGGTTGAATACACTGAAAGATAAGAAGAGAACGGCTCATTTATTTAACCAAAGTAAATAAGGTCTTTTGTCTACCTGGCCATTAGAGGGAGCTGTAACTCCATATTTAAAAAATAATCTCTCTGAATTGGTTTTCCAGTTAAGCGCAAACAAAGCAGATTCTGTATTTTATCCCAAGGCCAGCAGATCGAACCATAAAGGGCAGCGAAAATTAGATGCTTTTATGTAACAGACAGGCTGCTAACAGTTGCGTTACTCTCCATGTCTCCTTGCTGTTTTAAATTCCTGCTGTTTTACAGAGACTAAAAGAAGGCAATGTATGATCTAATAAAGTTCTGTGTACATTTTGGAATTCATTTTCATTTTTTTAATTATCTTTTGGCTGCCACAAAATTTCTTTAACTAGCAGAAGTAGACAATGCACAAGTTTGGGTTTTAACAGAATTCATATATTTCTGAGTCATGTAATGCTTGCTCTAACATACCCACAAAGCATAAAAATGGTGCACAATCATATTACCTTAGGTATTAGTTAGACTCATGTCTTCCTACCAGTGAGCTCAAGAATATTATCTTCTCTTTATTCACACAACAATTATTGAGTTAAGTCAGAAAGAGAGTAACTGATCTCAAGTCACTCAGGAGACTTGAAATCAAGGAGACAAGTATTTGATTGGGCTTGTCCCCATGTGAGCCGCTCTGAGTCCCCATGGGGAGATGGAGGTGGCATACAAAAATAAAATTATTATTATTATTATTATTATTATTATTATTATTATTATTATTATTATTCAGTGGAGGCTCAAATCTGAATCTCACAAGTCCAAGTCAAACTGCTCCACCACATTGCCTCTCCATTCTTTTTCTATGCTACACAGAAACTGCAGTTCCTAACACTATTACCTGGGTGTTACTTCCACTATTTTCAGGCTCAGCTGACATGTACAGGTTGTACCATCAGAGATCTAAAACACCCACACACAGTTTACGAAGCAAATCTCTCCTTGTACTGGCCAAGAAATAATCCCATTACACACAGAAATACCCAATCAATGGCCTACAAAAAGAAATGATCAGTTTGCATATGCCAAGGTGAAAGAACTGTGCCAGGTATTTGGAGGTGAATTATTTTGCCCAGAGTCACTACAAGGGCCACACAGACTGGTCCCCAGTCCACCTCTAGAATACACCGGGTAATATCATACACACATGAAGGCATATGCACACATATTCATATGAATACATAGTTATTATAACTGTGGACACTATGTTTCTATTATCTACAATCCTGTTAGCTAGTCCCAAACACAGAAAACTCCCCTTAAGTAACAACTAAGTAAGCAAATCCAGTGTATTTAATGACTCTACTCTAGACAAGACTATAACTAGGATTTAGATGGTTGAATTCGGTGGGCTGAAGGCTTCAATCATATGCACATTATTCTAGTAAATTTCACCGAAACCAGAAAGGCTTTGTATATAGACATATATGGGATTCTACAATGTCATATATATCTAAATCTTGTAGTGCAGTGGTTCTCAACCTGTGGGTCCCCAGATGTTTTGACCTTCAACTCCCAGAAATCCTAACACCCGGCAAACCTGCTGGAATTTCTGGGAGTTGAAAGCCAAAACACCTGGGGACCCACAGGTTGAGGACCACTGTTGTAATGAATCATATGTAATAAGTCCTTTCACCAGAAACATCAATGCATCCACACTGATGTCTATGCAATCCAGTTTTCGGTAACCAGAGTTCTAACATGCAATGTGCGCATTTCCACTATTACAAACACAACTAACATTTGTCTCTCTTATTTCTACAATACTTTTTCTAGGACACTCATGCAATCACAACCCAGTATTCGGGATTCAGAAAGTATTATAATGCCCATTCAAGTCTCCCACATCTGCTCTATGCTCACTTCTCCTGCCTATATAGAAATTAATATAATTATAATGCACACACCATCCTTGGTGTCTTTAAACAAGTTGAACTGCAATAATATATATATATATATTAGTCTGGATGGAAAGAGCTCTAACCAGACACAGAAAAATGTGTCCCTTCATCACAGAGATGCTTCTGAACAAAACTTGCTTAGAAGCTGCTTCACTATGAAAGTCTGAAATGTGGCATTTCATTGCCTTTGAGCATGTACAGAGTATTTCCCCTAAGCAATCACAACAAGCAAACACAGTATCACTTGGGCATATGATTTATCTGTTTGGTTGGTTTAGGTGTGGATACAAACCGAGGAAACATCATTAAAATGAAGAACAACTGAACAAGCAATGGTATGAAAACATGTTAACAATTGTAAAAGGTCCAAAAAGGAAAACACAGCACCAGAAGGAAAAGAGGGAAAGAGCCACCTTGAATCAGCCACCAAAGGCATGTATGAATTCTCTCAACCTCAACCAAAACTCACGTATATGACTTTGGCATATACATATGCACAGGAATCCACAAAGGCATATTGACACCATTAATGGATGCACTGCCACACACACATACACATATATCCCCCAAGACAACGGACTCACAGCACCCAAGGTGCACAAACCCTACCACACACCCCTGACTTCCATCCTCCAAGACAAAGCAATGGATCCATCCTGGCCCAGAGGTCAATTTCGGCCCCCTTTGGGGTCAAGGTTCATATGGCCAGCATCTAAGGTCCCCATGCAGCCTTGCCTCAACTGCGGCCAATTATTATCCCTAAGCCCTGCAGGCCATGAGAAGGGCTGGGAGGCAGGTGCCTGGCAGTCTCCCGGTGCAAGCTGTCACTCTCCTCCATCGCTGATCTCCTTGACCTCACGTTGGGTGCCTTCCCTGCCCCAAATCCAGATGCAGAAGGGAGGGTGTCTTTCCCCGAGCTTAGCCTTTGTGAATTAAACCCTGGTGCTGGGCCGTGGGAGCATATCTCAAATGCCCAAGATCCACCCGCCCATCCTTCTATCTCTCTATCTATCCACCCCTCCCGCATGACTGGGCTGGGCTCCGGCTGCCTCTCCAGCCAGAGGCAGCGTTGGTAACTTTCCCCTTGAACAGTGCAGACGGAGGCACGCACAGCCAGCCCCAGTATGTCAGAGACCTCCGGCCCCGCAGAAACCCCCAGCACAGAGGGACAAGACGCCCCTACAGAAGAGCCACCCTGTGCTGAGCTGAAAGCCACCTCTGAGAAATGGTGAGTCAGACAAATGGGGGGAGACAGGGGCATTGACCGTCCCAGCGGGATAGCTAGTTGCATGTCTGGTTTCATAACTCTGCTTGAACAGGATCAGCCTGGGGTGATACTAATGTGAGGGGTGGGCGCAGCATGATTTGATGACCTCCTCATGACATGTAAGATCTAATTCGCATGCCGCTGAAGCCAATGATGACAGGCTCTATTTTACTTCCCACATCTGTCTACCTTTCTGCAGCAAGCTGTAGGGTTAATGTAGGTCAATACATGGATATTTCCATGCAGTATGCAGCAGAAGCCCAGAGGCAAAGACTATGAGTGTGAAGGAATTTTCCAGATGTCCAAGCCTGGTCCTAAGTCTCCAATTTTTGTGAGTCATCTCCAGGCAGAAGATGAGGATAGAAATATTTCCAGTTTGGGGCAACTAAGCTCCAATCAAGAGGAACAGGCTACGTGCAAATCTCCAGTTCAACTAATAGAGCAGCACCTTGCTACAATTTAAAAGCTTTAATTGATTGGTTGCTTCCAAACATTATTTTGGGGTGATCTTCAGATTTACTCAACTTCTTTCTTTTTCTCCCAATTGCCAGAGCTCACCCTCCTAATACTTTGCACCAGGCTAAAGCAGCCAGCCTAGATCAAATGTTCCTCATCCCCAGCTAAGAAGGAATAGTTCCTTCATTTCATCTTGAAACACACCCCTTGGCTAAGATTTCGCTTTCCAAATATGACTGCCTGCATATCTGTGTGTTTAAATGGACAAACTCTGAGCAATTGTGCTTGGTGCTATATGCACTAAGTTTAATGATATCACCAGGGGCCGTAACTAGATCTCAGATTTGGGATCAGTAACTTCAGGGTTTGGTATAATCCTGAACTGGCAACCCTAAAGCCAGATGTTTTCTTGAACCTAGGCAAGGGAAAATGCAAGAACCCAAAGGCATAGCATATATGAAATAGGAAAGCAATCTAATCTATCAGGATCTAGTCAAAGTTCACATCACACAGGCTAGTCTTCTTCATTCACTCAGTCATTTCCGACTCTTCGTGACCTCAAGGACCAGCCCACGCCAGAGCTCCCTGTCGGTCATCACCACCCTCAGCTCCTTCAAGGTCAAGCCAGTCACTTCAAGGATACCATCCACCCATCTTACCCTTGGTCAGCCTCTCTTCCTTTTTCCTTCCATTTTCTCCAACATCATGATCTTTTCCAATCCTAGTAGTGGCTGAGAAAGACAGTTTGGCACCTAACATGAAAAATATAAATAAGGGCCCAACATCCTTGTGAAAAGATTTTTTCAAATTTAGATTAGAATACAACCATCAAGGGAACTGAAATCTACAACCAGAAGCAACTACCTCATTCTGCCTCATAGTAGAGAGGTCAACATACTTCACAAACCTGTCTTTAGTCTTGTCCCTGGGCTCTGATACATAGCCTTGACTTGTTTGAAAGAGAAGGCAAATCCTTCCTTATCTGGCATGTCAGCTGGAAATGATGGAGAAAGATAACACTTTAAAAACAAACAGAAAAAGCAAAGAAAACTTACAAAACGAACAGGGACAAATACAGAATGGGGACGGTGATTCTTAAGGGTCTAATACCCTGAAGGCACTAGCTCTGGTCTAATCTTGGAACTAAGCATGGTCAGGCCTGGTTAGTACTTGGATGAAGAGCCACCGGTGAATACAGGTTGCTATGGGCTACATTTCTGAGGAAGACAATGGCAAATCAGTATGTATTCCTTGCATAAGAAAATTATGTGGAAGTCATAGGGTTGCCATAAAGCAATCTGAAGGCACAAGTTGTTACTGAACCAATTTCAGTGAGGCCAGCTTTCGGATTAAACAAAATTTTCAATCTGCCAGAAAGGCTTGTCAATCCAAAAGTACCACACCAAATGCTTACATAAGATGCATGTTCTGTGTTTCTTAGATCTAACAGTGTTTTATTAAAGTGTGCTAGTTTAAAATGTAATACATGAACATTAAATAAACAGAAATACTTGCATCAGTAAGCCATATTTGATTGTTGGCACAGCTCACTGGCATGTATACACTCAGCCTGGTTCCATAGTACAGTTTTATTGTGCATTCAACCTACACAATAAATAAATCAATTTAAAAACTCATTTATAGAGTTTCTAATTGCAAATTTTCCATATATCCCACCACCTCTTTTACATTAGAAAATCTGTTTAGAGGGGGGGGGGGAGAATAAGTTCACAATGTCTTTTGACTACTATGACAGGAGTTGCCAGTCTAAAGAACCTCTGATAGCATAACCAGGATTTGGACCACATAATGTTCAAAGGGGCTCCTAATTTCCCAAGACCCTCATAGCAACAACAGTTAATCAGATAAGCCTGGTGAAGCAGAGAAAATATCTAATTTGGACTGTGGTTCAAATTCCATAGTAAATTCAGATACATTTTTGAGGCTCCATCTATAAAATGGGCAAACTCTTATGCCAAGTTATTATTGGAGTAGAAAGGTCAAAAAAGGATAGTAAAAAAGATGCTGTAGAAAGTCGCTGGTGGATTGCTGAAAGCCCCCTGGCCTCTCTTTATGCAGATATACATACCTCTGAGACCTCAAGCCTCCTCATCCTCAATTAACTCAAGCAGCTAAAGCCCAGCTTGGAGGATTAGACTATAAGGAGGAAATCTTTCTGTTGGATCAGGGGCCGGGGTGATTCCTTGTCCAATCGACATGATGTCAAGCTTCCCAGAGAGACAATAACTTCATCCCTTTCTGGTCATAGTATTTAGCCCAACAGCTCCCATTTTTAACAGATAAGTTATAGGGTTACATCAATGGTTCTCAACCTATGGGTCCCCAGGTGTTTTGGCCTAACAACTCCCAGAAATCTCAGCCAATTTACCAGCTGTTAGGATTTCTGGAAGTTGAAGGCCAAAACATCTGGGGACCCACAGGTTGAGAACCACTGGTGTGCATCCTGTTTCAGCTACATGTGGGAGGGCTTGTTTGGGGAAATCACTCTGCACATGCTCAGATACTTTAAAGTAACCATTCATTCCATTGTCCCCAGTCAGAGTTCTACCAGTTTAAAATGATCCTGTAGCTAAAGTCTGCCTGCGCTCACTGTAAACCCAAATCTAGAAAACGGATAATTATGGGGTCAGAATAGCTGGACCAGGTAACACAAGTTTTACTTGATTTTTTCCACCATAAAAGATAACAGAAGGAATGAGGGGGAAGGTCAAACACATACCTTTGCTCTTTCAGCTTCAAAGTAGCCCATCTGCTGCATTTTTAAAAAATGGAGAAAATGTTAAAGAGTGAAGATGCTGCTGGAGCACTTCTATGCCATGTGTAATTTGGCCCATGCTTCAGCTCTGGCAATAGGAAAGATAAGGCAGGACAATCCAAAGGTGGTGGGCACCCAGGACTCTTGTTCACTGAGTGACCTTAGAAAAGCTCCCACTGAGCTCTGCCCTTCAGTACAACTGCCTCTTCACTTGGTAATTTTCAAGATCCTCTGCCCCTTTCTTATGCACTTTTCCTACTAACTTGACCATTTTCTAACTCTTACTCCCCACCATCAACTTCAGCACTCTCCTGTCCCCCGGTTCTCATTCCAGGTGACATTGCCGTGACTTTATAATCTCTGCACCTTCGTTCCTGTCTGCCAGGTTAATCCTAATGTCTTCAGAAAGGGGATTTTCTGCTGGGAGCTAATAGTTTTGGATCTTCAAAAAAACAACATAATGCACACCATGTTTTCCATTAGTTAGTTAGTTAGTTAGTTAGTTTGCAAAGGGATCTTGTAGCAAAACCCCTTAGAGAATGGAGAGAACAAAGCCGGTAATATAAGATTCCCCAGATTTAAGATCTACACTGTTGGATTAATGCATCTTGACACCACTTTAACTGTATCGCTTAATGCTATGGGATCATGGGACTTGTAGCTTTATAAAGCCTTTAAGGCTACTCTGCCAAACCGTGCTGGTGCTTCTATTAATTCTACAATGTAGATGCACCCGAAATCTACTTCCTCGGATGCATGGATTGAAGTGCCTAAGACCAGTCCTTTATAGACAGACTGTGTGTGTAAATAGCCATTGAAATGTGAAAGTTGTGGGTATGGTAATAAGGTGGTGAATCCAGTACTAACTTTGGTGCTTGAGAGACAAAGACAGGAGGAAAATGTTGCCTGAAGGCATGATGTATAGATAAAGATATGAAGTGGCATGTAGTGTTATGATGGCTGGAAACTTCAAGAAAGGAGAGATGATATACTGGCTAAGGAGGCTCATGATTTGCTACGACTTCCTAAAGATGCAGATCTGATTTTATATATATAAAACCCGTACACTCCCTTCCGCCCATTTAGTTTAGAGTTCCCTATTTTTCCTAGTTTAATTTCTGCTCCATTGTGCTTCTTGGTCCACTTAGTACAGTAGAGTCTCATTTATCCAACGTAAACGGGCCGGCAGAATGTTGGATAAGCGAATATGTTGGATAATAAGGAGAGATTAAGGAAAAGCCTATTAAACATTAAATTAGGTTATGATTTTACAAATTAAACACCAAAACATCATGTTATACAACAAATTTGGCAGAAAAAGTAGTTCAATACACAGTAATTACTGTATTTACGAATTTAGCACCAAAATATCATGATATATTGAAAACATTGACTACAAAAATGCGTTGGATAATCCAGAACGTTGGATAAGCGAGTGTTGGATAAGTGAGACCTACTGTACCTTCTTATGGCAAGACCTAGACTATTTATTAATATTCTATGGTATCACAGACAAATGACTAAAGTCTAAAGTACATTTGACCAATGAGCTGAACAAGGCAAATGTTGCCTTCTAGAGACATGGCAGGATATGGAATGAGAACAAATACCCTTTTAAAAAAAACTGAACTCTCTTTAGATAGTGGTTAAAAAACAATGGATAATTACACCAATTGTTACCTCCTTGATAGATTTTATTTGGGAAGGGGGAACAAAGAATGAGGAAATGGTAAGTAGGGAATGTCTGTCAATTTTGCTTCCATTTGATTTTAGCTGAATTTTACAATATATTCAAAATGTAAACCTTTCGTTTCAGTTTGGGTTTGATCCAAATGTTTAAAACATTTGTAAAATCTAAACATTGACCAAAGAAGAAGTGAATAGTGTGCTCTTACTGGTTGAGAAACCAAAGAAATTACAAATGAAATGGTTACAAATGAAAGATGTTCTGACTTTTCCCCACTCCCAAATAAATCTCTGAATGAGGACTATTTCACAATAAAAATCTCATGTGAAAATATCTTATGCAGAGTGAAGCCACAGTTATTGTTGTTGCGTGTCTAGCTAGCACAGGGTTTTCTAGGCAAAATTTGTTTGGATAAGTAAAATTTGCCACTGCCCTCTTCTGAGCCCCCTTCCACACAGCTGAATAAAATCCCATATTATCAGCCTTGAACTGGGATATATGGCAGTGTGGACTCAAATAACCCAGTTCAAAGCAGATATTGTGGGATTTTCTGCCTTGATATTCTGCGTTATATGTCTGTGGAAGGGCCCTGAGGCTGAGGGAGTGTGACTTCTCCATGGCCACCCAAGTGGTTTTCCTGGTTGAGTGAGAATTTGAAGTCTAGTCTCCAGAGTTGTAATCCAATGCATTGGCTCCCAAGCCACACTGTACTGGGAGCAAAGAGAAACTATTATAAATTAGTATACCAATTAAACAAATGAGCATTGGATTGCTGTGAGTTTTCTAGGCTGTATTTCCATGTTCCAGAAGCTTTCTCTCCTAACTTTTTGTCCAAATCACTAGCAGGCATCCTCAGAAATTGTGAGGTCTGTTGGAAACTAGGCAAATTGGGTTTATATATTTATGGAATATCCAGAGAAATGAATCATAGAATAATAGAATAATAGAATTGGAAGAGACCTCATGGGCCATCCAGTCCAACCTCCTGCCAAGAAGCAGGAAATTGCATTCAAAGCACCCCCGACAGATGGCCATCCAGCCGCTGCTTAAAACGCCTCCAAAGAAGGAGCCTCCACCACAGTCCGGGGGAGAGAGTTCCACTGCTCTCACAGTGAGGCAGTTCTTCCTGATGTTCAGATAGAATCTCCTTTCCTGTAGTTTAAAGCCATTGTTCCGCGTCCTTGCATTATTTGTTGTGGTGTTAATGATGGTGGTGGTAGTGGTGGCAAGAGGATGGTGATGGAGATAATGACACCACTTCCTGAGTGATGCAGATGTGTACTGGAAATACATTCTTGCATTTCAAGGATACTTCCATGGAAGGCTCTTATAAGGAAATTGCCCTGCCTTGTTCAAAATCATTATACAGCTGTTCTGGCATAGGCACTTTCCATTTGCCATTTATTTCTGACTATTCCTTCCACCTTTTTTATTCTCTCTGGGTTTTTTGGCTGCTACATCACACTCTTGATTCATATACAGTTTGTGATCTACTTAGACTCCTCGATCCAGTGTGATTTATGAAAAGAATGCTGGCAGCAGCCCCTGGCTTTGCTATGACATGCAGATCCATCTATCCATCTATCCATCTATCCATCTATCCCTTCATCCATCCATCCATCCATCCATCCATCCATCCATCCATCCATCCATCCATCCATCCATCCATCCATCTATCTATCTATCTATCTATCTATCTATCTATCTATCTATAGATCCAGATATTTCCATTTTGAGAGGAAAAATACAAATCTGTGTGTAGATATTCCTGTTAAACCTAGTCTTTATTATACAGTCACTTTATAGACATGGTCTTTACTAGTCCCTTATCACTTTTGCTTTAACAATTGCTCTATAATCCAAAGCTCCCATTCTTAATACAACTGAACTAACTATCCAAAAAATCTCAAAAGGGCCATATCTGAGTTGGGAATTGAGTAAGTTTTAGAGCCAAACTAGATTTGGTCTGGGGAGATCTGAACCTGTATGTTTATGTTTAGGGCTTATTTTCTTATTTATCAGTGTATGCAGTGGCATACTTTAAGAGCTCTTAAATGGTAGAATAGACTGCCACAGAGGGCGGTGGACTCTCCTCCTTTGGAGATCTTTAAGTAAAGATTGGATGGTAATATTTGTGGAGTGTTTCAGTTGTTTAGCTACTACATGGCAGATGCTTGGACTAGATGGTCCTTGTGATCCTTTCCAGTTCTATCATTCTAGGTTGGGGACTTCGGAAGCCACAAAAGTGAGGTCCATGCTTTTGCATAGCAGATGGGCCATAGTTTTCTTGTTTTGCTCTTATCAATTTGTTTAAAATATTTTCTGCAAAAGGAAGCCTTTGAACTACTAGTGTGTTCAAAAGTTATGTATTTCATCACTCTTTTTAAAAAAAAATTGACGTTCTATGACTCAACAGAGCTATCCTTTGATAAGGAAAGATTGGATATAAATTTTCCAGATAAATCTGTGATTTTCATGTTGCAATGCAATGCACGCACACATTCAAATGATCCCCAGCAGCTCTGATCTCCCTTTCGGCACTAATGTCGGGTGACAAGAACACCCTGTGCCTTGCCATCTGCTAGGTCAGGGAGGCGGCAGGGTGGGCATAGCCATCGCTAGCAATACTGTGGGGATTTTATCAGCAGGGGACAATTAATTACATAACTGGGAGAGGGACAGGACTTTGTGGGAGGGAGGCCTTTATTGGTAACTGCTCATCCTCACCCTAGGGCATGGAAGAAGAGGACATAAAAGAGGTCAAAGGAAGGTTAGAAGGAACAACTCAAGCTCCAGCTCAGTTCTCCCCCACTCCTTTCCCCTGTATGTGGTCTCCAAAAAGTCCTGCAGTGGCATAAGGTGGGTTATGGGGTTCCTTCATCAGAGGCTGCCTTGAAAAGGCTGAAAACAGCAGCATTCAAGGGGTGTCGCCCAATGCAGCAAGGGAGACAGTTCTTGGCATCTGGCATACCATAGTGTCCCAGCTCTGGGAAATCAGACCCTCTCTGCACTTTGGGGAGACCAGGAAAAGGCCTGTTGCCTTCTACACACAGAGAGAGAGAACAACCCTTCCAGAAGTCAGCTAGGTGTTTGCAAATATCAGATTCAGGGGAAGGCGATTTGGATCAGGTTCACAGTTAATCCTTCATACCATTTTCCTAAACCCTTTAACATTTCGCAAGCAAAAACCAAGACACATGTAGCTGAGCAACATTAAAGTGTGGTCAAGTATGCAAAAAAGATCAAAGAGAAAAACACACACAAGCAAGGAGAGCCTGTAGCAGTTTGCTTTTGCCTTAGCCTTCTGGGAAGGGCACAATGCCACCTTTCCTCTCCCTCTTTGAAAACTGAGTGCAGACAACTTTTGCACTTTGAACTCTGTTTGCAGCAATCAAAGTAAGCTGAGAAGACAGGGGAAATTAGAAGTAGGAGGAATAAACTGGGACAGCTGAAAAGTAGAATAACAGAGGATTCATCAGAACTCTCCATACCAGATTGGGATGGTTGGAGGATATTTCTTTCTGATGGAAATCAACCTCTACCACAACAGTGTTCTTTTTGTCCCATTTGTAAAAACATACCAGCACATATGCTTTGTGTGTGTCGCATTCAGTGATGTCCAGTGGCTCTGATGCCTGTGGGGCAATGAATCCACTTAGGAGGTTAAGTAAGAACGTTAAAACAACTATCCAAGGTGAGGAACCCTTGAATAGCTCTTTTAAAGTTTGGACTAATTTCCCCAGTGACATTAATGTCACCAGCTGCCATTAGCCTTATCCTACCACTTGTGACACAATGACTATAGTGATACATCTTACAAGGCTGTAGAAAGTACTATATTACTGCATTAATGTATGTCGGTATGAATGAATGAATGAATGAATGAATGAATGAATCTTTTAATCTAGTTAATGACCAGAAAAGAGGTGGGGGTAAGCTCCTACTGTTAGCCCCAGCTTCTGCCAACTTAGCCATTTGAAAATGTGTAAATGTGAGTAGATCAATAGGTGCCGCTCTGGCGGGAAGGTAATGGCGCTCCATGCAGCCATGCCGGCCACATGACCTTGGAGGTGTCTACAAACAACGCCACCTCTTCAGCTTAGATATGGAGATGAGCACCAACCCCCAGAATTGGACACGACTAGACTTAATGTCAAGGAGAAATCTTTACCTTTTTATATATGCTTTGGAAAGCATTAAAAAAGGTTAAACCCCTTAGGTGTTTGTTTTGCTGTCTGTGCCCCCGTTCAAAAGATTTCTACACACTTTCTGTCCCTGTGGTAATTGAATTTTGAAAAATGTGGCTTGTTGTGGAAACAAGGCTTTGTGATAAAGGTTCAGTTGGGACACCTTTCCCCCATGAAAACTCTTTCAAGAGTGAATTTCCCTTCCAAGGGGTAGATTTCTCTCATTTCCTATTGCCTCACCCCCGTTCTTAACTAAGAGTTGTTTAAAAGCCAGAATGTTTGCATCTCAGAGACTGCTTGTATTTTTACTCAGAATAAAGCATACTTAGAATTTGAGCCCAAAATGTATGGATTTGTTTAAATTAAATGTGTGGGAGTGAGGGAAGGAGGGAGGGAGATTTTCAATCCGCTCTGCGTGCCCAGTCCTGCCATGCCAGCTGGTCACATGGCCCCAAGTGAATGTGATGGGAAGGGACAGGCAGAGGCAGCCGGCTAAATCCTCTCCCTGGATGACAAAGGCCCCCAATGGCTGGCACCCATTCTGCCACGTGGGTCCCAACTAATCCACTGCCAGCAGCACATTGCTGACCCACATTGGGCTCTTCCTGCTGTGTTTCCTTGACAACACGCTTTGTGCAGAATTCCATGGCTGAGCAGACGGTAGCCTTCACGTGCCGGCACACTGTTCCACAGGTTAAGCTCCCCTTGCCCATCTCCTCAGTGGTGCATTTTGTAGCCCCTTAGGATGAATTTTGCATCCCTCACGCTCCCCCAGGATAGAATCATAGAGTCATAGAGTTGGAAGAGACATCATGGGCCATCCAGTCCAACTCGCTGCCAAAAAGCAGGAAAATCACATTCAAAGCACCCCCAACAGATGGCCATCCAGCCTCTGCTTAAAAGCCTCCACCACACTCCGGGGCAGAGAGTTCCACTGCTGAACAGCTCTCAAAGTGAGGAAGTTCTTCCTAATGTTCAGGTGAAATCTCCTTCCCTATAGTTTGAAGCCACTGTTCCATGTCCTAGTCTGCAGGGCAGCAGAAAACATGTTTGCTCCCTCCTCCCTATGACTTCCCCTCACATATTTATACATGGCTATCATGTCTCCTCTCAGCCTTCTCTTCTGCAGGCTAAACATACCCAGTTCTTTAAGCCGCTCCTCATAGGGCTTGTTCTCCAGACGCTTGATCATTTTACTCGCCCTCCTCTGGGATCCTCCCAGGCACCAAGGGGGGAGTCAACCAGATACCCTTAAAAAGAACTCTAGATTACTCAAGATGAGTGATTTATCTTCCTCCACTTCCCATCATACCCAAAACCCCCGGAAAGGGGGCTCAAAATGAGCCATGTTATGTACAACCTGCCAAAATGTATAAGGGCAAAATAGGCTCCTTCTCCTCATACACACACAGATAGTGGCCCACCACTACCTTGTTACGAGAAGCACGACTGGTTGACATTTCTGGTTGTTAATGTTGCCACAACGACTGCAAAAAGCCTCAGCCCATTAAAATGTGACAACCTATATCTGAAAGAATTTGCTAACTGGGCAGCTCTTCCTGGCATATTTGGACATTGTTCCAAAGAAGGTGTGCTGGTACATCATTACGTAGATTTTTCGATTCTAATATAAGACTTGGCACCTCAACAAACTACAGATTCCATAGCACTCAGCCATGGAAGTTTAAGTGGTGTTAAACTGCATTCATTCTACAGTGTAAATCAGGCATGGGCAAACTTGGGCCCACCAGGTGTTTTGGACTTCAACTCCCACAATTCCTAACAGCCTACCGGCTGTTAGGAATTGTGGAAGTTGAAGTCCAAAACACCTGGAGGGCCCAAGTTTGCCCATGCCTGATATAGATGCACCTTGCGTGGGACACAACGCTCCCAAAGAGTTAAAAGAGCAAGAGATGGAAGAGGAATTATTAAGTGACTCCATTCCCAGCATCTGCTGACTGAGACGGATGCCTCATTTTGACTAATGTTAGGGCCAACCTGGATCCAGCCAGAAGATCTTGTCTCTCACTTTCAACATTGGCCAAGGAAAGAAGCAACTGGGGAAGCAGAAAGATGCACTAGTACGGCAAAGCCAGCAGGCAAAGGAGCAGGACTGGAGCTGACTCATTGCGAGCTTCATTAGCACCAAAGAGAATGGGCAGCCACTCGGCAATAATAGGAACAGGATGGCCTCAAACCAGTAACTCCTTCCCTGCCGCATTGTACAACTCCACCCAATACCCATATTGAAAAAGGCAAAGGCAAATCTTGTTAAGAAAAGGGTCGCTTAGGGTCATCATAAGTCAGAAAAGATTTGAAGGCACACATCAAACATGGACAATATTTGGATAGGAGTGGCAAAGGTGAAACTCAGATTCAGTTTCATCACACACACACACACACACACACACACACACACACTCACCCCATGTCAAAAAAAAGCAAAACAATGGTTTTATTGGATTGCTGTGAGCTTTCCAGGCTGTATGGCTATTTTCCAGAAGTATTCTCTCCCAACAAAGGATTCCCCCAGGCAGGAAGCAGCCAGGCTTTGAAGCTGCGAAGCCATGCAGTGCTAATCAAGGTGGCCAACTGCAACATTCACACTTGCCTCAATCAGACAAGAGTTCTTTCCCCCACCGTAAACATTCCACAGATATATAAACATCACTTGCCTAGATTCCAGCAGACCTCACAACCTCTGGGGATGCCTGCCATAGATGTGGGCAAAACATCAGGAGGGAATGCTTCTGGAACATGGCCATACAGCCTGGAAAAATCACAGCAACCCAGTGATTCCGGCCATGAAAGCCTTCAACAATGCAATGATTTTACCCCCAATTAAGCATTTTTGCCACTTTTTGGGTTCCCTGGGACATATTAGATCTTATTTCAATTAGAAGCCAAAAAGAAGTGACTTCAGGTGATGTCATCTTTTGAAAAACGGTCTTTCCTGTGTCTGATGTGGTTGAGAGTAGATGGCTAAAGTTATGGGGGAAATGCCCTATATTGTCCCTAGAACGAATTGAGTGCAAAAATAAAATTGTGGTGGGGAGATATTGTGGGAGGGATTCAGGACACTATTAAAATTCATAAGTGAGTTAACTTTTATCTGAATTATGTGGCATAATTGCACAAGAGATTAAGGAAAAACAACCACTGGGGAATGTGAAGAAACAAAGATCGCAACCAAAAAAAAGAGGAACAAGAGCACGAAAGATTTTGATTCAGGGCAATGGGCTGGGTGATCTTGGTTTAGTGCTCAAATGACCACGATGGGGGCAAATAAGGTCCACACCTTTTGTGATGGTCCCTGTTAGATAGCATTGGTAGGAGGCAACAACAGTCAAAATTTGGGAGATTGAAATCTATCCAACATCCCCAGAAATGAAATACTACTCAATAACAGCTGAGTATTTTAATGCCATGTTGGAAGTTGTGGACAGTATATTCTAAAAAATTTCATGGTTTCTTGGACAGCTGGACAACTGAACAGGAGAAATCAAGCCTATATCTCAATCAAGATGCTTTGTACATGCTTTTAAAAAATGCCTCAGGTATTGTCATTGTGGAAAATCTCCCTAGCTGTATCCCACTAACAAGAAGTATTTACGTGTGCTGTGCTTTATCAGGGTCACTAGGCCTTAAAAAGAACACCTTTGGATAGAACCAGTCTCTAAAGAAGGCTACACGAATTAAAGGAGATTAAGCGTAATGTACTTACCAGGGAGTATGAGACACAGGGATACTAGAATTATAGTGGAGTACTACAATTGCTCTAGAAGAAAGTGAAACTATCTTTGCTAATCCCTTTAAGCTCCAAAAGGGTACAGAACATCAACTGCTAAGGTAAGCCCTCCCTAACCTGGTGCCCTCGAGATGTCCATCCCGGACCACTGCCATACTGACTGGGGATCATTTGATCACATTTGGAGGTTGCCAGCTTCGGGAAGGCTTTTCTAGGATGATTCAAGTGGTGAAGAAAAGAAGAGTCCAGCTCAGGCTTCGGGTTCTGTGTTTTTAACAAATGCTCTAATTGAAGAAATTAGCAACTGTTTCTTTTATTTGAAGGTAATACAATCCTGTCATTGCTGAAGATCAAACATCAGTTCATGAGAGGACTGGCCTCTAGCTGAACTCTTCCTGTCCTGAAACATACCTTCAGCAGTCCTGATTTAGCAGGAATGGTCCTGATTAACACTCTGATTCCCTTTGTCCTCTGCTTACTTGACTGCTGCAAACTGAATTCAAAGGGAAGAGGAAGGGGCAGATCTTGCCCTTTCTGTAGGTCCAAACAAATGCAAACTGCTGAAGCTTCTCTTAGTTTTGCATTATTTCTCACTAATAATTATTTCTATTTTGACCATATCATGCATTTTGGAAAATGGCATTTATAACCTTTTGGAAAAACACCTTTTGGAGATCATAACTTTTTAGAAAAGCAAGACTTTTCAAAGAAGAGACAAAAACCCTTTAGAGTAGAATTTTTTATCGTGTTATGCATCCAGATGTAATTATGCTAGGCAATGGTTTCAGTTGTTAGACTCAATAACCTGTTATCTCTGATCTATTAGGAAAACAGAGATTTGCCAGTGCATGAAAACAGCAGTGCTTCAGAAGTGTTGTTTTATATCATGCACTCAAGAGAGAAAAATGAAGTAGACTTTGATAAAAAAAATAACATATTTTGTTTACTGCCAATCATCATGTGTTCAGCCTAAATAAAGGTAAAGGTTTTCCCCTGACATAGTCTAGTCTTGTCTGACTCTGGGGGTTGGTGCTCATCTCAATTTCTAAGACAAAGAGCCAGCGTTGTCTGTAGACACCTCCAAATCATGTGGCTAGCATGACTGCATGGAGCGCTGTTACCTTCCCGCCGGAGTGTTACCTATTGATCTACTCACATTTGCATGTTTTCAAACCACTAGGTTGGCAGAAGCAAGGGGTAATAGTGGAAACTTACTCCGCCCCCTGGATTCGAACCGCCAACCTTTCAGTCAGAAAGTTCAGCAGCTCAGCAATTTAATCTGCTGCGCCATTGGGGGCTCCATGTGTTCAGCATACACAGAGACAAAACTTATCAGTCCAATTTCAGAATAGCTGTCAGAATTTAAGACCCAATTGAAGACCCATCTCTTCCAACAGGTCTACCTAGTCAACTTTCAATCATGAGTTTTGGATTTGCATTCTATTGCTACTGTATGTTGATCTTTGTATACTGTATGTATTTTATTGTGTTTTATGTTGATGTTTTGATTTTGTTGTACTCCGTCTTGAGCTATTACGAGAAGTGAGTAACAAATAAAATGTATTATTATCATCATCATCATCATCATTAAGCACAAGGATGGGGAATCATAGAGCCATCCAGATGTTGTTGAACTGCAAATGCCAGGAGCCTAGCCAGTGTAGATGATTAGGAATGTTGGGAATTGCTGTCCCATTACATCTGAGTGCTGCTATGATTCTTATGTCTTCTCTAGCAGAACTCTTCAACTATGGTTATGTTTCAGAAACAGCCCTTCCATTAATGTTTTCACTGTTGCTCTTATCTCTGGTTTGCAGACCTAACCACCATAGTCTTGGTTTTGGTGCTGGTTGTCTCTAACACACACAAACAGTACATTGCCTTTATATTATGTTCATTCAAAATTGCCACCTTTTAAAATATCTAGGAAAGGTTCCTGGACCTATACTAACAACTGCTGAGCAAAAAAAGTCATACTTGTTCCAGGACTGTTACTGCATGGAAAATAAAGATCTGAATCCTTTATTTGGAGCAATCATGCAGAATGTGTGACATCTCTAGCTGGTGAACTCTCAGAAACACTCTGTTTGTATTTCTGGTCCTCTGCTACCACCTGGTGCTCATTCCTTTAAATGGCAGCAATTGACAAAGCCACAAAAGTCTCTCCTTGCCTCAGAAAAAAAAGGGTATCTTTTCCTAATGTAAGTACCCAAATTGATACCTGGTGGCAGAAAGGAAGCCTCAAATTTCCTGTGACTCAAAACAATCACCATGCATCTATAAGCAACATTGCTGATCCAGAGGGACATTGATCTGTGTCAATGCTGCTAATTCCCAGACTTTTCATCGGAGAAAGAAATTTAACAATATTTAAATCTCTGCCTCCATTTGTGTTTGTTTTAATTTGGCCTTTACTGGATTTCTAGTAGGAGGAGCTGTTCTCTTGCCCAAAGGGTGACATTCTATGTATGGCCTTGACCACTTTCTTGCAAATCCAGACTGGTTCACTGAAACTGCCAGAAAGGCACCAAAGGCAGGAACATCCTTTCCAAAAAGAATTGAGCCCTTCACAGTAACGCTGTGCCTAGAACACAATAGGATGTGGCAAAGAGATACAGCCTTGGTAGGTCGACCACCCTGCTATACAGGCTGGCTTTTAGCAATTAAGATGGGTTAGAAGCTTTTCAAAGAAGAGAACTTGGCTAGCAATTATGGCCCACTTACGAAGACTTACTAACAAAACAAAAAGGTCAGATAGAACTAAAAGAAGAACATGAGATTAAAACTAACTTTCCCAATTGTTCATGGTTTCAACACAGACAAATAAGAGAAGCATTCAGAAAAGATAAAGAAATAGGCTTTGCAGAGAAAACGGGATTCTGGGATAAGATTATGAGGACAGAAAATAAGCTAATTTCTAAAATATATAGACAATTACTAGAGTGGGCGACGGAAAAGGAACAAATACAAGACTGTATGATTAAATGGGCCCAGAATATTAGCCACCCAATTGAACTCAAACAGTGGGAAAAGACTTGGAACCAAAGACTTAAATATACCTATTCATATGACATGAAAGAGAACTGGTTTAAAATGCAGTATAGATAGTATATTACACCTTATAAAATTTCAGAATGTTTCCAAAATGTTTCCAACAAATGTTGGAAATGTGGCCAACAAACGGGCACCTTTTTCCACACCTGGTGGTCTTGCCCAAAAGCACAACATTATTGGAGAGAAATAAATGAAGGCATCTAGAAAATACTCAAACTGAAAATTCAGAGAGAACCAGAATATTTCTTACTAGTTATGCTAGATATAGCAAAAGACAAAAACAAGGAGATTCTATTTAATTTCTTGGCTACTGCAGCTAGAATAGTCTATGCCAGGAACTGGAGACAAACAGAAATACCAAAAAAAGAAGATTGGTTACACAAAGTGCTAGAGATTATGAATATGGACCGACTTACATATTGGTTAACACCTAACCACGGCTTACCCAAAAAAGAAACTAACTGGGACCTTGTAAAAGATTATTTGAAACAGATGAAGATAGACCTCATTTGTTGAAAGTATGCAATCTCAAGGAATAGAAGAAGACAGAGGGGAAGCAGAACTGAAACAAGAATATATGGACTGGATTAAATTATAGGACTATCAAAGTAAGAAGGAAGACAACAAACTTTTTTTTAACCTTTTTTTCTTTTAGAATTCATTATTGTTAGATAGAACTTCCTTTTTAAATATATACTTCTATATATATTTTTTCTCCCTTTTTTCCCTTTTTTCTTTCTCTTAGCCTTTCTTTTCCTTTATATTCCTACTTGCTATACAACCAAAATGTTCTCACTCTTTCGTTGTAATCTTATTTTATTTTATAAGACTAAACGCTCAATAAATATATATATATTTTAAAAAGATGGGTTGCTCTTGGATATTTTTACTAAATGACTGCTATTATCTGTACTAAGAATTTCACCTGAGACTTTACTTAGATTATGACAATTAAGTCTACGGTGCCACTTTTTAGTAGAAAGACAGTGTATCAAGCCAATAAATACCCAAGTATCCCAATAGAAAGAGAAATCTAATTCAGTTCTGGAGCTTGTTTACACCCATACATCAAGGACACCACTGCATTGCTCCAAGTGATAAAATGCTTGGAGGTTTATGCTAGTGCCCCACAGACTTAATGTTTAAGATGAAAGGCAGGGGTGTTGTTTTGTTGTTGTTTATTCATTCAGTTGCTTCTGACCCTTTTTGACCTCATGAACCAGCTCACGGCAGAGCTCTCTGTCGGCCATCGCTACACCCAGCTCTTTCAGGGTCAAGCCAGTCCCTTCAAGGATACCATCCATCCATTTTGCCCCTTTTCCTTTCTTCTTTCCCTTTTCCCCAGCATCATTATCTTCTCCAAGCTTTCCTGTCTTCTCATTATGTGGCCAAAGTACTCCGTCTTTGCCTCTAATATCCTTCCCTCCAGCAAGCAGTTGGGCATTATTTCCTGGAGGATGGACTGGTTGGATCTTCTTGCGGTCCAATGCACTCTCAGAATTTTCTTCCAGCACCACAGTTCAAAATGTCTTATCTTCCTTCGTTCAGCCTTCCTTATGGTCCAGCTATTGCATCCATAGGTTACTAGGGGGAATACCATTGCTTTAACTATGCGGACCTTTGTTGTTAGTGTGATGTCTCTACTCTTCACTATTTTAGCAAGATTAGTCGTTGCTCTCCTCCCAAGAAGTAAATGTCTTCTGATTTCCTGGCTGCAGTCTGCATCTGCAGTAATCTTCGCACTTAGAAATACAAAGTCTGTCACTCCTGCCTTGTCTTCTCCCTCTATTTGCCAATTATCAATCAGTCTGGTTGCCACAATCTTGGGGTTTTTTATGTTTAACTGCAAACCAGCTTCAGCACTTTCTTCTTTCACCTTGTTTGTAAGGCTCCTTGGCTCCTCCTCGCTTTGAGCCATCAAAGTGGTATCATCTGCATATCTAAGGTTGTTATGTTTCTTCCAGCAATTTTAACTCCAGCCTTGGATTCATCAAGTCCCACACGTTGCATGATGTGTTCTGCATACAAATTGAATAGGTAGGGTGAGAGTATACAGCCCTGCCATACTCCTTTCCCAATCTTGAACCAGTCTGTTGTTCCGTGGTCTGTTCTGACTGTTGTTACTGGGTCGTTATACAGACTCCTCAGGAGACAGACAAGGTGACTTCGTATCCCCATACCACCAAGAACTTGCCACAATTTCTTATGATCCACACAGTCAAAGGCTTTAGAATAGTCAGATGTTTTTCTGAAACTCCCTACCTTCCCCCATTATCCAGCAGATATTGGGGTACTGTAGTTGCTTTTAAATATTTCCATTGTTTCCATTTATCTCTGCAGTGTTAAAGAAAAAGGGGAAGAGGCATGCAAGGAGATACTGGAGGCATACCATTCTTGTCTGAGAGCACTGGGCATGGCCCACCCAGATCTAGCAACTAGTCCCTCGGTAAGTGAATGTGAGCCTATGCTAACTGTTGAAGTAATATACAGAGCCAGGTGCTTGGCCTAGGAAGGAGTTAAATAGCCATCCTTGAAACTCAGCTAGTATGAAGACCTACAGGCAAACCAGAAAATGGAAGGATGCAGTAGCTGGACCATCCTTGAAGGACACAGGGCTACTTAGGTTTCATCTCCCCAGGGGAACAAATAGCAGCAACATAATCTTAGCCCTTCATTGTTGACTCATTCAGAGAAAGAACCTATAGTTGTTGACAAAGGAAAATAGCACACAGTGCAAGGATACTAGAAGTGAGCGGGATAGCAATATTTACCTTCCACCTCTTATGTTGCCAGTGAAGAATGGAGAGGGAGAACAGAGAGGGAGAACTGAACTGCTTGTCACTAGAAATGTTTTGGGTTTGTTTGGATTTTGGAATTCCTGTATTTGCATATACAGTAGAGTCTCACTTATCCAACATAAACGGGCTGGCAGAGTGTTAGTTAGCGAAAAAGTTGGATAAGGAGGGATTAAGGAAAAGCCTATTAAATGTCAAATTACATTATGATTTTACAAATTAAGCACCAAAACATCATTTTACAAAAAATCAACAGAAAAAGCAGTTCAGTACACAGTAATGTTATGTAGTAATTACTGTATTTATGAATTTAGTACCAAAATATCGCAATGTATTGAAAACATTGAACTGCAAAAACATGGACTACTTACAAATTGACTGTAAATAAAGATAGAATTGCATAAAATGAACTTACAGTAACAACATTATCAGAAATTAAATGCGTAAAAAGTTCAGTCCTTGATGCCTACAGAAACATCTGTGGATCCGGGTGGGAGGCAGACTGCGTTGGATAATCCAGAACATTGGGTAAGCAAATGTTGGATAAGTGAGACTCTACTGTATGTATGTATCAAAATACCTTGGAGCTAGAACTCAAAACTAAACACAAAATTTATGTTTCATGCACAACTTACACATAAAACCTGACAGTTTTATTCAATATTTTTAATAATGTTGTGCAAAAATAAAGTATTAATAATGTTGTGCATGAAACAAAATTTGTGTACATCAAGCCTCAGAAAGAAAATATGTCACTATCTCAGCCACCCATGTGAACAATTTTAGAGTATTATATCTTTAGGATAAGGGATGCTCAACCTGTATCATATAACAAATGGAACAGATGTGGATATTATAGTGGCAGAAGAGAAAGGGAGCTGCAGGCAAAATCAGTGAGAAATGGGGGGGGGGAAGCAGCAACATCATCCTGTGGTTTCTTTTACTTACAGCTACCAAGTCAATGAGAATCTTATCCGGCCAAGTCTCGGGGTTTCTCACAGCACTCTGTGGCTCTCCAGGAGCAAAGATCCAGGGCGGATTCTGCCCAGAACTAAAGACAACTGTACCTGAAGGTATGGGAGCAAGTGTTCCCAAGTGTAATAAAGACCTTGTGTTTTATTCAGGCTGGACCTGTATTAGTTACTGAGTTGCTGTTCTCTACTTCAACATCCCAGTGCTCATAACATGCCATAGATTCACACCTAGAACCTTGCTTGATCCAACTTTTGTTGTATCTGTTTCTGTCTCTACATTTATATAGCAATATTTAAAAGAAAAGTTGTCAAAAATGCTTTATGATCTTCTGCTGGATAAATAAACTGCCCACTGGGCCAGCCTTGTGACAGGTCAGTTGCCATTTTCATATAACTGCTGGGAAGCTACGGTAAGCCCGAGTACTTTACTTCCAAAAAGTACTGTGCATTCAGATACCTGAAGAACTTTTTCAATTAAAGATTGTTGGGGCAACAGGCACCAAAACAGTACAAAAATACAGAAAGAGAGAGAAGAGAGAACTACAGTATCTAAGAATCAGTCACAGAAATACAACAGTCCAGGCTAGCCTGCAAAAGTCACATATGTAGCTATGTGAACAAAATGAAGCCAGAAGAATGAATGAACCAGCCCAGAAAAGTAGCTATTTTTCCATTTATCTTCAAACTTTGCAGATCATCAGTTTTCCACAATGAATCTAAGCTGTGATTATCTTTCTGATATAGTGGACTCATTTACATATCATAGTAAGCCAGGATTTGGACTTAGGCTGTACAAGCCAGCAGGAATGACTAACAAACCAGTTTGCTTAGCATGACATCTGAACTGACACGAGTTGGTTGTTTCTACCCGGTCAAAAGCTTGTTCATCTCACACATAGTGGGATCAGCCTGCCAGAATACTAGTTCAGTATGCTAGCAGATATCCTAAATCTGATCCACACTGATCTCCATGTCCTATGGCTCCTTCTAAGATTTCCTTGAAGTTCACGTTCTACATGGTTCTCTCCAAGTGCAATTTTAAAAAATATTTCTGCTTCTGGGTTGCTGTGAGTTTTCCAGGCTGTATGTTCCAGAAGCATTCTCTCCTGAAGTTTCGCCCACATCTATAAGCATGCATCCTCAGGGGTTGTGAGGTCTGTTGGAAACTAGGCAAGTGGAGGTATATATCTGTGGAAAGTCCACAAAATCTGGCTCCCAGTATTTAAAAAAATTCTAAAATCAGGACAGTAAATAAAGAACCACACTAAGAAAACAGGAGAATTCCAGACATGAAACCATCAGGGTCAGCTAATACCTCCCAACAAAGGATTCCCCCAGGCAGGAAGCAGCCAGACTTTGAAGCTGAAAGGCCATTTTATGTTAATCAAGGTGGCCAACTGTACCATTCACACTTGCCTCTAACAGACAAAAGTTCTTTCTCCCACCCTGGATTTTCCACAAATATATAAACCCAACTTGCCTAGTTTCTAACAGATCTCACAACCTCTGAAGATGCCTGCCATAGATGTGGGCAAAACGTCAGGAGAGAATGCTTCTGGAACATGGTCATACAGCCCGGAAAATGCACAGCAACCCAGTGATTCCGGCCATGAAAGCCTTCGACAACACATTTCTGGTTCTTCTTTTAGTCTGCCAAGGTAAAAGGTAAAAATGTCCTGCAAAAAGCACTCCTCAGCTGTAAGCAATAGATGGGTGCTACACTTCAACCCCTGTTATCCCTCTCAAGAATTTCAAGACACTGATAGTGGGGGTGAAACTGGAGGGAACTTAATGGTAGCAGTTCCACTATTTCCTAGCATGCTACACAATCTCAATAGGATCTATGTCCTGCTTCAAAGGTCACAGATTGCACAGCCGAAAACAAGCCAACAGCTGTGCCAACACATTCTGGTCAAAGATAACCAACATCGCACGGCTTCGATATTCCATCATGGCAGCAATAGCAAACACTGCAGACATTTTCAATACAAATCTACAACCTTTATTACAAGAGGCAGATGGACACAATGGCGAGGCTGACCCGCTTCCAGGGGGCAGAGCTGTATATAAAGCTATAAGCCAAGAAAGTGCTGGAAAAGGCTCTTGCCGCCATCCTAGGCGGTTATCAGCCAAGGTGCTCTCGTTCTCCTCTCCATTCCTCCCCAGGCATCGGTGCCAGTAGAACATTGAGGACTGGGTAGTGATTACAATAGATTATGTCATCCTCCATTTAGAAGAGAACTTATACGAATCTCCAAACCACTCAGGTTTGTGGAAAGGAGCCCTTTACAAGGAACAGGAAATGAAGAAAAGAAAAACCCTTACCCCCGACAACCTCACCAGGTGATGCCGAAAGTCCTTTTAAAAGGAAAAGGAGGAGTTAAAGCGCTACACAGTTCCATTTAAACAAAGCCCTCCTTCTGCCCACAGCGACTCCCCAAATGTGTGCACTACCCCCTTGTCACGGCAGAGGTTGTCCTAAAGTCAGGAGGGTCTTCAGGCCCAGACCACGCTGGAGAGGGAAGAGCTGGGGTTCTTCGCTTTTAGTCCCGCCGCAGGTTCTTTAGCCGCTCCTCCAAGTCTGCATCAGCATCGGCAAGAGCTGCCTGGCTCTCGGCTTTCTTTGCTCCTGCCACACTCAAAGAACCGCCAGTTGAGGGCAGATCTGCAACGAAGGAGATGGAAGTCAGAGGTGGAGCCAATGCTGTTCTGACCTCTCCTGTCAAGTTTTCTCTACATTCTCAGCACTCAACACACTCAGTTATACTCAGGAAAGGCAGCAATTTGATCTTCACAACAAAGTTACAAAGTGTATGTATGCAATATATAACCTTTTATTTCATACTTGATCTTTTTCCCCTTGAAAATAATTTTCCTTGTTCAAGAATATTCCTGAAGCCTACCCCACCCATACAATGCTCAACTAACTCTGTTACTATAATATTGGATTACCGCTCTTTAGGAAGTACCCAAAAAGGTTGGAATTCTCAATGCAATATTAGAAATGGGAGTCAGATTTCGCACAACCTACATCTGAAAGCCAAACTGTGGCAACCCTGTTGGTGTGAATATAAGATATATGCAGAGCTCAGAAGTCCTTGGTTACAAATAGTTATTTCAATCAATTCCTTTTCCCAATAAGTGAAATAAATTAATAAATGTAAAAGAATACAAGGGGAGGGGGGATCTTAGGGTCTTTGGAGGGCTGTGGGGGCAGCAAAAAGGGACCCTAGGGGCAACATTTGTTTTATATATTTAGAATATTTCTATCCAGCCCTTCAGTCAAAAAAGCTTTTCAGAGCAGCTTACAATGTATTAATTTAGCAGTTCCCTATCCCCAGGTTGACAATCTAAAATATAGGACATAGCAGAAGATGGCAATGGGGGAAGGGATTAAAACCATATTCTGGCTGCTTTTCTCTCCTTCAGGGACCAAAACAGTGATTGTGGGAATAGATGAGGGGTTTCCCACCAGGGAGTGGGGCTAAACTATCCATGGGCCACACATTTCTCCCCTTATCTAAGGCCTCTTCTACACTGTCCTTATATTCCAGGATCAAAATTACAGATTATATGGCAGTCGAGACTCATATAATCCAGTTCAAAACAGATAACCTGAAATCAGCTCCTGGGATATAAGAACAGTGTAGAAGGAGACTAAGTCAACATTTTCCTCCTTACTGAAGACAAGATGATTCTAACCAACACATTCTCCAGTTGTCCCAAATAGTCATTTCAATATTCCACTCCTATTAAGTGGCTTTCCCTTCCCCGTCAAGAATCTGCATTATTTCACAAAATTCACATAGATTGTGGCCTCTTGCCATTGCCATACTGATCTAATTTTTAATAGCCACTATGCCCTGATACTCACTCGACAACTCATCAGTCAACGTCAAGCCTAGCTCATCCAGCACCTGGGAGACAACAGCGTCGCTGTGAAAAGAAGCAAAGAGTATAAGATCCAACCCAAAAAAGGTTCAATTGTCTATACATCCTGTCCATCCCATCCTCCATCCCCACATTCAGGGCCTCTGTCTTGAGATATAGGAAGAATGTACATCTACAGAACTCTACATCTGCAGGTGGCACTCCACATTTGCAAATCTGACTTTTGCAGATTTAATTAAAACATTTTCTCTAGGAATCTCTAGGTCCTGTCATACGACTTTATGATCCAGCTCCACCAGAAGTACACCACAGACTCACACTGGAGGTCCAAAATTCCAAGATGGAACACCTCCCTGAGAATATCTAGATACTGCAGAGTGATTCTATCGTAAATTCCCAACACAAGACCAAGAGATTCCTAGAGAGGTATTCCCTCCATTTTAAAAAAATGTGTTTTTGCATTTATTTTATTTACTTTTGTGGGGATCCTGTGCACCTAACCACAGTGAATGCTGAGGGATCATTGCATATACCTGGCATGAACTGATTTATTTAAATCTTATTCTCAATTCATCTTCCCAGCATTAAGAGCACCATATCCTATGCATTTATTTACTGCTCTATAAATACATAATTATGTCTAAAGTTGAAGGACTATAATACATATTTGTGCATAAGAAATTGCTGATAGACACTTTTCACATTAATATGATATCTATATTGTTCAGGGATCTATTTAGGACAAACAATGCCATTTTGGAAGGTCTCCATCACAAGTCTGTGATCTCCTTTAGAACACTGCAAGATCGTGATGACAGTAGCTTCTACCCCTTGTTTTCAAGCCATCACATGCACACCTACTTTCTGAGAATCCCAGTAAAAATATGTAACATTCCCAGATTTCATTTTTAAAAAGGTCAGGGATATTAGCGTAGAAGCTGTTACTATCTAGAGCCAAGCAAGGTCAAGACACATGTTCTGTCTGTACTCTTTGCTTCCCACCCTCAGAGCCGTTTCTTGCCCTGCACACCTTTCCTCCTCATCTTCCTCATCTCCCATGGCATCATCAATGGCATCATTCATCATCTCCTCCTTCATGTCCATGATCTCTGACTGCTTCTCAAATTCCATCATGATCTTCTGGATCTGGGGCAACTTGAGCTGAACAAAGTCAAAGGTGGTACATCATTAGAACTTTAAAGAGCAAAGGAGAGACAGATCTGCTTCCTATACATGTGCAAGCGGTGATAGGAAATATAACTGTTAACACTAAATACAGTAAGTAATCAAGAAGAGACTGTCATTTTTGCAGAGGTAGAATCATAGAATCGTAGAGTTGGAAGAGACCTCACGGGCCATCCAGTCCAATCCCCTGCAAGAAGCAGGAATATCTCATTCAAAGCATCCCCGACAGATGGCCATCCAGTCTCTGCTTAAAAGGTGTCAGAGAATGAAGTGCCCAGAAGTATCCATATTTCCAACTTGTTCAGTACTCCCTTAGAAAAAGAGTAGGAAACCACTGATCCTCCAGATATTTTGGCCCACAACTCCCATAATCCCTGATTAGTGCCAATGCTACATGAAATCTACATGAACAGGACCACAAAATCTTATCCCTGCCCCACAGAAAATAAGTCTACTGCCCCCAGAGTCTTGATACGGCAGAAACTGTGTTGTAACAAAATCACTATAAAATTTTCAAGTCACCCTTTAGAACATAAAAAATAATACTTATACTGTTTAGGGTTTTCTCTCTAGCTATCTACCAACAATCTTCAATGTTAACATAGTTCCCTCAAGCTACCTCCAAGGCAGCTTGTCTCAGAACAGGTCTTTAACTTAGTCTTTAAAATGTTTTGTATTTCAACTACCAGAAGCCCCGGTCAGTTTGGCCAACAGCCATGGATTCTGGGAGCTGAAGACCATAACACCTAGAGGACCAGAATTTAAGAACCAATGTCACAGAAGAGACCTTGTGCACCCTCAGAGCATATCCCCCCCCCCACCAATATTTGTTTGATTTAAATGGCTTCCCCCCCACTTGCTAATGAATTATGGTAGTAGCAAAGAACTGTAGTCACCAGTTAGTACTACATTATGATCCAGATCTAAGAATCAGCCAGTTAATGCTTTACCAATCTAATACCCTGTTATAGCAGACAGGCACAATAAGCTGCATTTTAATCAGTGTATGGAAACACTGCTTTATTGGACTACAACTCCCAATATCCCCCTGCAAAACAGACCAGTTGAAGGATTTTGGGAGTTGAGATTCACAAGTGCATTTTTTTTTTCAAATTCTGCTTATATCAAATTATACTATTTCTCCCTCTGTATTTAGCCTGGAATTTACTCTGACTAGTAATAACCACTGGGAACTCAGAAATCTTCCTCAATGATTTTTTTACTAAACCTAATTGGAGATGACTGGGATTGAAGACATGATCCTCTGCATTCAAAACAGTTGCTCTAGCATCAAGTTAATTTTTCTCCCTGAAATTCAATTTGCTCATATAACTTGCATTTTCTCCATGATCCTGCAGTGCTTTCTAGCTGAAGTGATTTGTATCCAACCCACCTGTCTGTTCATAGTGGCCATGGCTTTGGTGACACCCTTCATTGCCTGAGCCATAGAATTGTTTGACTTAAGGGTTTGTATCTTGAGAGACACTGCTTGGATGTTAGCTCGCATCATGATGAATTTCTTCACATAGCGCCTTGTTCGCACCAGGTCTTTTGCCATGATCTTTACTGCATCCTGCGATAGAAGAAACAGGTTAGAGATGCAAATGCCTTCTCCAGTGATGTTCACACACTGATTACTCTTCCCTTCCTAGCTCACCATCTGCCCCTGTTTGGCCATCTTCTTGATATCGGCAATAATCTTTTTCTCTTGTGTTTCCAATTTCTGCCGCTCACGGTCCAGGTCTCTCATGGCACGATTCAGTGCCCGTTGATTTTGCCGCAGCATCTCCTCTGGGGTCTTCCGGCGTCCAAACAACAGATCCATTTTGGCAGAAATTTTAGCCTACAACTGTCAAGAGGAGAGTTAAGAGAACAGAAGCCTTAACACAGAGACATCGTTCTGTCACAGTTAACAGGAAAATACCTACAGAGTAAATGTTAGCAGGATCTCTGAGCTTCATAAGAAACATGTTGTAATCCTGTTATCATTTGTTCTAAAGGTAAAAGATAACTAAAAATTTGGTTCTTCTGCTATCATATACGGAAATCAATGACAATCACATCAATGAAACAACACATCTATTATTATCTGAGCAGTCAGTCAACAGCCTAAGACAGCTCTACTCGTCTATATTATGTAAACAGATCTGTGTAGCTTCTTTTGCCCTTTGTTTGATACCTTTAAATTATTTCAGAATTTTTGCTAGGAAATCAGCATACAAGTGGATGAATGAATATCTCCATTTAAAAATGTGAGGTTTCAGGTAGTAGATGATGAGGAAGACCTTTTAAATGCTAAAGAATGGTGACCAATCATAGGAGACAACATTAAGACAGGTATACCTAAACATTGCAATCCAACATCTGTCCAGTGAAACATATTATGTGTGCATATACATATATAAATATGTATTAAGCATATATTATATATTTCACATGTATTACCAAATTAAAATCTAGCAGTTAACTCAAAACATCTTAACAGAATGCAGGAGAGTCCTAGATCAATTAGTTGGATATGTTACTCATTAAATAGAATTATATTGAACAACACATTCTACCTATATTATAGGATCCTTTTTCAGGAAGGCAGCTAGGGATGTCACCGTTTACAAGAGGCAGGGGAAGTTAAAAGAAAAAAGGAAATTCTATTCAGATTATCTGACATAATTATCCTATAGTAATATACTATACTGTATAATCCGGTCTGATCTTGAAAGATAAACAGGATCAGATCTAGTTAGTACATGGATGGGAAACCATGAACAAAACTCAGGTGCTGTGGGCTACATTCCAGAACAAGCAATTGGGAAAATAACCTCTGAGTATTTCTTGCCTTAAGAAAACTGCATGAAACCTATAGGATCACCATAATTTGCCAAGCTGCTTAGATGCATATGCACATAGATAATACTATATACAGGCAGCCCCTAAGTTACAAACATCCAACTTACAAATGACTCATCATTACACATGTGATACAACAGGAAGTGAGAGAAATCTATCCCTCAAAAGGGAAATTCACACCTGAAAGAGTTATCTTGGGGAAAAGGTGTCTGCAGTGAAGCTTTATCACCAGTCCTTTTTTCCACAACAAGCCAAATTTTTCAAAACCCAAATATCACAGAGACAGAAAGTGAAGTGAAACCTTCTGAACAGGGGCACAGATAGCCAAACAAACTCCATAGGGGTGCTATCCAAAGCATATATAATAAATAAATATATGTATGTGTGTGTGTGTGTGTGTGTGAGAGAGAGAGAGAGAGTGTAAGTACCCGTTTTTTGGGGGGGGGGGGAATCTCAGAAGGCAGAGCAGCATAGTGGTTTGAGAGTTGGACTATAACTCTGGAGACCAGGGTTCAAATCTCTGCTCAGTGATGAAAATCCTCTGAATTACTGAGTCATATAGGCCCCTTCCACACAGCTAAATAAAATGCCACATTATCTGCTTTGAACTGGGATATATGACAGTGTGGACTCAGATAACCCAGTTCAAGGCAGATATTGTGGGATTTCCTGATGGTATTCTGGGTTATATAGCTGTGTGGAAGGACCCTCACTTTCAGTCCCAAGGGGGAAAATATCCTAGAAAAAGTCACCATAAGTCAGAAATAATTTGAAGGCACACAACTACAAGGGACATAGCCCTCATATCCCTTTAATCTTTTCACTTGCTCTTCCTCCAAGGCCTGGAAAAACTGGTATCTACCCAAACCCTTCAATAATCATCCCTAGCAGGTAGGCGAGATATATCATACAATACAGTGGATCCTTGATATCCAGTGGGGTTTGGTTCACAAACACCAAAATCAGAGAATGTTCAAGTCCTACTACAGTAGACTCAGTTAACAGGAATCCAAGCAACCAGGACTCTTTAGCAACAGGCAAAAAAAAAAAAAAAGAAAAAAGAAAAAAAGAAATTATACTGCATTCACAAAACTGTTTTTTTTTAAATACAATAAAACTATGATACACTGAGATAAATTTATTTTTGTCTTCATTTTCTTTGAATTACTGTATTTTAATATTAATATCAAGTCAATACAGAGTTTATGGGATAGTATAGTAAACGGCAGGCATGGGCCAACTTGGGCCCTCCAGGCCCTAGCGGCTGTTAGGAATTGTGGGAGTTGTAGTTCAAAACACCTGGAGGGCCCAAGTTGGCCCATGCCTGGTACCGGGTATAGTAGTAATTAGGCCTATTTTAATTGTAACTCCCCAAGCAAGCAGAAATTACCTTTATTTAGCATCTACCAAACCTCATGGGTGCCAGGGAACTGTGTATACAGAAATATAATAAAATTGTATCTTTGATATAAAATGCCAAAATCAAGATTTGCTTTTGGATGTTTACTTTTAATATTTCCAACCTGTGGATAAACTAATCTGGGGCTTTAAAGGGGGCAGGGTCTGTCACATGCCTGGCCTACAATTAAATGCTACAAATATATCCCAGAATATCTAGGCAGAAAATCCCACAATATCTGCTTTGAACTGGATTTCCTGAGTCCACACTGCCATCTATTCCAGTTCAAGCTGAATGTGTGATTTTATTCAGCTGTGTGGAAGGGGCCTCGGATAACCCAGTTCAAAGCAGATATTGTGGGAGTTTCTGCCTTGATATTCTGGGATATAGGGCTGTGTGGAAGGGCCCTATATTCCCAGTCTCTTTTTCTCTTTTGTGGGTCTGAAGAATTACTACAAATGGGGGGAAACCTTACCATCGTACTGAAATTCCTCTATCTATCTCCCCCCACCCCCAATCCTCAAATGGCCCTTTCCTCCGCTTACCCAACAGCAGCCTCTCCCTTCCGAGCTTCTTGTTATTTCCTCAGCTGTCTTCTTCCGCCTCGGTGCAGTGACGTCACGGAAGCGTCAGAGTCACGCGGGCGGAAGACCAGAGAGGGTGTCAACTGTGACTGCGAAGAAGAAAAGGGAGAGGTCATAGAGGCACGCAGGTTGGGGAAAGCTAGAGCGGGACTGGCCACTTCCTGTTTGTAAGACGGCTGCTGGTTATTACCTCGCTGAGAAGTCTACAGCGCATGCGTGGGACGTTTCCTGGTTACCTGAGAAGAGGAGCCATTTTTAAAAATGGAAATGAGAGAATAGCTCATAGGAAAGAACAGGGAGAGCTTCTTTTTTTGTAATGTGAGAAACACTGTGCTCATAAAGGTTTTTAAAAATCAGTAGATATATATACAGTAGAATCTCACTTATCCAAGCTAAACGGGCCGGCAGAAGCTTGGATAAGCGAATATCTTGGATAATAAGGAGGGATTAAGGAAAAGCCTATAAAACATCAAATTAGGTTATAATTTTACAAGTTAAGCACCAAAACTTCATGTTATACAACAAATTTGACAGAAAAAGTAGTTCAATACGCATTAATGTTATGTTGTAATTACTGTATTTACGAATTTAGCACCAAAATATCATGATATATTGAAAACATTGACTACAAAAATGGCTTGGATTATCCAGAGGCTTGGATAAGCGAGGCTTGGATAAGTGAGACTCTACTGTATATATATATATGAGCAAAACGTGGCTCTCCTTGGATTTTAATGGCTTGCACATGTTCTGCACATAGGTAATTAGTGGTTTCCAAAATGTGTTCTCCATGCAGTCATGCCGGCCACATGTCCTTGGAGGTGTCTGCGGACAACGCCAGCTCTTCAGCTTAGAAATGGAGATGAGAACCAACCCTCAGGGTCAGACACGACTAGACTTAATGTCAGTGGAAAACCTTTACCTGTTACCTATGGGGTTTTTTTGGACTTCAACTCCCAGAAGCCTCAGCCAGCTTGGCCAACTGTCAGGAATTCTGGGAAATGAAGTCCAAAATAGGAGTAAAATATGGGAACTGGGACACTATTATTTCCTGTCAGTAAATACATCATTGTTTGCCGTGTGAATATGTTTCACCGTATGAATCCATTTAGAGGAGTAGAACTTGTGTGACCCCCTCCAAATGATGAGCATCCTTTGGTATCGCCTGCATTTCCTCTGCAGGGTCTCACGGTTCACTAATATTTGAAGGAATGACAAACCCAGAGTTTGTCGGAAACAACATTTTTTGTTCTCCCTTTGGGAAGACAGGTGCATGTGTCAAAATGTGGCACATTTTGACACAAATGGGCCCCCGGTGGCACAGCAGATTAAACCACTGAGCTGAACTTGCTGACCGAAAGTTCGAATCCAGAGAGTGGAGTGAGCGCCTGCTGTTAGCCCCAGCTTCTGCCAACCTAAGTTTGAAAACATGCAAATATGAGTAGATCAATAGGTACCGCTCCAACGGGAAGGTAATGGCATTTCATGCAGTCATGCTGGCCACATGACCTTGGAGGTTCTACAGACAACACTGGCTCTCCAGCTTAGATGGAATTGAGCACCACCTTCAGAGTCGGACACGGCTAGACTTAATGTCAATGTTACCTTTACCTGTTGAGATTTTATCTATTAGATTTCTCCTGGGACTCCCTGCAGCATGTAGAAACGGGAGGCTTTCAAAGATGTGCAAAAATCAACTCCAGCCCTTTTCCTATGCATGGAAACACTGTAAAATGGGTATTTTTCTTTGTGATGGGAAGTGGTGGATTTGTCTGATTGCTTGGTGACGTTTCAACGTGGTAGTCTATTAATGCTCCTTCTGCTTCCATTAGTTGTTTGAAGATGGTATGGGTCCCATTGAAAAATGTGTTTTTAAAAGTATGCTATGTCTCTTTTAATTTAGGAGTTTGGGGGGGGGGGAGAGAAACCCATGGAAAATGGTGTCTCAAAAAGGAAGGGATGCCTCCCTCCTTTAGTGTGCTTAATGGGAACTATCCCATGGAAGGTGGTGTCTCAAAAAGGATGCTTGTTTTAAAAAGTGTGCTGGTATCCATGAAACGGTTACGCTAGAAAAGAAAGGCAGTGATTCTGTGTGATGGGGTGAGTAAATTATCTATCTTGTTTAAAGAGAAAACACCATGAAATGCCACACAAAGACGACGATTGCACCCACCCCCCTCCCCTTCTGGAATGAGATCCTTCGTTAGATTTATTGCTTCCAATAAACTCAACAGAACACTTGGCCTCTTCATCTCCATTTTATCTTCTCACAAGCCAACCAAGGAAGATCAGGGTGAGAGCAAGCACAGCTGACCCAAGATCACTCAGGCTGGATCTACACTGCTTTATATCCCAGGATCTAATAATAGATCATCTGCACTGAACTGGATTATATCAGTCTATACTAATCTGAGCTAAACAAATAATCTGGGATCAGATCCTAGGATATAGGGCAGTGTGGATCCAGCCTCAGTGTCTTCATGGAACTCTCATCTTCAGTTCTAAGAATTTGTGCTCATTGGATGAAGTATCAGAGATTTCTGAGAGCTGAAATCCAGAAACCTAAATGATTCAAATTTGGGAATCGCTGGATTAAAACCTCAGTTTCCCAAGGCTCAGCCTAGTTCTCTCACACATTATGGTGATGCTGGTTGCATGCCTTCAAGTCCTTTTGGACTTATGGCAACCCTATGAATATGTTCAGAGGAGGGTTGTCTCCCTGAAGTATGACTTGCCAAGGGTCAGCCAATGAGTGACCATGGCCAAGTAGCAAGTTCAACCCCTTCTCCAGAACTGTAACCGAACACTTCAAATACTACAACACACTGGCTTTGTGTTCCCAAATGTCTTTCTAATATAACAACTTAATTTTAGTTCTGTGACAATTTTTTAAAAATCATAACAGAGTGTCTTGGAAACTCATTCATAAGGATGCCTTACGTCAAAGCCAATTTAATGGCAACAACACATTTTCACAATTATTACAGCCCAACTTTCACATTTGCTGTGGTTAGGGACACAGGGAGCCCCACAAAAATGATAAGCCACAAATAAAAAGACTGCAGCTGACCGTAGAATTGTACTGTGTTCTGTCTAGGAATCTCTAGTTCCTAGAAGATTACAGGAGGAAGGTTGACCAGAGTTACACTGGAGGATATAGAGAAAATATTTTGATGAAATCTGTTAATAAACAAATCTGCAAAATCTGAAAAGCTAACTGTAGTCAAGTAATTAGAATGAAGGCTCATAGACTAGAGCCAGTCCTCAACTGTGGGCTGCAGCAAGTTCCTAGTAAACTATATCATAAACATACCATCTCCATCACAGGTTTTTTTTTTAATGCGGAAAAGGTCTTGTGTTCAATCCTCAGTATCTCCATCTATATATATAAAAGAGCGATGGCATCAGGGCAGCGGACAAAACAACAAAACTACAGGCCCCCCAACCTCGAAATTTGACAACACAACCCATCATCCACGGCTCTAGGTTGATACAACAAAAAGAAAAGCAAAATAAAGTCCTAATTAGAGGGAGAGAAATCATTGTTTTTATCCAATTGCTGCCAGTTACAAGGCTAAGCTCCGCCCACTTGGTCTCCTAGCAACTGACCCAGCCCAGGGGACAGGCAGAGTTAGGCTTCACTTAGGCCTCTTCCACAGATTATCTAAAGCCCCAGCTTCTGCCAACCCAGAAGTTCGAAAACATGCAAATGAGAGTAGATGAATAGGTACTGCTCCGGCAAGAAGGTAACGGCGCTCCATGCAGTCATGCCAGCCACATGACCTTGGAGGAGTCTATGGACAATGCTGGCTCTTAGCCAGGGTTAGCCTGTCATGATGTGAGTTGTAGTTAATCCACAACCTTATGCAACGCTGAGTATCCATGCTAGTTAAAGAATATAGGTGATGAAGACTCCACTTTGAAATGCTGAAGACCAATCACAGGAGACAACATTAAGTTCGATATACCCAGAGGGCGTAATCCATCATCAGCTCAGTGTAGCATAAATATCAGCACCTGGATATGTTTGTCAGCACTATGCAACCACCATGCAGAATAGCAACACTATACAATCAGTTGTATATGTTCCACTTCAATCACAATCAGTGAGCATTTGCCTTCAAATCACCAGTTAACTTATGGAAGCCTCATGAATTTTGCAGGGCTTTTAGACAAAGAATACTCAGATGGTTTTTCCCACTTCATCCTCTAAAATATAGCCTACAGCATTTGTGATCTCCAATCCCAGTTCTAACAAGAGCTGACACTTCTTAGCTTCCTGGATCAGATAAGATCTAGTGTCTCTATAGTATTTAAAGCTGTCCCAATTACACAAAGGCAAATATTCTCCAACTTGAACAATGTATGCATATGTATCTCACTAACAGAGTGCCAGCTAGTATATAAAGGCGCACACACACACAATACTTGCACATGTTCAGGATCATTAAATGTGTTGTGACTCAAACTAGGGCATCCCATAATATGCCTAGACACAGAGAATGTAAGACAGGAGCAGGCACAATGACTTCTTTTATGCAAGAGTAGCAAGTATATTTAGTGGAAGAAATTACACAAGAAAATCCCTGACATCCAATTTGAAACCAGCCAAATGCTCCTGGGAAATTCCCAGGAAGCCATGCAGAAAGCTGTTCTTTTTCTTTCTCTTAGTCTCTCCTCCTGTGTCACAGTGTGTATCCTAAAGCAACATGCCTTCCCTTGGCAGAGAAGGATGCGATAACAATGAACATAAGGAAGAGAGGTGAAAAGGCTAGACAGGATACCTGCAGAGATGCAGCTGCAAAAGGAGCTAAAAAATTAGGGAGCACTCCTATTCCAAATGCCTGTTTTGAAATCTGTGAGCACATACAGCCTTCTCGGTAACAAAGACATGTTCTGTTTCCAATCTGCCTGCTCTTTGTGTATGTGCCTTCAAGTCATTGGCGACTTGTTGCAACCCCATTAATTTCATGTGGCTTTTTATCCAAGGACTACACAGAAGTGGTTTTGCCAGCTCCCTTTCTCCAAAATATAGCACCTTGCTTAGCTTCTAAGATCAGGAGGGATCTAGTAGCTTTACGGTATTTGGTCATTTACTCTGCCTAGTAGCAAATGAAAACAGTTTACACAGGGCAACCATGAAAGCCCCCCTTCCTTCTCCTTTTCAGGTACTTAGCCCCCCCCCCCTCCCAAGCCAATTTTCACAGCCTTCCACCCTGTCAAAGGTTTTGAATCCTTAACCACTTCTAAGTCGCATAGTGCAGTGTGAATTGCTCACATAAAACCTCCAGTGGTTCTTTCAGGCTAGACTACAACAGGAAAACCTTTCAGATACATGCTACCACTTTCAGAAAAGATCCTCTGCATTAACCACATTGAATTTCGTTATGTATGTAGCCAAACTGAAGAAGGCTTGTGTAATATGCCTGGATTGCCAAAACAATAAATGACAATTCAACTTTCTAAATAGCCTCATAATCACCCCAAGAGCCTGCTGCATTTAGCCATACCTCCCTACTCAAGTAGTGATGCAAAATAGCAAAGCTTGTCCTGCACTGGAGATAAGGCAAATGTTTACTTCTTACATCTCATTTAATCTATCTTTAAGGGTCGTTGATTCACAGCAAAATAACACAGGACCAGCAACCACCAGGAACATCACCATCTTCATGGAGAAAAATGTAACTTTTTTAAAAGGAAGATCCTGGAAGAAACAAGTGTTGTCATCTCACTGCTGGCCAGGAAAGGGTTGTGACAACACATCTCGGAGAATGAAAGACTTGGGAAAATGTTACAGCAATTCCTCAAATCCAGGCTGCCATGCTGCTCAAAATATTTGAAAGACATGTGCCAGGAAACCTTTCATTCTCCAGTATATATGCTGCCCAGATAATGTCCAAAATATGTTAAGGGCAAAAGGTTTCCTACCACTGTAGTGGTACAAGGTAATAAAAGGATTAGATTAAGTTGCCTATTTGGCACAAAACATCCTGGAAAGGATGATGTTCAAAAGATGAAAACTACTAGCTCCTAGAATAGTGGACCAGGCTCAGGCCTGACTCACAGTCCAAGCACAGGGTAATCATTTGCAGGTGCTTTGGTATTTCCTTTTCCTCCACAAGTTCATTTGCGTGGATGAACACCACTTATTAAGAATCTAACTTTTTTTCACTCATTCCTTCACCCTTGAATGCATCTGCCTTGCACTTGTATATTTACATCAATTCCCAGACGATTGCCGCAACATTATCTTCAACTGCATCCACACTGCAGTCTTTAGTACTTTTCTACTAAATATCCTCCAGAAGCAAACTAAGCCCATTTTAACAGCAGTAGTTTAAGCAGGAAGGTTTAACAGTACCTCCATTTTAGGAACCCCAGTGTAAACATTAACCAAATCAGCAGGAGTCTTTAACAAGTTCCAATACTTCACAATATTGTTATGAAATACAATAATGCTTTACTTCCAACATTAACTAAAGACTATGTAAGAACACAAATGTTCCAATGCTCTTGGAGAAAAAAATTAATAGATCTATTCAGCCTCAGAACATACTTAGCGTCCTCTGGAAAGCAGGCCTCAGGCTTTTACTAATAAAACTGGAAATGGGTGAAAGCTACACCTGTTATGAGGGTACCTACAAAGTCCTTTTCAACATTTAGACCTATGCACTTACCTGGAAATCAATTTTGCTCAGTACAGAAATTAATTCTATTTAAATGGGCATAAAACAATGATGCCCAAACTACCATTTGAAGGCAACACAGGAGCTAAGCAAACATGTTTTGCTAAGTGCTATAACAAATGACTGCTTTGGCATCTTTTACAAATTCACTTATGCCTGAAGGAAAAAAAACCCTAATATTCATAATTTTGTGGTTTTGGATTTGTATAAATATAAAACTGAAATGCAGGAACTATCACTTAAAAATTATTTCCAGAGCGCCCTTCCTCAATTCATTCTTCCTTTCACTGGATATCTATGATCTCTCATTTTTGAAGAAGGTACATCAGGGATGAAGAAAACAGCATTGTGCAGGATGTCCCTACTGAGGTTACTCTTCTTCCCTTGCCCTTCTTCCCACCTCCCACAGCCAGGGAAGAAGGAAAGAGAAAAACAAAAGGGTAAATTGAGTGCGCTAACATTCCCCTTTAATAACCCGACACACTAGAAGTACAGTGGCTTTATTTTGGCCAGGAGCTTGCAGGAGTCACTGGAGAGGCAGAGAGAGAGTTCATTGCTGGACAGGCCCCGGTGGAGACAGCACTGCCCCGCTTACATTTTTATTACTACTATTATTAGCATTCGTTGTTTTGGTTGTCTTTTTATTTTTCCTTAAAAACCAGACACACAAGTGAGTTGATTCTAAAAGGAATACTTCCAGGCCCGACCCAGCCTCCCCAGAGCCACGGCGCCTGCGGCAGAGCGGAGGTGGCTGAGCACCCCTCTTTAGCTTTCCAGACTCACACAACCCTCACAAGCCTCCCACATGTAATAAATAGTTACGCTCAGAAGCCTTGGTGCCCAGCAGGGGAGGAAGTTAGGATAGCCAAGTGGCCTGCAGCAGCTCACAGAGAAGGGTGACACTGCGCTGTGGGCAGGGAGCGCCTGAGCAGAGGGAGCCTTCTGTTCTTAGCAGCAAAACCACAGCACCCCCCACCCGCACCCACAGAAAGGCAGACGGGCACCAATGTGGGGTCCCACATACCGGTCCCAGGGGAGGGCACATGACTACCCCAACACGGTGGGTGGGGCAAAGCAGCAGTAACCTCACCCCTCTCCCCACAGCAACACATAGGGAGAGTGGCGAGAGAGGTATGAGGATCTGGCGAGGCAGCAGTTGCCGAGGCCCCAGGCTGGCAGAGGGATGGTAGGAAGGCGAGCAGGTGGGGCGAGGAAGTAGGGGGAGCAGATGGAAGGGGGCCCCTGCCAATTTCTGACTCCTGTGCCCCCTTGATGGCTGAAGGCAGCGGTGTTGGCAGAGTCCCTTAGGAGAGCTGGAAGGGAGATGAAGGGGCAAGGGGAGGGCAGGTTTGTGCCCGGAGCCGGTCAGTTCTATTTGAGGCAACGCTCAAAGTAAGTGGAGCCAATGTAACCGCCCCGCATAGAGCGCTGGACGTTCTGCTCAAACAGGCGTCTGTTATTCTGGAGGACTTCAGCAGCCTCTTTGTTCAGGGGATCTTCGGGGTTTGGCTCCTATGAAAAAAAGAGAACGATTAAACTACAAAGAGCCTTGAGGTTTCGAAAAAATGAAGACCTTATAATGGCATAACTTCAATTAGATACAAGATTAAATGCTAACACTTCCTGTTTTATAGCAAGTCAATAGAAGTGACATCACTTATCTATGTATCCAGTCCTAGCCCATGTCCATCCCTGTGAATCAGAGGGTTAAGTGATGCTCCATTTTCTACATATTTGTAATTGATTTGCAATTTGACAGAAATGCGAAGAATCTGGCTCTCACTAGAGAATTCAACAAACTGAAAATCAACTTAAAATTCACCAATGATGTCAACTAGCAGAAATCTTAGAAACTGGAGAAGAAACCAAAAAGACATCTTAGTTGGCAACAGCCAGTTTAGTTTCTTATTTCTCTCCTATTCATGCAGGTCAATTTCCAGCCTTGCTCGGTCTATAATTTCATCTGCTCTGACAGAACACAGAACTTCAGCATAGCATTATAAGAGCCTTAAAGACTTCTGTGATCTCAACAACTCCAAACCAAATCAAATAGAGCCATCACTAAAAGCCTGGGGGCCTCTGAGAAGCTGCATACCCTATTTCTCAAATGTGAGAGACAAGATAATATATCAGTCAGCTGATTAATCTCAGCCAAAATAGGGCCACATATAGAAGGAAAACTATGCTAACTTTATACTTCTTTTGCACAATGCTGAACTAAGTCTCCAAAGTTAGTATTGACTTTATTGATATAACCTATGTATTTTTTCCACTAGACCAATGTCCAACTGGGGAATGAAGACTTCCTCAACCTAAAGCAATCTTCTTCAAAGATGTAGGAAAATGCAAAACAGCTTTAAAATCAGGTACCTAACACACAACTAGAAAATCTGCACAATGGAAAAAGGAAGACACAGAGAAGACAGCAGTATCAAGTGGGGAAGCCTTTCCCATGACATTGTTTTCACTTCAACCTGATGATTATATAAACCAGCCTCCAAGTTCTGTCAAAACAAGTTAAGCAAAACAGTCTTTAGCCTCTGTGATCACAAAGTTTCCAATAGTTGGGTTTGCATTGCTTTGGGGGCAAAAGTTTTCATGGAATGAGAAGCCCTTTCCCACCGCCTAGTACCCATCCCAAGAGAAAACCTTTGAAACTGCCCCAATATAATCAAGGAAAAAGAGATCAGTCTCTTTGCATGATAGCATCAGTTCTTGGTCTTAGCAAATGGAAAACAAGGCAAGTCTATACTGTAAAGTCAACCCTCTGCATTTTTTATCCAAGAGAACTTTTCTTTAGGAATGTCTACACTTTCCAGCATAACTCTGGTCAACTTTCACTGGAAGCTAACCATACATTCTCACTGGAAGACAGATTTCTAGTGATGACGTTTTAATGAACTCTGTTAATAATTAAATCTGCAAAATTCAAACCTGCAAATGTGAACAGCCAACTGAACATTTTTTAAAAGATGCCTACAGAAGAGTATTGCTTCAGTAATAATGATCAAGGCTAGAAATAATGCATGCCACCAACTTTGTTTCGCCACTATTCTGACACTCTGCCTCATGATCACAGGATTGGTTCAGGGAGGGGTTTGTGACCTACCTAGCAAAACCCCACATTACCCTAGAGATCCCCCTCTCCATGAATGCGTAGCCTAAAAGAGAAGACACAGCATCATTCCCCTGTAGTCACTGACCATAAGGCAAATCAAGGATTTTAGAACGATTAGTACCCATGACCTCAAATGCTCTCCTGTCTTTCACCCTTCTTCAACAAGACGACTTGTAACTTGATAACCAAGCCTGCTTCAGCTTTCCCATGTCCTGTGGTCAACTTTGTCCACTTGCTTTTAAGAAAAGGGGAGGGTGATGAAGAGCCCAAAGCATAAAACTGACCAACAACAAAGCATGGAACGTCTTGCACTGTGGTCAATGAAGACAATGCGTCGTCTTCATCATAGAAAGAAGTCACGAATGGAGTGCCGCAGGGCTCCGTCCTGGGCCCAGTTCTGTTTAACATCTTTATTAACGATTTAGACGAAGGGTTAGAAGGCACGATCATCAAGTATGCAGATGACACCAAACTGGGAGGGATAGCCAACACTCCAGAAGAAAGGAGCAGAATTCAAAACGATCTTAACAGACTAGAGAGATGGGTCGAAACTAACAAAATGAAGTTCAACAGGGACAAATGCAAGATACTTCACTTCGGCAGAAAAAATGGAATGCAAAGATACAGAATGGGGGACGCCTGGCTAGACAGCAGTACATGTGAAAAAGTTATTGGAGCTCTTGTGGATAAGAAGTTAAACATGAGCCAGCAATGTGATGTGGCTGCTAAGAAAGCCAACGGGGTTTTGGCCTGCATCAATAGGGTTATAGCGTCTAGATCCAGGGAAGTCATGCTCCTCTCTATTCTGCCTTGATCAGACCACACCTGGAATACTGCGTCCAATTCTGGGCACCGCAGATGAAGGGAGATGTTGACAAGCTGGAAAGCGTCCAAAGGATGGCAACTAAAATGATCAAAGGTCTGGAGAACAAGCCCTATGAGGAGCGGCTTAAAGAACTGGGCATGTTTAGCCTGCAGAAGAGATGGCTAAAAGGAGACATGATAGCCATATACAAATATGTGAGGGGAAGTCATAGGGAGGAGGGAGCAAGCTTGTTTTTTGCTGCCCCGCAGACTAGGACGCGGAACAATGGCTTCAAACTACAGGAAAGGAGATTCCACCTGAACATCAGGAAGAACTTCCTCACTGTGAGAGCTGTTCGGCAGTGGAACTCTCTCTCCCGGACTGTGGTGGAGGCTCCTTCTTTGGAGGCTTTTAAGCAGAGGCTGGATGGCCATCTGTCGGGGGTGCTTTGAATGAGATTTCCTGCTTCTTGGCAGGGGGTTGGACTGGATGGCCCATGAGGTCTCTTTCAACTCTACTATTCTATGATTCTATGAGAGAACATGACTTCTTGGAATATCAGCAGAAATGGGCCTCAAGTATCAAATATAGAGATGGGGAGCAAAAAGAGAATGGTACATCTCCAAAAACTGGAGTATCAGGCTAGGCTGTTTAAAAAACTGGTCTTTAGCTTTGCTTCATGGGTGCGATTTGAATATTCCTGTCCATATGCAGACATATTATGCCCATACAAGATTTAGATTAAATTTAATAAGTTATTGACTATTATTGACTATTATAGTTATTGATTGCCAGTTTCTTAAAACTACCTAATTTAAAGTGATGTCTGAAGGCAACAGGAACATGCTAATATTAAAAGAAGTGAAAGCACAGGAATTACATTTTAATTTCCTATGTAGAACACACATGAGACAAATGTGCGTTTTGAAAATAAGCATCACAGTAAATCATGAAGATCACTGGTGACAAACTTGTGGCCCTCCAGATGTTTTGGACTTCAGCTAGCTCCTAAAATTCCTGCCATTGGACAAATTGACTATGGCTTGTGGGAGTTGGAGGCACAAACATCTGGAGGGCCACATGTCTGACTCTTCTAATGTAGACGTATTTTTCCATTCAAACTGTAAATTCAGGATAAACAACAAATAGTTCCTGGCCATTAATTGAAATTTTGCAAGGCGCCTTAGGAGGACACTCTTGACAGTCTGCTGTACCACAGAACTTGTTCTGGAAGGTTAGCTGGCGAAGGAGGGCAAAGCAAGCATAACATCATGAAGTTGTCCACCTTCATTTAGACTGTTGACCAAGGTATATGGACATTTATTTTCTACCTCATGGAAAAGCACTGTTCTGCTCAGTGGCTATTAGACTTGCTTGGATTTCTGGGCACTTGGTCTTCAGATTAATTATCTTGCTACTAAAAAGAACACCAGACAGAAATTCTTAACTTCCAGAAGATGTTGCTGAAAACAGGTACAGACTGTAAATGAATACAGTGTCCCCCTACTTATTGCGGGGGTTAGGTTCCAGGACCACCCACAATAAGTGACAATCCGCGAAGTAGGGACGCTATATATTTATACATTATTTTAGTAGTTATACACTATTTTAAGTCTTTATCAACCAATCGTGTGTTGATAAATAGCCTCTTTCTCCTCCCATTGCCACTTGGGCTTCTTTTCTCTCCCTTCAGCTTCTCCTTCCTCCCTTCCTTAGGCTGTAAATTGTAATTTTTATTATTTATAATATTAGAGTTTATTGAAAAACTGCAAAACAGCAAATCCGCAAAAAGCTAACCATGAAGTAGTGACGGAACATTGCATACACTAAACTGGGAGTAAGTCTCACTAGCATACTGAGATTTACTGTAAATATATTTGGATTGTGTGTAACAAAATATTACAGTTATGATGCTGACTGGCAGAAAACCAAGACTTCATCTTTTTCACAAACAGATGTTCTAGTTGTTATAGCAACCAATTAGTATACAAACTCAGTGCTGAAATAAATGTATCAGGAGTTTTGTCACTAGATTTAAATCAATTCCTGAGACTTTAATATCAGCCAGTCTGCAAAGACCAACACTTTTGGTTTGCCTGCAATGTCAGGAAGACTGCTGCGCAAAGGCAAATCTGCAACTCAAATCCTTCTTGCACATTGGCTGACACCACAGCACATGCATCCTGCCCAAACACAGCTATATAAAGTTGCCTTTGCTTCATTTCTGCACTGTCTCACACTAAACACCCACAAGATCTTCAGGATGTAAAGTGTTCTTCCTTCTGCACCATTTCTTCCTTGTTTCTACACCCACTTTCCCCTCAGGCTGATCACAGATAAAGCAGGATTTTGGAAAGGCACAGCTGTCTTCACATTCCTCTCCCTTCACACTTTCATTTCCACATATACTCACCAAGAAGAGATACTGCAGGCCATAAATTATAGAGTTTATTGTTAGTACAGGCTTCCAGTCCTCTCTGTGGAAACAAAACAAAGAAGTGATTGAAGAGATAGGAAAATAACCTCAAATGAGAGAAATGTATACAAGTATAAGATTTAGGCTCAATGCAAAATTACAACCCACTGCACTAGACACAAATTCACCAGTAATTTTGCAAAGAGCCAAGAGAACATCCTCCTAGTGGCTCTTTTAACCACCCTTTTGATTAATTTTCAGCTGGTTTCTATTGGTGACATTAGGAAATTAACCACTTTCTGGCTTCTTTGAGGATGAAAAATACCTTTAGGGGACTTTTGAAACCACACTCTAGATTCTTATGGCCCACATGTGATCCAGGGACCACACTTTGTCCACCCAGGCTTTAGTTATACAAATGTCCCCAAATTTAGCTTTCAAGCAAACATTGGATTTTATGAAGAGAAACTCGAAATACGTACTGATCATCTAGAATAATGTCCAAAAATTTGAGATTATTCAAACCTAGAAATACAACATTTTTGACAATTCTAGATAAAAAAACAAGATGTCTCTTCCTGCTCACCCACATACCCAGGTCCCATTTGGAACAGAGAGATGGAATCTACCAAAAATATGAACTGTAACTGTTATTAAACCAAGTAACTCATTCTACTGTTCTGACACCATTAATTGCCCTTTAAAACTCAGCACATCAAACTGCATTAGTTTTCGTATTCATTACAGTTACAAAGTATTTTAACTTAAAAGAGGTAGTCAGAAGTGTTACATGTCATAATAAGTCTGGTTGTTCTGATTGTTCTTCACTTCATTCATACAAGTTAATCACATAAGGGACTTGGTCTATAAGATTACACTGGCCTTGATCAGAGATGGGAATTATGCTACCCTCTAGATGTTATTAAGCTATAATTCCCAGGAGTCCTAGTGAACACACCAATGATGAGTGATGCTGGAGGTTATAGTTCAACATCATTTGGGGTGCTGCACAATTCCCACTTCTGGAATAAAACCAGTTATTTATTGCTATTTGAGAAGAACGTGCATAAGAGTTGATTTCCCACTGGTTCAATGGGCATCCTGGAATTGGGATCAACAATTCAATTTAGGCATTTGATATGGGGGGAAAGGGTTCCTCAAAAGAACAAAAGAAAATATGCCCCATACCTGAGGATATTTAGGCAAACGTTGCCTTCTAGGTCTATGTTTGGGTGATACACCATGGTCTCACACTTGACCTTGGGTGGGTCATGTGGGTAGCCTTGCCCCACCTGCAGTTGAGATAGAAGGAAGAAACATACAGCTGTATGATCACAATCAACACCTCCCAAACTAAATGGTTCCACTACACAAAGGAACTTCCATACTTACACTGAATTCCTGGCATACATGTTAGGATTTGCCTTAAGGGACAAGCCAGAATCCAACCATCCTCTAGAATACTTGGTGCATCAGCCTAAGGAGGAACTTCTAACTTCTCTACTCATATGCAGTGTCAGGTGTGCAAAGAGATCTTAAATGCTACAGGTTCTGCTTACTTCAAAATGTTTTTACTTTAATATTTCCATTTCAATAGCTTTCTTTTCTCAGTAGGTCACTTTAAGGTTACTAGTGAAGGAAGATGTCAAAACGCTGGGTGAGGGCAATGAGCATTATAGGCTCAAATATGTGAAGCAGCAAAGGCTCTGTACTCTCACCTTGCACAGCCGAACATCAGAGGTTGCAAGATCTCATTAATTTGGGGTCAAGTCTGCATTTCACCTAAGCCATAACACAATTAACTAAAGACACCTTTTGGAATTAAAACCTTCCAACTTAAATCTTTATGTCACATTTTTTCAGGGAAAGGTATGAAAAAACAGTCTACCAGCTTATCAGAAAATAGATGCTCTGTTAAGCAGAGCTTCCAAGCCTCAGAGAACCTTATTATCTCTTCACTCCAACCTGCCCCATAGCCCTTATCACTTCAAGCCACTGCAATAATATTTTACACTCAGCAAAACCACCACAACACAGTCCAGACCAAAACCACATAACAATCCTAGGAATGAAAGTAAACTGCAATTTATTGCATATATAAAACTTGCATTTGCTTGGCTTGAAATCCATTCACAAGATTTTTAAACACAGAGCACTCCACATTCCTGGAACATCCCAAAGAGGAACCCTGTCCAGTTACCTTGGGAAATAGCTCACTTCTCTATTGTTTCTCCCAACTCCAGACCCTTTTTGAATTAGGAAATATCTCATTTCTAGCAAACAGGATTACCTTGACCAAACAGCCTTGAGAAGGAGGACCAGCCTGTTTATTTAACAGGCTGATGAACTAAGGTAAACTCTGTCCCACACCCACCCTACCCTTCATCCCCACCCAAACCTGGAACTCTGTGCAATGACTCATAAAATCTCCCACAGATATTGCAAATATCCCAGAAAAGCTTAGAGACACCCCCCCCCCCCAAACAGCAAAATCAACCCCTATGGAGAAAACAGGGAGGCACAAAGAATTACATTTTTGTTATGTGTGAGGAATGTATAACATCCTTTTCTCTGTGGATTAGTTATGAAGGCAATTTCATCAATTATTGTTCTTTTAAGCAAAATAAAGGAAGGCACTGAAAGCTAAAAAAGGCTACTTGAAATGCACTGAAGGCACCTATCTATATTGTTATTTTAACTGTATGCTAAGACAAGCCCATACAGCCAAATGCATATATGTTACACACTCCATCCCATCAAACACATAAAGTTTAGACAGAGAAGCTACTTACCTTAAAACTGAAAACAAACTTCCCACCTTTATAGAAGCCCTGGAAGGCAAGAATGAAAAATTCTAAGCAAGTTTTACTCCAAATTACATTAGCTGTAGGAAAAAGGTGGTACACGTATTTTACTAGAACAATGTATTTAGTTCCCTAATCCCTGAAGCAAAACAGTCAAAACTGAAGGTTGTTCTATTACATAGTGCACTCTGCATATATTTCCTAACTTTGAACCCTCATAATCTAGATGCTACCCTCTAGATGCTACAGCCAGTTTCTAGCCTGTAAATCAGAAGTATTCGTAATAATCTGCCCTAGACTTGGAAGTTAAGAAAAACTGAATATTCTGGGATGTATACATGTGCACACTAAGAAGCCAAAAGGATAAACTTTATCTACAATGGGGGGGGGGGGGATCCCTGTGTTTAGAAAATGATCACAAATCTGTTCCCACAAATTGCCAACACAAATGGACTTTTCAATAGTCATAATAACCATAAAGCCTCAAATATTCTGAGGTTCATATATGTGCTGTGGCCAGTACCAATTCCCACAAGTCATTTACCCATCTGAACGGAAGTTTATTCCAGATGCTGAAAGACAACAGTGAATGATATGTTACTGGTCTAGTTTTGGATATAATGAAGATACCACAAAGTACTTTTTTCTCCTGCAGTTCCCATGTGATGCAAACCTTGAAATACATCATTAATTGACAGCCAATCTAAGTCACTCTGGGGTTGTTGTTTTTTTGCCTCACCATGTGGAGACACATCCAGAAAGATGATTCCCACATAGGAAAAAATAAAAACCTCATAATGATAATTGGCCCACAGAAACCAACAGTTTCATATATTAAAGTTACAACAGCAAACACAGAATTAACAAAGTAGTAAAAATAAACCCAAATCAACTACAAAATCCAATTCCCTATCAGTTTACTATACATATAGGTATTTAAGCACTCTCAACCATCATGTCCATATCTGCTCCAGCCAAAATTAGGTGCCAAGGGGAAAGAGCATTTATTCAAATTTTAAGATCAGGGTTACAAGCAGTACTGCTTGAGAATTCTTTGCACTGAAGCCCAGAAGAAAATATGGCCAGTGAACTCTGGATACATGACAATGGCTAGAGCAGAAGAATCTAAGCACTGTTGGAGTACAGCAGAAGTTTCACTGAGAAAAATAGGGTTGTTCTATAATTGATTATGTGAATAGGAAGTTCCTAAACCAGAAATGTATGGCTTGCTAAACTCCTTTAGAGAAAGCAAGGCAAGGTTGATCAAGAGTAGATATCTTACTGCTAATTTCCCCCATCATAGCATGATGCTCCTTTACAGTGGCTCATGTATTTAAAATGTAAAAAAATATGAATAAAATTGATATTTCAAGCCTGCAAAACCAACAGTTGGTACAAGACTAAACCCAAGAGCAATTATCTACAGATGTTAAACAATATAATTGCACATCTTGGCCCAGTGTCTAAATATCCAGAATGAAAGTGCCAGGTTTCAGAAGTACTACTCTGGGGTGGCCTTCTGTTGTACTCTAGAATAATATTTCTGAAGAAGATCACATAATTCTGAGAAACATTTATAATATGCACCATGGAAGCTGACTTGCAAGTCTCTAGTGAATAATGAAAAGGCAGCACTTTATCATAGATATGTATTTCAAATGCCAACAGTCCTGAAAATTAAAACATTTCAAGTAGAAACTCTCATAATTCCTGGTTTTCCAGATGAGATCCATTACATAGGCAGAACCACAGAAGAAAATGCTCAGCAAGCTCTGAGTACAGCTTGTCACTGAAGTTAAGCCCCAGAAATTCAAGGATGTCTCAGATTGGTATGGGTTATCAACTCCTGTCAACAGACTTAAACTTCCTTCATGTACTAGTTCAACTCAAATCTGAGCTGTTATGCAATACAGCTATGGGACACACCCACTGAGTCTTCCTTCCCACAGGCACAATCAGAATGTCAAATTGCAGCAAGTCATGTCAGATAGACAGGTTCCCTGCAAATCACTCACCTCGTCTGGGCAGATAACTAACTTGAAGTTGAGGAGGTCATCCTGGTCTGAAAAGTCTATTTCACACGTTTTCGGCAAATTCAGTTCATTAATATCTGGGAGGGGGAAAAAGAAGTGGTCAGTTAGGAGAGGATGACTGCTTAATGAGATTGGCAACCAGATAAATAGGAAACAAAGCCTTCCTTTTCATGCCAAAATCCACAGGCATTTTTTTCACTTGTCTGTATTTGTACTTTGCTGTACTTAAGGCCCTTCTCCACAGCCATATAGCCCAGAATATCAAGGCAAAATAACCCACAATATCTGCTTTGAACTGGGTTATTTGAGTCCATACTGCCATATATCCCAGTTCAAAGCAGATAATGTGGGATTTTATACAGCTGTGTGGAAGAGGCCCCAGGCTCCCAATGAAAAATTTCTCTTATGTCTATTATATATGACCAAGAAGGGGAACCTATTTCTTTTTCTCACTCTATAAAGAAAGAAAAAAATAGTGTCAACAGTTCATAAAGTGTTAACTGGGATTCCAATTTCAGCTTCTATGCCCACTGTATGCCATTTGACTAGGCATGCTCTTCCTTCTAAACTAACATGTTTGTCCCAGGGAATAAAACAGGAGAAGCCTCTACATGTACTACTTTGAGCTCCCTAAGGGATAGAAAAAACACAAAATTTGTAAATATGTGACTTGAGAAAGGCTCGGCCACAGGACTCAAACACTACCCAACTATCTCCACCATAATTATATCACTTTTGCCTCCTACCTGAAGAATTTAAGAGAAGTGCTCCAGCCTACCAACCCAGAATTCCAACCAGGGCGTGAACCCTTGCATCTCTTAAGCAACTGAAAAATTATTAAACATGAACCTTCTGGTTTGGATTTTGGCTCTGACACAAATTCAGCAAGCAATCTCACACAAATGTCTTTTTCTGAGACCTCCACCTTTCTATTGGCATGCCTAAATGGGTTGCTATAAGGATTACAATTATAAAGTGCAGAGATCTAAACACTCTCAAGTGCAATTTGAGCACCCCTTATCTGGAATTCTGAAATCCAAAAGTACTCAAAAATCCAAAACTGTCTACATGGGTGTCTGAGATACCAGGCCCCTTGGTTTCTGGTGATTCAAAAACAAACTTTATACCAATGATTCTCAACCTGTGGGTCCCCAGGTGTTTTGGCCTACAACTCCCAGAAATCCCAGTCAGTTTACCAGCTGTTAATATTTCTGGGAGTTGAAGACTAAAACATCTGGGGACCCACAGTTTGAGAACCACTGCTTTATACAAAATTATTAAAAACTATGTATATAAGATAATTTTGAAACAAAAATGAATTTCATGTTTAGACTTGGGTTCCATCTCCAAGATAGCTTATTAGGAATGTATAGACTAATTCAGGTATTTCAGAGATTGAACAAACTCCAAACTCCAAAGCATTTCTGTTCCAAAGTATTTTGGATAAGGGATATTTAACTTCTACCATGTATAAAGGACAAAGGATGCATCAAACTTTGGCCCTCCAGGTGTTTTGGACTTCAACTCCCACAATTCCTAACAGTTGAAGTCCAAAACATCTGGAAGGTCGAAGTTTTCCCATGACTGGTCTACACTGTATAATGAATGCAGTTTGACACCACTTCAACTGCTATGGCTCAATGCTATGAAATCCTTGGAGTGGTAATATCACATGGCCTCCAGCTTTCTCTGTCAAAGTGTACCGGTGCCTCACCAAACTACAACTCCCAGGATGGAGACTGACAGAACTTGAACAGCTGTGGTCCAATGAGAGCTATAAAAACTTGGGTTTTTTTCCAGAAGGCCTTTGATAACATTTAGACCAATGGTTCTCAACCTGTGGGTCCCCAGATGTTTTAGCCTTCAACTCCCAGAAATCCCAACAGTTGGTAAACTGCCTGGGAGTTTTGGGAGTTGTAGACCAAAACACCTGGGGACCCACAGGTTGAAAACCAGTTTAGACAGTAACCACAAAAGACTGCAAATCACTTACCACTTATCCGCATTCAGCTGGGCTGCTATATTGATTTCATGGATCTTTTAACAGATTCTATTTTAACAGAGGTTGTTTTATCCAAACTGGTTTATGTAATGTTATTACTATTTTCATGTTGATGTATTTTGTTTTATGAATTAGGTATTTTATGTATGGCATCTTTGTGTGCTATTTTGTAAGCCACCCCGAGTCCCTCCGGGAGATGGTAGCGTGGTATAAAGTTTTATGATGATTATTATTATTATAGTTTCAGAAGGCCTTTAGCAGGCATGGGCAAACTTGGGCCCTCCAGGTGTTTTGGACTTCAACTCCCACAATTCCTAACAGCCTACCGGCTGTTAGGAATTGTGGGAGTTGAAGTCCAAAACACCTGGAGGGCCCAAGTTTGCCCATGCCTGGAATAATGGCAGTTAACGTGGTGTCAAACTCTATTCATTCTACAAAGCCAACTAATTCTAAAGCTCTAGTCTTCCAAGTGTTTTGGACTTCAAGGCCCAGAGATGATGAATTCTGGGAGCCTGAGTTCCAAAATGATTGGAAGGCCAGAGTTTGGGGAACACCTTTTTTGCTCCCCTCTTTCATTTCTTTCTTTCCTGACTCTCCCAACCTTTCTGGATGCGGAGCTGGGCGGCGGAGGCTTTCTTGCTGGAGCCTTTGGTCCCTCCGGCCGATTCCTCCTCTTTCTTTTGCTGCTTCAGCGAGAAAAGCTTGATCATCCTGGCGGGTCTTTGGGGTCGGCGGCGGCTCCCTCGCTGGCTTGTTTGCTGGCTGGCTTCCTTCCTCACCCTTCGGAGGAGGCCCCAACCTCTCTCTCCTCGTCCTCCCGCTCGGCCTAGTGACCCAGAGCCGGGGCCTTGGGGAGGGAGAAGGGAGAGGAGAGAGGGAGGGAGGGAAAGGGCCAAGGAAGGCGGCGGCAACGACTCCGAAGGCCTGGCCGAAAGTGGGCCCAAAGAGAAGCCGGTGAATGGAGAGAAGGGGGGAAGGCGGGCGGGACACAGGAGGAGGAGGAGGAGATGGGGGAAGAGAGAGAGGGACGGACCGAAGAGGGGGAAGAAGGGTGAGGCGAGAGAGCCCGCCTCAGAGCGTCGCCGCGCCGCCGCCGCTGCTGCTTTTCCCTACAGAGTCTCTGTGTCAGAGTCGGAAGGCAACGGACAGCCCACTTCGGCCTTTCCCGGAAGACCGTCGGCAACTTCCGCCTCAGCCCGCCCTCCGTCTCTTTCTCCGGAAGCACTCCGAAGGCCGGCGGAAAGAAGAAGGGAGGCTCCTCGGGTTCCTTTCTAAGGACACTCGGGCCTTTCCGCCTACGTTCGGACCTTTCCGGGGATCGCCGGGTCGGAAATTCGGAGAAAGCCGTAAAAGACGGGAGGGGAGGGCAAGAGTCGGCAATTTCCGCCTTTCCTTCGGGTCTTTCTGGAACTCCCTCGGAGATTGCCAATTCGCGCTTCAAGCCTTGGTGTAAAAACTCAGAAGTATGGAGGGAGAAGAATCGGCAATTTCCGCCCGAGGTTCGGTTCCTCCGAAGATTAGCTTCTAGAATTACAGGCAGTATCAAGTATCCTGCCAACCTAGCAGTTCGAAAACATGTCAATGTGAGTAGATCAATAGGTACCGCTTCAGGAAACAACTGAAGATGTGGATGTTTCAGCAGGCTTTCGGAGATACAGTCATTAATTAATCAGTCCCAGAGGGTTTTTAATAATCTATCCTGTATTTATTACGGTCTTGCCTTTTATGTGTTTTTAATGTAATGTTTTATCCTGTATTGTTGTTTTAATTGATATATTGCATTAGTTTTATCTGTTTTATATTGTGATTGTATTATGTTGCTTATATTTTGTCCTTGTGTTGTTTGGGCCTCTGCCCCATGTAAGCCACCCCGAGTCCCCACGGGGAGATGGTGGCGAGGTATAAATAAAGTTTTTATTATTATTATTATTATTATTATTATTATTATTATTATTATTATTATTATTATTATTACCGCTCCAGCGGGAAGGTAACGGCGCTCCATGCAGTCATGCCGGCCACATGACCTTGGAGGTGTCCATGGACAACGCCGGCTCTTCGGCTTAGACATGGAGATGAGCACCAACCCCCAGAGTCAGACATGACTGGACTTAACGTCAGGGGAAACCTTTACCTTTACCTATCAAGTGCAATGTGCTGTCGAAGGCTTTCATGGCCGGAATCACTGGGTTGCTGTGAGTATGGCCATGTTCCAGAAGCATTCTTTTCTGATGTTTCGCCTGCATCTATGGCATGCATCCTCAAGAAGTTGTGAGGTTTGTTGGAAACTAGTCAATTGGAGTTTATATATCTGTTGATATCCACAAGCATGTGACAATTTAAACAGAAAGGAGGGAACCATGAAAATGAACAAAACCAATATTTAAAAAACTCTAAAATCAGGACAGTAAATAAAGAGCAACACTAAAAAAAACAGGGTATTCCAGACATGAATCAATCAGGGACAGCTAACACCTCCAAACAAAGGAAACACCCCCCCCACCCCCCCAGGCAGGAAGCAGCCAGACCTTGGAGCTGAAAGGTTACTCAATGCTAATCAAGGTGGCCAGTTTCAACATTCACACCTGCCTCAAACAGACAACGAGTTCTTTCTCTCTCCCTGGATTTTCCACAGATACACAAACCCCAATTGCCTGGTTTCCAACAGACCTCACAACCTCTAAGGATGCTGGTCGTAGATGCAGGAAAAACACCAGGAAAGAATGCTTCTGGAACATGGTCATACAGCCCAGAAAACAGTATGACGTAAAGATCCCTATGTCCACTTCTACATGGAAAGGCAGCTTTGTTGTAGGGCTCTGCCTCGGGCACAAAGCCAATGTTTTGTCCAAATAGATTGGTTTTAAAATCTTGCAAAACACTAGAAATGGAGGAGATCATGCCTCAATAGAAAATATTTTTAATAATAATAATGATGATGATAAATATTTGTATTTCTTACCCACCTATCCTCAAGGCTCTGAGGGTTACAAAACAATTAAAATACATAAACACAGCAGAAGCACTACAAATAAGACTTGAGACAAAACATGCTGATTTGGTGCTTATGTATTTTAATAATTTTAATTGGGTTGCTGTGAGTTATCCGGGCTGTATGGCCATGATCCAGTAGCATTCTTTCCTGGTGTTTCACCCGCATCTATGGGAGGCATCCTCAGATATTGTGAGGTCTGTTAAAAACTTGCCAAGTGGGGTTTATTTATCTGTGGAATGTCCAGGGTGGGAGAAAGAACTCTTTATCTGAGGCAGGTGTGAATGTTGAAATTGGCCACCTTAATTAGCATTTAATGGCCTTGCAGGTTCAAAGCCTGCCTGCTTCATGCCTGAGTGAATCTTTTGTTGGGAGGTGTTAGTTGGCCCTGATTGTTTGCCTGGAATTCCCGTTTTCTGAATATTGTTCTTTACTTACTGTCCTGATTTTTAGTTTTTTTGAATACTGGTAGCCAGATTTTGTTCATTTTCATGGTTTCCTCCTTTCTGGTGAAATTGTCCACATGCTTGTGGATTTCAATGGCTTCTGTGTAGTCTTGACATGGTGGTTGTTAAGAGTGGTCCAGCATTTCTGTGTTCTCTAATAATATCTTGTGTCTAGGTTGGTTCATCAAACGCTCTGCTATGGCTGACTTCTTTGACTGAATTAATTTTTAATTAAGTTAATAGCTGTATTTATTTTTATGACTATGCTTAATTTAAATAGGAGCCCCGGTGGTGAAGTGCCTTAAAGCACTGAGCTGGAGACCGAAAGGTCCCAGGTTCAAACCCCGGGAGCGGCGGGAGTGGCCGCTGTTAGCTCCAGCTCCTGCCAACTTAGCAGTTCGAAAACATGCCAGTGTGAGTAGATCAATAGGTACCGCTCCGGCGGGAAGGTAACGGCGCTCCATGCAGTCATGCCGGCCACATGACCTTGGGGCGGGAGTGGCCGCTGTTAGCTCCAGCTCCTGCCAACCTAGCAGTTCGAAAACATGCCAGTGTGAGTAGATCAATAGGTACTGCTCCGGCGGGAAGGTAACGGCGCTCCATGCAGTCATGCCGGCCACATGACCTTGGGGCGGGAGTGGCCGCTGTTAGCTCCAGCTCCTGCCAACCTAGCAGTTCGAAAACATGCCAGTGTGAGTAGATCAATAGGTACCGCTCCAGCGGGAAGGTAATGGCGCTCCATGCAGTCATGCCGGCCACATGACCTTGGGGCGGGAGTGGCCGCTGTTAGCTCCAGCTCCTGCCAACCTAGCAGTTCGAAAACATGCCAGTGTGAGTAGATCAATAGGTACTGCTCCGGCGGGAAGGTAACGGCGCTCCATGCAGTCATGCCGGCCACATGACCTTGGGGCGGGAGTGGCCGCTGTTAGCTCCAGCTCCTGCCAACCTAGCAGTTCGAAAACATGCCAGTGTGAGTAGATCAATAGGTACCGCTCCAGCGGGAAGGTAATGGCGCTCCATGCAGTCATGCCGGCCACATGACCTTGGGGCGGGAGTGGCCGCTGTTAGCTCCAGCTCCTGCCAACCTAGCAGTTCGAAAACATGCCAGTGTGAGTAGATCAATAGGTACCGCTCCAGCGGGAAGGTAACGGCGCTCCATGCAGTCATGCCGGCCACATGACCTTGGGGCGGGAGTGGCCGCTGTTAGCTCCAGCTCCTGCCAACCTAGCAGTTCGAAAACATGCCAGTGTGAGTAGATCAATAGGTACCGCTCCAGCGGGAAGGTAATGGCGCTCCATGCAGTCATGCCGGCCACATGACCTTGGGGCGGGAGTGGCCGCTGTTAGCTCCAGCTCCTGCCAACCTAGCAGTTCGAAAACATGCCAGTGTGAGTAGATCAATAGGTACTGCTCCGGCGGGAAGGTAACGGCGCTCCATGCAGTCATGCCGGCCACATGACCTTGGGGCGGGAGTGGCCGCTGTTAGCTCCAGCTCCTGCCAACCTAGCAGTTCGAAAACATGCCAGTGTGAGTAGATCAATAGGTACCGCTCCAGCGGGAAGGTAATGGCGCTCCATGCAGTCATGCCGGCCACATGACCTTGGGGCGGGAGTGGCCGCTGTTAGCTCCAGCTCCTGCCAACCTAGCAGTTCGAAAACATGCCAGTGTGAGTAGATCAATAGGTATTATTATTATTACCGCTCCGGCGGGAAGGTAACGGCGCTCCATGCAGTCATGCCGGCCACATGACCCTGGAGGTGTCTACGGACAACGCCGGCTCTTCGGCTTAGAAATGGAGATGAGCACCAACACGAGTCAAGACATGACTGGACTTAACGTCAGGGAAAACCTTTACCTTTAGATTTAATTTTAATGTTTATATACGTTTTTTGGTTTTAAAGGGTTTTTTTTTGTTTACAATGTTAGCCACTTTGAGTTTATTTTAAGAGAGGAAAAAGCTGGATGCAAATAACCACATGAATAAAAATAAACCATATAAGAAGAAACAGATTACCAGGAATTTCAAAATATTCCAAAATTGTTTTGAGTGATTTAGTAACACCTTTGGTTTACTTTGGTGGCTCAGTGTACACACTCTTGTTTCATGCACATTAAAAAAAATATTTTGGATGAAATTACTGTCAGACTATGTATATAAGGGATATATATTGAATAAATTAATAGTAATGTTTAGGCTTGGATTCCATATATCTCCATTATGATATAGTTATTCCAAAACCCCAAACATCTTAGCGCCTAGAATTTTCCTCATGAAAATGGGAAAAACATGAATAAAAAACTTATTTTTCCTGCGTACACCACTCTAAGAATGTATAGCATTCTCTTGAGTATAGAATCGTACTGCAAGACCTATAAATGTTCTCACTAGCAATCTCTAGGTTCTCCAGCATAACTTCTGGAAGCAGCTGAACTATAGTCTGCACTCTGTTCACCCCTGTAATCCTTATGTGAATGGGATTAGATAAATGAGTCATGCCCCTTTAATTTCTTATTAGTGTGCATCTCATATTCACTATATTTGGCTCATGTACTATCAGCTTCCAATTTTCTTTCCCACTTTGGAAGCCAGTTGTGTCCAACTCTCTTCAAAATCTTGGTTAAGAGTACCTTGTACAATCGGCCTTCCAGTATTTGTGGGTGTAACTTTATGAATTTTATTAATGTGGTCTAAGAATTCCTAGGTCCTCGAGTGAGACTTCCACTAGAAAATGGCAATGGAGTTGTGCAGGACATGATTTCTAGAGAGGTGTTCTCTCATTTTAAGAGTTTATTCCATTTTTCCCCATTGTCATATGCATCCTCTGCCCCTAACCCCAGCAAACGTGGAGGACTGGATGTCCTCCTTTCTGTAGCTCCCACCAATTTCTGCTTTTCCACCATTACAGTGCTAATGGAGTTCAGATTTAGTCAGTAATGCCGTTAGCTCTAGGATGCCTTCTGGTGTTAGGACTTGAGAAAACTTTCCTAATTAGTCATCCTTAAAAAACTAAAGATAGCAAGTGTAATATTCTTGTTCTAGAGCAAGCCACATTATAACACTTGCTGCATGTAAGACATTTTGTTATAATTCTAGTATCAAAAAACAAGAGCAGTGTGCTAGTTTTACCAATATCTAAACTATATTTGTCTATTGGACCAGTCATGTCTGTAGGTCCAGTGAAGGGTACTACGTGCTTGGTATTCTGCATTTGAAAAAGCAAGCCGCTTTTCCAAAGCTAGAGGGGCTGTAAAGAACTAGCTTAACACTAGTGATACTGCTTTTCTTGGACCAACTTTCTCATAGCAGGTAAAAGTGTAAATTATGTCTTGCCTTTTAGGTGGGAGGAGACAACCTAGTGTAGGAGACCCTCCTTAGCTATTGGAAAAGGGATGAACAGTATCTTAGAGCAGTGTTTCTTAAACTGTGGGTCCTGACCCCAAATGGGGTCTAGCTCAATGTTGAGGTCCCAAATAAGTTTTATAAATATCACCTAGTGACTTTTATAAATTTACAGTGCAGTATTTACAGTGGGCTGACTCTGCAGATGATACTTCATCTGTACTTTATAAAAAGGAAAATCAAGTCTGTTTAGCAAGGCTTGCTAATGCTGATTTGTTATCACAGTAAATATTTGATTTCTGTATCTATTTTACATATCCGGGTCACGTAAAAATTTCTCAGGCCAAAGGGGGCCTCGAGTGGAAAGTTTTAAGAAGCCCCGTCTTAGAGCACACATCCTAACAAGATGCTTAAAAGATTCCAAAAGTATGCAATTCATCTAGCCATGACTCCATATGCGCCCCCCAATCTCATGTTCCAATTTCTCTCTTGTCAGAAAATAATGAATTTGGGGATCTGGGAAACAAGCAGCATATATACAGGAAGGGGGCAAAGGTTGCTGAATCTAGTGTATTATAATGTGCCATGAACCCTCTCAGGCAAGCCCCCCCCCCCCCCCCAAAAGAAGGTATTGTTTCAAACTAACAAGACACACACATTGCAAACATTGTTTATTTCTTGAACATGAAAGAAGCAAAGTCTAAAATATACATAAGCCAAAAAAAAAGCACATTTCTAGGAGAATGGCTCTTGGGATAGTGAGGATAAGCTACTGAACCAGAAAGCATTTTGAAGATAACGTACAGCCAGAAAGGGTGGCTATGTGGAAGGAACAACTGGATTTAAAAACCTACAACTACTCTGACCTATGAAAACAGATACATCTCCTCTTGAACAAACTGAATGAAAAGCGACAGGCCTTGTCTGGACACACGAAGTATGTAACCACCACCATAGAAAATAGCTGTCTCAGAGCTGCTCTAGCAGTTGCGCTTGTCAGACGCCCAGGTAACTTTCAAGTGATCCGAGAAATAATGCCTTTCATTTTAACGTATGATGGGGGACCCAAGACCTTGTGTTTTGAAACAATTGGGGTCTACTAGAGACCAACCAAGGTCAAGTGTATTAGACGGCAATCCATTGATAGGAGATCCAATTTTGTGTCTGGGCCACAGCAACGGTCTCCTTGGTGGCATGGGATTAAAATCAGAGTTGGGAATCACTACAACATTCCCACCAGGAACCAAAAATAAAAATAGTCTGAGAGGAGAGCTAGATACAGGGTTCTGGATTTTATCAGTTTATTATTTTTAATTTCTTTTAAAAAAAAACCCACAAAATGTATTTGTCAGAACAAGGGCATAAAATTTGTCAAGCAAAAAAAAAGGGGGGAGGAGAAAAAAAGAACAGTTTAGACCAATTATAACCATTATCTAAGCTGCCAAGTTCTACAATAACTCTCAAAATAAAAGGCAGAGAGGTGTGAAAGGGGATAAAGAGGGGGCCAGAAGAGTAGAGGGCAGGGACAGGCAAGGACAGTTTCAAAACGGCGGCACCTCCATTTTCTCTCTTCTGTGGAATGCTGGTCCATTTAACAGGCAGTAGCTGTTTAGGCTGCAGTTCCATCATCCTCATCACTTCCATCAGGCTTAGAAGCAGAAGCCTCACCGAGATCAGTGAGTGAGGAGCCGCGGAGAGCAAGGGCGCTTTCTTTCAGTGGCTCATCTACGTTGATGGGTTCACGCAATGCTGAAAACTTCCGGTCACCAAAAGCAGCACTCAGCTTGGCTTCAAAGAAGCGCTGCAGAACAATGATGGACTGGACATCTTCTTTGTCCTGAAGGAGCAAAAAGAGCGGAAAAAGCACTGAGCATCCCAGGGGAGGGAGGGAATCAGGATGACCCTTCACTTGGAACACTAGCCAGGCAGAGTTCAAGGAAGGCAGCCAGTCTGTTCGATTCTCCTTGTCCCTAGTCAAAATGATGGGAAACCTGGCCCAAGATGGTACACAAAAATCCTACAGCTGCTGTGCTACATGAAGTCTACAATCTGTAGCCAAATTCATCCATGGACAACCTCTTGCTGCTTTCTCCAACCAGGCAAAGCCTCAACTCACCTCTGTCAGCGTATTAAATTGCTTGACCATCTTCCAGACATCATCCGCAAACTCGTCAGGAGAGACATACGGTGGTGAAAGTTTCCGTTGCAGCTTGGCTCTAATCAAGGTCAAGTCAATGGTGTTCTGCCCCTCCTGGAAGATATGGGGAAGAACAAAAAAAGGTCTAATGAAATGCTGTTAACTTCTTCAAGATCTAAAAAAAGGAAGGCTAGTTTTATGACACAACACATCTGGGCAACTTGCCTTGCAAATTTGATCAAGGTACTTTGTACATGGCGTTTCTTATCTTGAGTGAACGTTAAGAACAAGAGGGAACACACAGAATAAAAGACCAGTGCTTGTGTTAAGCCACACATAGATTCCTATGAGTAAAACTTACTCTGGCATGGGAAGTGGTTAAGCAATAGCATTGTCAGGGAAGTGTTCATCATTTTACAACCAAGTTAAGTTCTGGTGAGGCATGGGATATGCAATTTCTTTACCCAGTTCAAACAACAAACTCACCGTAGCATTGGAGAGTCGATGAAGAGGCCTGCAAGGCTCAAAGCACAGTAATTCAAGGAGAACTCGTTCACATCTCTGTAGAAGACAATATGGAAATAAAGCTAGTGATGAAAAAATCTGACTTTGGCCAAGAATGAAGTTTTCACATTAATTTTCAAGCGGCATCCATTAACCCAGTCTGAAGATCAAAAAACTAAAAGTATCTCATTTTAATATGAGACAAATCAATAAAACTCAAAAGAATCCCTATGTCATATGACAACTGAGAAAGGTCTTTGTTTAGATTTTTGGTGTGAAGACTAGATTAAGGGAGAGGTTTTACTAAAGCAGAAGTAGATATGAAATGAGTTTTAATTGCTTCCTAAGGAGCCTCCGGTGGCCAAGGGGATAAAAGCCTCGTGACTTGAAGGTTGGGTTGCTGACCTGAAAGCTGCCAGGTTCGAATCCCACCCGGGGAGAGCGTGGATGAGCTCCCTCTATCAGCTCCAGCTCCATGCGGGGACATGAGAGAAGCCTCCCACAAGGATGGTAAAACATCAAAACATCCGGGCGTCCCCTGGGCAACGTCCTTGCAGACGGCCAATTCTCTCACTCCAGAAGCAACTCCGGTTGCTCCTGACACGGAAAAAAAATTGCTTCCTTTTAAAAAGGTATTTCCTAAATCTAAAATATAACCCAAAAAAAATCAATCATACCCCCTGAAATGGTGTAGATTTTTAGGGAGATTTTTAAATTGGTGGAACTGCTCTCCTCCAATGTTTCCTGGGTGGGGAGGGGGACCTCTCTTTGCCTCTTATTTTGCTTTTAACAAAACAGGCAAATGCTGTATGAAAAATCTAAGTATCCAAGCTCAATGTCTGAATCCACCTCATCGGCCAAAACAAAACTGTGCCTCTCCTTCCCAGAAGGGACAGCCAGACCAACCTTCTGGTCACCATTTGAAAGAGTCTTTGGCTCCCCATCGATGAAGATTGGAGTCAGGTCGTTTTCGTCTTCTTCAATGGTTGTCACTGAATCCTCACAGAGTAGACATTTCCAATCCCGGCTGTTTAAGCAAAATATAAAATGGAGTGTAACAGCACTCACTTGGCCTGTGCAGAAGTGTAGACTTACTACTATCACTGTTCTTGGCATTCACTAAAACCCAAGATATAATCTGCCCTATACTAATCATCCCAAAAAGAAATTACCAAGACTTGTAAAAATAGCATGAGATAGCCATTCGCTGGTTAATTAGAGTCCCAGAGTAAAGAGCAAGTGACTACAAACAGGATACTCGCTTAACTTCTACAAAAATATTTGTTGGGTTTTTAAAAAGAGCAAAATTCCACTACCGTATGTGCTCATGACATTTCTGTTGATAATTAGCAAGGGTTTTAGTCTTGAGAAGAAAGTTGACTGCTCAAAGATCTTCCACAATATATCCACATCTTAATAAACTGTATTCCCTGCATACAAGAAGTTACTTCATCATTTCCCAATGAAAATAATATGCACTATTATCTTTTTCCGTGCCTTTAACATTTGGGGAAAATTCCTATAAGTGGCAGATACAATGTAAAAATCCTTTCAAGCGGCATTACCATATTTTACAATCTGCCACCTTACACTCAGCCTAAACAACACAACAGTGGATGAAAGAACCAACTAAAGCTATTCCCACAGATTTAGCGTATTTTCTCGCCAAATCCTAACTGATAACTGCTATGAACTATACTTTTCCTCCCAGAGGGGAAAAAAAAACACCAGAGAGCTTAGGGGAGAAATGGGAATATTTTGGGGCAGATCCATGTCCTTGCTGACATAAGAAACCTATTTCAACTAACATGAGAGTTTCATATTTTACCAAGAAAGGAACACTTCAATTGTTAAGAAAATGGATTTCGGGAAACTTGTTCATGCAACAGAAAAGGGGGAGGGAAAACCATTAGCACGCAGAGACTGAAAGTACTCTTATTTTGAAGTGCTACAATGCAAACTATTGGGCAAAGTCACCATAATTGGCATTTCAGGCTTAATGACTGTGGTTTCCCTTCAGATATGCTAAGAGGGATGTGATTTAAAGTAGGTTAGCGTAAAGCACAGAGCCCATACCCAGGAACGTCCTGAAGGGCAGGCAGGTGACAATCCAGGTGATAGCATTTCTTGCAGCCATCACACATGACCACAGCTCCAGCTTTGAGGCAGATCCTGCAGCAAGCACCTTCTTCTCCATTGGCTGTACCATCATGGCTGTGAACAGACTGCATTTCCATAGCAGAGCTTGTGCTGCCACTGGGAGAGATGACACGAGGGATTATGGAGCCTTCTGGAAGAAGAGCATCCTGGGGCAGAATTGGCTTAGTGTCTTTCATATCTAGAGCAGAACCTGGATGTTCAATTGCTGACTCCATCTGCTCCTCCTGGAGGAAGGAGGACAGAAATAATCAGAACAGATGCAAAACTGGAACATGAGAATGGAAAACAGTGCAAAGAGAAAAAAGAGCAAATACAAATTAGTTACTGTAACAAGCTTCCTCATCCTGGAAACACAACATACATCAGCCTTGTTCTTTTTAATATTAGGATCTTCCCAGTGCTTTCAATCTTCCCTAGGGTTGGAAACTACTTTCAGGGTCCTCAAGGGCTGCCCTTTTGCTCCTATCGTTTTTGGGTAAAAGGGTCATAGAATCATAGAATTGGAAAAGACTTTGTGGACCATCCAATCCAACCCCCTGCCAAGAAGCAGGAAAATCGCATTCAAAGCACCCCTGACAGATGGACATCCAGCATCTGTTTAAAAGACTCCAAAGAAGGAACCTCCACCACACTCCAGGGCAGAGAGTTCCACTGCTGAACAGCTCTCACAGTTAGGAAGTTCTTCCTAATGTTCAGGTGAAATCTCCTTTCCTAGTTAGAAGCCGTTGTTCCATGTTCTAGTCTCCAGGGCAGTAAAAACAAGCTTTCTCCCTCCTCCTTATAATTTCCCCTCAGATATTTTTACATGGCTATTATGTCTCCTCTCAGCCTTCTCTTCTGCAGGCTAAACATGCACAGCAATTTAAGCCGCGCCATCATTTTAGTCATCCTCCTCTGGATACATTCCAGCTTGTCAACTTCTCCCTTAAATTGCAGTGCCCAGAATTGGACATAGTATTCCAGGTGTGGTCTGACCAAAGTAGAATAGAGGGGTAGCATGACTTCCCTGGATCTAAACAGTAGACTCCTATTTATGCAGGCCAAAATCCCACTGGCTTTTTTAGCCGCCGCATGACATTGTTGGCTCAAGTTTATCTTCCTGTCCGTAAGGACTCCAAGATCTTTTTCACACATACTACTATCAAGCCAGGCACTTCTGTATTACTGTGTTCTGCGTGCATCTATGAGTGAGAGGGAACTCCAGCCAGCTCCTATGGGAGTAGGAAATTGCTCAGTCAAGAGAGCAATTTGGAAGTGATTTCATTCTCTAAGTAGCTGGACACCTGTATTCCTTCCTCTTTTATGATGGGTCCGTCACTGCATTTCAATGTATTTTGGTTAGTGATGGTTGGAATGTTAGTTGGCTTATCATTTGAAGACCCCGAACCATCTGCATAAGAGCAGCCAACAACAAATTATGTTGCTACAATAGTATTTCTACTGAAAAAATGGAACAGCAATGTCAAAGCCCATGCTGTTCATGATTTGGTTACTAACATCAACTCCCAAATGTTATACTTGATTCCAAAACAAATCTGGGGAGAACTGTGTGTCTTATTAAAACTTCTTCAACACAATAGTGAATCCGTGGTTTGTTTTTGCAAATATAAAAATTACAGTAACTATCTGTATTCTTCATTGTGTAGTCAAAAAGGTTTCAATGAACAAAGCTGCTCATTCTAAATCCCAATTTTTCAACTATGATGCAGGACTTAAAAAGCAGACTGCTACTCTCCTTTGAAAAGTCCCCACCTTCTAAAAGTTGCTTTTTGGGTTCCTTCCCTGAATTGTCATCAGGATGTTGTAAGAATGTGGACAAGGATTGTATTACTGAAAATATTCCTCCTACAGCAGTTGATGCCAGTTTCACAAGGTACATTACAACTTTGACACAGCAGTAGCCCTGTTTCATGGATGTTCCTTGACTAGACAAACTATTGGTTTGACTCACCTTACATATAGGGTTTCCTGTACTCAAATTCAATCAGCTTTCACTAGCCAACTCAGATGCAAGAAATTCCCATGAAAGGCATACTGACCTTCACTGCCAGCCCTCCTTGCTGGGCACCCTGTTCAATCACATAGATGTTGTAATCTTCTGTGGTAGGACGCTGCATGACTTTGAAAATGGGTGGCTGATGGTCTGCTGTCAGGTCCACATCCAGACGTTCCAGGCTGACGCGAGGTACTTTGCGAAGACTGCCATCTCCTCCATCTTGGCTACGGGCCCTGAAATGTAATCAGAAATGACACTGATAAAATAACATCACGCCTACTACATCATCAACCTCCCTCTTGTAACCGAGGCAAAAGAGTATATGTACTTTCAATTAATTCTCTATTAAAAAATAAAGAGAATTTTGTAGTGGGAAAACTCTACTTTAACAAAATAAAATTAGGCATAAGGTGCATGCTAATAAATCACTTAATGCAGAAAGATGATATTCCTATCACATGCTGAATTCAGACCAAAGTGTGTGTGTGTGTGTGTGTGTGTGTGTGTGTGTGTGAGGGGGGGGGGCAGGGACAACATTTTGGATGATCTCAGCATTGATGCACATGCATCAACCAATAGAGCTCTGGCACACTAAGTAGCCTCCCAAGTGTTGGAATTCAACCCCACACTGCTCAAGTCTGCAGTCCTCAATGGGGCACAGTTAGTTTAGGAAAAGGCTGAGGGAATCCCTTCCCCGTCTCCTGAATGACAGTTTCTTCTTCTCTTCTCTTTCTTCTCTCATTCTGATTGGTTATGTAGAATGGATACTTTTTGAAGCAGCATGCTTTTGCTTCTTCTACTTTTACTTCTTAGTATGTAGCATGTATTGAGACCTCTCTCTGCTTGTGTCTGGGTCAGGAGAAATGTAGTGCTTGGAGATTTTTCCCTTTTAAACCCAAGAAGAGATGGAGTTAGAGTAGCTCAGAGCCACTTCTTTATTATTAAAATGTACTTATTTCTGTAAACAAACCTTTTGTAATTTTAAAGATTGATTTTTGCATCTTTGTCTCGTAAACTCTGAATTTTTTCCCAGCCACAACAGTTCACACTCTGCTTGCTGTGAGCTGAATGCTCAAATATAAGTATCCTGTTTGTATTTTTGGATGCTCTGCTGCATTGTAGGAGTTTTCCCTAACAAAATACTAACACCAAGATCAGTAATTTACTCTTCCATTTTGATCAGAAGTCTGCATGCTCTAAAAACCTTACATTCCAGCACTACTCTCCATACCCTAAGCTCACTTTCCATTGGATCAAATAAATTTTAATTCTGTGTAATGTACTAGAGGGCACGTGTCTGTGGAAGATAGAACATAGATTTGAAAAACAAGCCACACCAAGCAAGCTAGAGATATACCACAGAATGGACCCCAAGAAGAGACTAAACCCTACCTTTTTGTTCCAGTTACGTCACCAGAGTATGATCCTTCTGTTTTTGCAAGGAGAAATAAGTGTCAAAAAACAGGTTGCCCACATTCTTATGAAAAAAACAACAACTCTCTGAAAATCTATTGCAATCTCTGACAAGGCTCCTCACCCAAAAATTATGGACCTTTTTCAAATCACAAACAAGTGAAAGGAGCATCTAATAGCAAGCCCTAAGCCTGAATCCCATTGGACACCCCTGCTTTTGCTTTTTGCGTGCTTACCTAGACCAAAGCCATCACCCATGTCCATTGGCTGTAAGAAAATGAAGCCAGGTTAAACAGATTCATATAATCACATGTTGCTTCCAAACCATTGTCTGTAAAAACATATTTACTTGTTATGGGAAAATTATGAGAGAGCAGCCCTGGCAGCAAGATTCCAGCTTAACACGAATTTTCCCCCCTTGAGAGAATCAGCATTAGTTTCCATGCACTTCATGCACCTAGAGCCCCTTGATTGCCACTAGTTCGGCTCACCTGTCCAGCAGAAGAAGCACTGGCATCATTGATATAGCAATCAGGGATGGCCTGCCGCTGGCTGTTGGAAGGCAGCACAGGCTGAAGCAGTGCTCCCTTATTCATTATGCTTGTCTGCAGAGACATCTGTTGCACACCCTACATAGAAAAGGTGACCAGGAAGCCTGTAACTGCCCCGTTAGCCCCTTCACCACTGTGCCAAGCATTCCCAGAAAGCAGACAACCAGCAGAGGTTGTTGGTTCAATAAAGTCAGGCAGTCATGCGAGATTGTTCCAAGAGACAGTACCTGAGAAGGTGGAACAGAGCCCTGCCTGACAGCCACTCCGCCAGAAGCAGCATTGGCCCGCTGTTGGTTGGGCTGAGCATTGGAGATCACTGGCAAACCACTGCGCTCCGAGACTATCTGACCTAACCAGATGAAGAAAAACATTTTGTTTCTACACTCAGGCACTCAACAGGGATTTCTGCAGCCATCGTATCCAAGTGCTACTATCTTAACACATTATATCATATCTTAAGAAATATCTACTTAATGCCAAAGAAGTTCCTGAAGTTTCTGTGCCTTGTAAAGTTCAGGCCTTTACCATTAGGGGGGTATATCCTGAATGCATGTGTACATTATCTATTTCAGGCAACTCCTTACTTCATATAAGTACCTTTCCTTTCTTTGTAGCATGCACACATTTTAGTTGCAACATGAACTTTTCCTGAGTGTAATCTCATATCAGGATGTTTATATTGTGCCATTTAGAGTCATTTGTGAGAGGAATAAAGGAACTAAGAAGCGAAGTTAAAATTTCTTGGTTCAGAGTAACACATGAAAATATATGGAGTGATCATACAAGGCTTGAGAGCATGGGAACTTTTGTTCAGTTCTTTCAAGACTGACCTATCTAAGTTGTGCCACAGCATCCCCTTTAAACTTTAAACAGGGAATATGTTTATGTTTTCTTATATTTGTATCACTGCCTTACTTTGGCAGAACTTTTCCAGGCAGTGCATCCAAACACTGACTGGAGCAAAGCCTATTTTACTTAAGTCAAATTATGTGATGATGTATTTTTGAAAGGATTCAGGGTATTACATCCAAATTTAGGTGGGAAGGGGCAATCCTAATTACTGTCATCTACATAGTAGTTAGTATCAGCATTATGTAATACAACGAAGCCCACGTGAGAACAGTCCAATTTGAAGATTTTGCTTCTTTCCCAAAGTATGCACACACTCAAAAGCAAGCCTTCCACTTCTCTTACCAAATGTTTCAGCACTCTTCGTCCAGGCATTTAAGTCCCATTGGAATTTCATATCTCCATGAGGCTCCACAGGATCCACAATCATTTTCAGAGCTCTGTGCAGCTGAAAATATATCTAGAGCAGAAAGACAAGGAAACAATAGAGAGCTCAATTACACATGGAAGAATTTATTTAACAATTCTTCATCTCCTCCAGTAAGTTGAAGCTATAACTGACAAATCATCTCACTTCTCCATTACCTCTGGGAGGTCAATTGAAAAAGATTTTGCCTGGCCTCTAAAAGCTGAAGAAGCCTACCCCTCTGTAAAAAAACTCAATAAACCACAGCAGGTCAGGGCAGACCTCTTCTTGGTGACTAAACAAAGAGAATTGCATAGACATACCTCACACTAGATCCAACTAACTTAACACTGGTTAATGAACACAAAATGTAGAATTAAGCTACATGACTGCTGGCTCACAACACCGACATAGAGCTTCTCTTATGATAAAACCAGGGCATTACATTACATTCCTATTCCAGAGGGCGGGAGTTGGAGTAGTTGGTCCCTGAAATTTCTCCCATTCTATAGTTTCTATGTAAAAGAATAGAACAAAGCTTACCAGCTTTTTTGAAAGCAGCAAGGCTGTGTTGTTGTCACTCTCCAGAGCCCAGTTTGCAAAGCGTAGAATGTGCTCCTGGTGACGCTGAAGCTTTGTCATTGCCCAATGCTGCCTCTCCAGCTTCTCCTGCTGACTCTCAGTGACTTTCTACAAAAGAAAAGAAAAATATACTCAAATTGTAAGGAAACAAATCCCTTCTTATGATTTTTATTCACAGGTAAGTGCCACACTATGATTTTGTCCAGTCATAATACATATGGTATTGATCCCTCACTTGTGCCTGTAGAAAACAGACTACAATAGACTAACCTAGACATAGATCTCCAACCTACATTAGACAAAGTGTGATGTTCCATGTAAAATTTGTTAAAAGTACTGAGATGTATTGTTCTGTGTGCAGACATAATACTGTCTGGATGCTTTTACTCTTTATACAAAACAAGCAATTAATTTCCAACTTTAATTCCCATCAACCTATTTTCAGATTTCCATGACACTCTTCTTGTGAAGAAAAAGTGGGGTATAATTAATAATCTGCCTTCTTAAGTCTCACCTGTGCATCGTTGACAAGCACCCTGGCCCTCTTATTGAGCTCCTTCATGATTTGCAAGATAGACATCTTTACATCCACCTGTACTCGTTTCTGCACGTCGGCCACCTGTCGAATCCTGTTCAAATAGAAATAAGAAGGTTTGTGAGACAAGCTATGATGCCATATATAGCATACACTGATGTTATGGCAAAAAATAGCAGCAACAAGCCCAAAGTATGGGAAGCAAACCTCCTTAATATGGGTTTTGCTAATGAGCATGCACTTCTTAAACTCAGTTACTGCTCCACTATCTAAAACAAAAGTCCATCTTTCCTCAAGAGGCTGTCAAACAATATTAACTCTTGCCTCTTCTCCAAAAACTTAGGTGACTGTGTGGGTCTTCTCCCTTTTATCCTGAAGACCACAATGCAAAGCAGGCAAATCCATTAGACAGTGGCTGGCCTGTTCCCCACACTTTGTGGCTAAGTCAAATACTACACTGCACCATACCATAAAGTCATCCATAAGTCATCTTGTGCAAACAAAGAAAACCACTTATCAAAATCATTACCAAGACAATACTGCATAACATCCTGATAAAGTAAGTGGGGAGAACTAGGATCCAAAGGCCACATGCCGCCCTAGAAGTGTAGCTCCTGACACTTCTTTGACCCCAGACCGTTTTTTTTGGGCCAAAAAGATAGGTATTCCAGAATGGATTAATATCTGCTTTGGACATCCCAGTCAAAATAACAAAAAAATCCCCGAAGAACCTGGAGTAACAACATATAAGATTCAGTTGTCCCAAAGTAGTGGCTAAAGAAAGCCTGCTCTGGCCTTTCTTGAGAAACTGAAAACCAGGAGGAGTGGACCTCCATGCTTAAACATGCCTGTATTAGAAGCTACAGCAAAACAGCTTCTGTCACTCATTATGTGGCTGGAAGGTTTGTACAATTCCATTACCTCTTTTGCTTTTCTAACCTATTGGGAGTCCACTTCAGACTGCATAGAGAAGTGTGTGCTTTTATGCACCGCATTAACAAGCCTTCTTAGTATAGCTGTCATCTGCAAACATGAAGCCTTCACAAGGGGGACTTACGAGTTGCGAACTTCCTTGGTTGACTTCTGGAGATTGGCATTCTTATCTCCTAAGCGCTTGACCAACGAGGCTAGCATCTTGCGCTGGTTCTTGACTGCATCCTCCAAGAACTGATACCTGCAGAAGTATATGGCTTCACTCATCTGCTGCAAGTGCTTTTAAAAGATGAGATATATATGCTGCCAAAAACATGTTAGCATTCTATCTTGTCAATATCATTTGCCTGGTCTGGGAAGCAGGGAGTGTTGTGGGAGATGTACTTGGCCTTGACAACACATGGCTATCTCAGAGATCAGAGTTTTCAGATTGTAATTATTAGTCCATTTTAATAAGAATTAGAAAAATCTAATTCTATATTGCACACATGCACAGGTCTGAGGATTCAATTTTTTCAAGGTAAAATTGCCATGCACTAGTAGGAAGCGATTTCTTTAAATCTTTTAGTTTTTCTTTGCCGCATTTCTCTCATATTTCATTTTTTCTCCTTCCCCACCTAATGAACTTCTAGGAAAGTAATAAACTGGTATATCAACAGATGACTCAAATAGGTTCTCTGAAATTAAACTATCAGGTCAAAGGCTGCAAGTTGACTAATGCATCTTCACCTGTTTCTGTGCATTTAACTGAACGCACAGATGTGGGATGAATAATAATAATAATAATAATAATTTAAAAAAACTTTATTTATATACCGCCCTATCTCCCGGATGGGACTCAGGGCGGTTTCCAATCATAAAAACAACACAAACATTACATAGCAAACATAACAACACATTATTAAGCAAAGTAAAAATACAATTATAGAAATAGATAACACTTACATGACCTGATCAAGGGGACGGGAACCATAAACCCAATATATTAAAATGTATCATTTTAAGTTAGAGAAATCTTGTGCAATATATTCAGGCACCTTAACAGTGAAGACGCATAACACAGGGCAAGGAATGTGGAAACAGCAAATACATTTTTATACAGTCAGGAGAGCTTACTGATGATCCTTGTGTGCATTCAGCTGGCAATCTCGGCATGTTAGTGTGTCACACGTGTCACAAAATAGCACCAGTGGCTCATGCTTGTGGACAGAGCAATAAACAGTCTTCTCCCTCTCTTGAGTCTTGGATGATCCTAGGAAGAAAAGAGACTAGTCTATTACTCCAACAAAGGTAGGCCTCTTATGCATAAACAGGTGCTGCTCAGGTGGGGAGAACAAGACAGCCATTATCTATATTAAAATGATTGATTTAGATCAAAGACAGGCAAGATGGTGACCTCCATATGCTGTGGACTGCATCAGCCTCACCCAGAATGAAAACATGATGGAAGTACAGCCTAAAATATTTGGAGAGCACCTAGCTATCCATACTGCTTTAGATTAATACAAGTAGGATGGGATTCAAGTAGCTTGTGATCCAACATGTTTCTAACTACTGAGAAAACTTCCTGTCTGCATTCCACTTTATCTTTTTTGTTAGACAAAACATACATTGCCTGCCACACATCCAAGTTAAGTGTTCAGCTCACTGGGCCTTATTTGGTTTGCAGCTGCCTACCTGTGGACCGGACAGTGTGGTCCTTAGTATATTTCACTCTCTGATGAGCCTCCACACATGTCTCGCAGAGAGGCTCTTGGCACTCCACACAGAAGCTTGTGGCTGGGGCATTATCTTCACAGCTGGTACAACACTGATGAGAAAAGTATAGTAATTAGTAACAAGTCTATCTACCTCAGTTCTACAGGGGGGTTAAGAAACCAAGCAAAGAATTACTGGAATGAAAAGATCTCCAGGGAAGTAGCCCAGTTACCTGGTTAGCATCTCTAGCTTCTCCAAGAGACTCTGTACCACCATCTCTCAGAAAATAGTTCTCCACTATGTCTTTTACATAACACTGGTGTTTGCACACTGGACAGTCAACCACTGTAAAGAGAAGGATATGGAAAACATCAAGCAAGTCCCATAAGCACAGAAAGCAAAAAGTTGCTCTTTTATTCAGTAGCAACGTCTGTTGCTTTTATTTAAAAAGCTATTTTAAGATAATGCAATCTTGCAAATTTATGTGGCTACTGTAACACAAAAGCTAATACTTTTCAACGATTCTTTAAGACTGGTCTGTCTTCTTTGGCCAGGAGCCATTGTTTTTTCCCACCTTTTTGGAACAGATATATTTGTTTTATCCTTGGCATACTCCATCAGCTCGCTTATGAGTCCAGGTACTATTTGGTTTCTTATACTTTTACATTCAAACCCCCTTTATAGAACTATTAAGCCACACAAAGGAGAACAAGTTCACTAGTCTTCCTGTTTTTCCCATCACCCTTTTCTCATTCCTGTCATTTTCTTCCGTCTGAAAAGACAGCATTTATGTCCAGATTTACAGACTGTTTCAAAGAACAAAAACATGCCACAATATTGGGAACAAACAACTAAACCATAAAGGTAGAATTATACACAGTAGGATGTATACTTTTGGTTGGTTCTGACTCACCATCCATGAACCATTCCCTCCAGGAACCATCAGAGGCACAAAAGCACTAATTTCCTTTCTATACCGTGCTTAGTAAAACTTGGTAACTCATGAAACCATTTAGAACTTTTTGTGTAATTGTAAAATGTTCCCATCCTGAAATACATTCGTTTTTGAAATTAGGTCCATCATTCTGAAATTCCCTGTAGTTAATCTAGCTAGAACACTGATGCAACAAGCCATGTATATTACTAAATAATTGCAAAAAATATATAAAGCAAAGGGAAGCAAAGTGGATTTGTACCAAGAAGGGGATACTCAGATCACATCTATGCCAATATCTATAAAGAGAGCAACTATGGCCCTCTGGATCTTGTTGAACAGCAGCACCAAAAAACTTTATCAAGGATAGGGCCATCATGGAAACTGCAGTCAAACATCTCAAGGACCACATATAAAAAAACACTGAGCATTTCACCTTTAAAGGAAAAAATATTCTTGTTTTCAGTTTCCATAACAGCTGTGTGTCACAAGCATGGGTTTTTAAGCTCAAAGATAATAATAACCCACCCATTTGAATCATTTTTTCAGCTGAGTATTTCAGAAAGCCTGTTCCAACTGGCTCAAAACACAAGACAGGAGTTGTCCATCAAAAGGTAACAGTTAATCTTAATGTTGCACACACGATCAGCAGTGGGAATATTTGTACAATCAGCCTACTACATCAACATGTTATCAACAAGAAATAATGCTTTAAGGTCTTCTATTCCTGCCCAAAGTATTGATGCAGATAGTTGATGTTAACTGACATGAAGTCCCTCCCTATGAATGGAAGACCTTCAAATCACCCTAGCATTAAACATTCAGCTTAAGTTTTACAGGCTCAGGATCATGGCTTCCTTGGGTTTAATATATTCATCTCTTTTCTTACAACCTTCTGCCTCATTATTGTCTTTCTAAACAGCATCAGTTTAGTTATCTTAGCTTCTAAGGAAGACCTTAGGCTTCAATTGCTTGAGGTGACAAGCACCCTAAACTTTAATGGTGCAGGTATCAAATACCATGAATCTCTTACTCGGATGGCCTCATTCTTGAGATAAGAGACTTTATGATCCTTACTGAAAAGGGGAATCTCTCTCTGGCAGCTTCTAGAAGGCAGAAAAAGTTGTAACGTCTACTGCAAGCAGACATAATTCCGTTTTCCTTTGGGAGAAGGAACACATTTTGCTGTGTTCCGAAGTCACATCTTTCATAACATGGAAGCACCTACAGCACTAAGAAGATTTCATAGTTTTCTTTTTACATTTTATCTTGAGCACCCGATTTTCATCATTGTAATAATTAGGCTTTATTGCTTCCACATGTGGCTTTGTTTCTATTTGACAGAACTTTGATAATTAAACATTGTGGATTGATGTGCTAGTTATAAATTAGAGAGCACTATAAAATTGTTCTAACTACCCTGAACCTTAAGGACAGGGAAGAACATTTTCAATTTCTCCACTGACATTTATTTTTTAAATTTGAAACAATTAGCTGTACCTTATATTCTTAGTTCTGAAGACTAAAGTACAAGATGAAAACACACAGCATACTGAAACAATGGCCCTGAGCCAGGCATGACATCATTCCACCACCAAGATAGCGGAGACTGTACTTGAATAAAGCAGTCTTTGTAGGACAAGAATTATTCAACTGGGCAAATTGTACACATTTCTTGCAGACCAATAACAAATATCTATTTTTGAATATCACTGAACGAAGTAGTAAGCATTATAGTAAGGACCAATTTTAGTAGACAAGCAATACTGTTTTCATAGCCAAATGTCATGCAAACAAGAAGAGCACACAATGGATTGCCACTTGCCAGCCATCAGCGTGCATTAGTTAAGAAACTATAATTCTGTGCATTACTCATATGCATGCAAGCAAATAGACGTAATCTAATTAGCTCAATACTAAATCTAACATATCTTAATCTGAAAAGAGTGAAAACAAAACAATCTTAAAAATAAACTGCAGGAAGCCAGTAGCCACAATGAAACTGCTAATTCATCAGTAAGAATGGTGCTACTTCATCTTTTACTCTAGCTTACTCAACTATATGGTTTACAAACCTATACAGATATGATTTGCCCCCTTCAAATGAGTAACAAGTGATTTATTTTGGGGGAAGTTATACTACAGTCACTTCTGCCCCAGTCAGCTTTCCAATTCAATTGTTATGGAATTTCTTTTGTTTAAATAGTTGTCAATGAAAAACAATTTCAGAGTATTTTGTGTAATGTTAGTAGTTGAAGGAAGCTGTAAAGCCTACCCCAAACCCCCCTTTCTCTGCAAAATCCTTAGTACTATTCCTGTTTGCTTTACAAAGCAAAAGGTATGGACAAAGATGGGGTGGGGAAACCTTATCTCTGCTTTCCATGGTTCTCAGCCATCTCCAGTCTTTACATCCTGAAAGGACCGCCAATTTGCCCTTAAGCTATTTCTATTTTTTAAAAGCAGGCAGGAAAGGAAGCTCACTTAATATTCCTTAAAAAAATGTGCTCTTAAATAATGTTTAGGACTAATTGGTTTCACTTACAGGTGTATGCAATGAAGCTATCTGTTCCATTTTTAAAAGATAGTATCTTAGAACCTTTACATTCAAGCAGGTAATATGTCCTCTCCTCCAATACAAATGACTATATTTATTTTCCCACCTAAGGTATCGTTTCTCAGAGGAACAGGCACCAGATCTTAACAGGAATGATCAGAACATATTTTATCAGTTCTTTGTGCCAAGATACAGACCTTTTATGGGTTTTATGGTATGATCTCAACTATAGATTAGTTTTACACTGCTTTATTTTATTGCTTGATTGCAGTGTCAATTTATTGTCTATTCTGTATTAGATGTTTTGTGAAGACAATGTATTTGAAAGAGTTTCCATGCCCAACTGAAGAGCCGTTAGTTGCACAGGCCTCATAGACTGCTTTACAAATTCTGTCTTCCCTCTTTCTCTAGAGCAGCAGTTCTCAAACTGCTCTGTGGAGCACAGTCAGGGGCTCCAAGTGGGTCCCATGCCCCTACCTCCCACTCCATCCTGTCTAGGAAGCACACGGCCTGTGGAGTCCCACAGCGGCCTATGGCCTACAAGGCCTCCCCACCACCATTTTCACTGTGCTATTCCTGCAAGGCAGAAGCAGGTTATACTGGGTAGCCCCAGGTTGCTCCTACTACTACTTTGTTGTTGTTCATTCATTCAGTTGTTTCGGCTCTTTGTGACCTCACAGACCAGTGCACAACAGAGCTTCCTGTCAGCCATCGCTGCACCCAGTTCCTTCAAGGTCAGACTAGTCACTTCCATCCATCTTGCCCTTGGTCGGCCCATCTTCCTTTTTCCTTCCATTTTCCCCAGCATCATGATCTTTTCCAAAGCTTTGCTTCTTCTCATGTTGTGGCCCAAATACTTCATCTTTGCCTCTAATATCCTTCCCTCCAGTGAGCAGAGTATGGACTGGAGTATGGACTGGTTGGATCTTCTTGTGGTCCAAAGCACTCTCAGAATTTTCCTCCAACACCAAAGTTCAAAAGCATCTATCTTCCTCTACTACCTGAGATAGTCACCATGATTCACTGCAGACCTAGGTGTCCAACTATACCACGCAAATTAGGAAGCTATAAATCAGTCACTTCAAATCACTCAGTGCATGGGGAACATGTTAAAACCTAGGATAATCATAAATAATATACACAAGGAAAATACACTACACACACAGATAGACAACAAATTTATTTTCTATTTTGGCTAAGCAAACTATTATTTTTGTCTTACTTCTGCTAAATGCTGGCTTCCATCTTTTAATCACTTTCTGAAGAGCTAATCATGGTGAGTTCAATACAACTTATGTTTCACATCCTAAAAAGCTGTTTAAGGGCAATAACACTGAGCTAGGAGTATTTTGATATGCAGAAGAGTAGTCTGTCTAAGTCTACTTTTGAGCATTGCATCAGAAATAGGAAAAATAAATTAAATACATGTAGAAACATAGTTAAGAAGGTAACAACAACTCAAGGCTTAGAAGAATTTCAAATCTTGATTGTGAGGTAAAGGTACCTAACAAAGTTGTGGGACGATAAGCACAAAACTCAAGGAGAAAATAGATTACAAGCCCATACATCTTGAAAAACCTGAGATATTTCTAAAACTAGAGTTCAAATCATCCTGAGGCCTTCTGATTACTAACCCCAACAAGAGATGTTTTTTTGACCCTTGAACATAGTACCCATCCCCATGTGAACTTATTCAGGCATAGATCTTAAGTTCATGCTTCATGAACTTAAGACACAAATAATGAGCAGGTTTAAGGCTCTCTGAGCAAACCAGAACATTTAGTTGGTACTTGGATCAGTACTGCTAATTCTCCACTCAGCACTGTCAAGCTTACTTTATATTACCCCCATGAAAGCATTTGGCTACTTGTGACACATTTCAGATATTGCTGGACTACAATTCCCATTGCCAGAGACAAACTAGGGAAAAGTGATAGGGCCTTGCAAACTGGGCTGTGACTACCGTGTTTACCTTGTGCTGTAAAATAGTGATGCTGGACCATTATTCGTCTCCCCTCCTCCCTCCTATTTGTCTTATCTACTTCATGTAACTCTTTAGTACAAAATTGGCAAGGAAGACATACACATCACCTTGGTGAGATTTAATATTAACAAATATAACCAATAAATAATTTCAAGTTACTGCACCCATTATTTCTTTCATTCATAGTCAATTAACAGGCATATTGCCTCCTGAACTTGAGGGGGCATTTTATGCTTCTGCATTTTAGTGCTAGGATTCTACTGCCAGGGCTCCATTCCAACATCAGGGAAACAATACAGGTTGAGCATCCTTTATCTGGAATTTAGAAACCTGAAAATGGACTGGTGTTTAAACTCATGGATCTTTAATTGTCATATTAAATCTGTTCTGGATTATGGACATCTTGTCTGGACATTCCCAGAGTTAGATTAGGTCATCATACTCAACAGCTCTCACTCTCAATACTGAGACGCCACAGGGCTGTGTGTTGAGTCCTCTGCTTTTCACTTTGTACGCATATGATTGTACCCCCATCCACCATAGCAATATCATTACCAAATTCGTAGATGATACAACCACAGTGAGGCTTATCTCTGAAGGGGATGAATCTACCTATCAGGATGAGGTTCATTGGCTGCTTTGATGGTCTAAGGAAAATAATCTGGTTAACATCAAGAAGACTAAGGAGGTCATGATGAATTATAGGAAGAACAGGCCAGAAATGCAGTCCCTTGGTCATAAATAGAGACCAAGTGGAGGTCTCCAGTTTTATGTTCCTGGGTGTCAATGTGAAGGAAAATCTGACCTGGGGCACCCAATACGGCAGTGTTGATTAAAAGGGCCCAGGAAACTGTATTACCTGAGACTCCTAAGGAATCAACAAGTGAATGGAAAACCACTGTTGACTTTCTACTGCTGTGTTATAGAGAATATCCTAACTTACTGCATCTGCACATGGTTTGGTAATTGCACAGTGGCAGATAGAAAGGGTCACCACTTCTGCACAGCAATTAATCGGTTTCCCACTATCTTCTTTGGAAGAACCTTGGAGAGGGGGGTGGGATATAAATAAAGCTTTACTATTATTGGGTTGCTGTGGGTTTTCCAGGCTGTATGGCCATGTTGCAGAAGCATTTTCAGAGGTTGTGAGATCTGTTGAGAACTAGGAAGGAAGAGTTTATATATTTGTGGAAAGCCCAGGGAGGGAGAAATAACTCTTGTCTGTTTGAGGCAAGTGTGAATATAGCAATTGGCCACCTTGATTACAATTGAAAGGCCTTGCAGCTTCAAGGACTGGCTGCTTACTGCCTAGGGAAATTCTTTGTTAGGTGGTGTTAGCTGTCCCCGAAGAACAAAAATGAACAAAATCTGGCTACCAGTATTAAAATACTAAAATCAGGACAGTAAATAAAGAACAACACTCAAAAAAACAGAATTCCAGACAGAAAACAGGGCCAACTAACACCAGTCCTTGAAACTGCAATGCCTTTCAATGCTAATCAAGGTGGCCAACTGCTACCGTACATTTACACTTGCCTCAAGCATACAAGAGTTCTTTCTCCTACCCTGGACTTTCCAGACATATAAACACCTCTTCCCTAGTTTTTCAACAGATCTCACAACCCCTGAGGATGCCTGCCATAGATGTGGGCAAAATGACAGGAGAGAATGTATCTGAAACATGGCCATACAGCTCGAAAAACCCACAGCAACCCAGTGATTCCAGCCATTTATTTATTTATCATGTCAGAAGCAAACCGAGGGTATAATTACCGTGTTTCCCCGAAAATAAGACCTCCCCAAAGAATAAGACCTAGCAGGGGTTTGGGGGGATTTCCAAATATAAGGCCTCCCCTGAAAGTAAGACCTAGCAACTAAGGCTGCAGCAGAGTTCCATTGGGAAGCATGGCTGCAGGGCAGAAGCAGCACTCCTCATACACACACTGGAGGGAGGGAGGGAAAGTGCTTGCTGGCCTTGCCTTGCCTGCCCTCCAGCCTCCGTGGCTGCTGCTGCGCTGCCGTTTCTTCCTCCGGAGACAAGGCTATGCTTCCTGGCCATGCCCGCTTTGCCCCCAAGGCTTCTGATTGGCTCCTGGAGCCAGGGCAAGGGAAGGAGGGAGGGAAGGAAGAGGGCTTTCCACTCGTCCTGCTTTTTCAGTTTCTTAAAGGTACAGGACGCATTGGGATTCTCCTCTCATCCTTATTCCTATCCTATGCCATGAAACTGATTATTTTATACTATTATTCTATTGCCATATTATTATCATCATATTCTGTTACTATTATTATATCCCATTATTATATTATCCTATTAATATATTTTATATCATTATATTATTATTCTATTATATTTTCATATTATTATATTATTATTCTGTTATTATTATATTCCATTTTATATTACCCTATTAATATATTTTATATCATTATATTCTATACTATTATTCAATTATATTATCATATTATTTTATCATTATTAGCATATTCTTTTATTATTATATTCCATTTTATATTATCCTATTAATATATTTTATATCATTCTATTCCATTCTATTATTCTATTATATTATCCTATTATTATTATATTATTATGCTATTCTGTTATTATATCCCATTATTATATTATTCCATTAATACCATATTATTATCATATTCTATTATTATTATATCCTATTATTATATTATCTAATTAATATATTGTATATCATTATATTATTATTATATTATCATATTATTATTATAGTATATTATATTATTCATCATTCATGACTACATTGAAACTAGAATAGAGAGAAATCAGCGTGGAAACCTTGTGAAACCTAAACTGCAAGAGGTACCATAGATTGTTGTACATGTAAATAATGGTAGTAACAAGAAATTCTTGATAGGATTCATAGTTTGTCTGGTTATGCTGGTTTGTGATGACAACTACTTTACAGTATATAATAAATGTTCATTTTGTTGTTCAACAATAAATGTGAGCTCTTCTTCATGGAAAAATAAGACATCCCCTGAAAATAAGACCTAGTGCATCTTTGGGAGCAAAAATTAATATAAGACCCTGTCTTATTTTCGGGGAAACAGGGTATAATGTATTTTAAAAACACAAAGTTAAAAACTTGGCATTATACTAAATGGTGGTGGGGGTGTGGTGTGTATGGGGAAGGCTTTCATGGTCGGAATCACTGGGTTGCTGTGAGTTTGCTGGGCTGTATGGACATATTCCAGAAGCATTCTCTCCTGACATTTCACCCACATTTATGGCAGGCATCCTCAGAGGTTGTGAGGTCTATTGGAAACTAGGCAAATAAGGTTTGTCTCCAACAGGCAAGACTTCTTTCTTTCTCCCACCCTGGATCTTCCACAGATATTCCAACAGACCTCACAACCTGAGGGTGCCTGCCATAGATGTAGGCAAAATATCAGGAGAGAATGCTTCTGGAACATGGCCATACAGCCCGGAAAACTCACAGCACCCCAAATAAAGCTTTATTATTATATTATTATGATAAATCATCTGCTCAACGCATTCTTGGGGATTCATCTCACCCCACATATTCTGGTTTTTGAATTATTGCCATGTAATAATGACAAAAACACAGAGTGTTTTTGTCACTATTATTGTCACTGATGTGGCATTGAGGGCTTAGTGGTGGCGGTGTGTGTGTGTGTGGGGGGGTTGTGGTGTGTGATGAAGGCATGTAATTTTGCTGTGCGACAGCAGTGACAAATAACGCTATTCCATTCGATCCTGAGGGAGATGGAACACCATAGCACTCCCCCTCCTTCACTTCCCACCAAAGCTGCGTAGGAATTGCCCACCTCTCGCGAGAGCAAACTCGCGGTGTGGGCCCCCTCGTCGGAATGCACGTGGCCACGCCCCCCTCACTGCGCCTCCGCCGCCATAGAGGCGCCTCCACCACGATAGAGCCGAATGAATCTCAAGGGACACAATCGCGAGGGAAGTGGGGAGGGAGGGAGGATAGAAAGGACCTTGTGCAAATGATCTCTTCTTATTCCTCCGCGAAAGACAAAACACACCTCAAAAACAAGGAACACAATGCGAGGGAGTTTTCTGATAAAGGACAATGCAATGTGAAAGGGGCCTTTTCCTTCCACACGAGGCCTGATTTTTTCCTCTCCAATACAAAGCCTGCTTTTTTCCCCTCACTCTCCTTTAAAGGAAGAAATCGAGGTATAAATACAGAAAAAACCCTCATCGGGTTTCTTTCACAAATCACAAATCCTTCTCCTTCAAGACAAAGATATAATAGTAATAACAATTCTCAAGTTTTTCCTCTTTCAAGAAAGCGAGGTATAAATACACAATTCTCAGGTTTCATTCACAAAACAGGAATGGCTTGCTTCTCTTTCAAGAGAAGAAAGCGAGGTATAAAGATATAACAATAATAGTAATAATATAATTCTTAAGTTTAATTCACAAAATGAGAAGTTTCCTTCTTCAAAATAAAATGAGGTATAAATATATAATATAGTTCTTTTAGGTTTCTTTCACAAAGCGAAAAAGGTTTCCTTCTTTCAAAATAAGAAAGTGGGGTATAAATATGTAATTATAATAATAGAATACTCTTAGGTTTCTTTCACAAAGCGAGAAAGGTTTCCTTCTCTTTCAAGAGAAGAAAACGAGGTATAAATATAATAATGTAATTCTGAGGTTTCTTTCACAAAGTGAGAAAGGTTTCCTTCTCTTTCAAAAGAATAAAGTGAGGTATAAATATATAATAATATAATTGTCTTGGGTTTATTTCACAAAACGAGCAGGGTTTCCTTCTCTTTCAAGATAAGAAAGCCAGGTATGATGATGATAAATCAGGCTTCTTTCACAAAATGAGGCGGCTTTTCTTCTCTTTCAAGAGAACAAAATGAAGTATAAATATAATAACAATTCTCTTAGATTTAAGTGGTTCCTGCTCTTTCAAGAACAAGATATAATAATAACAATAATAGTAATAATTAGTATCAGGCTTCTTTCACAAAACAAGCAGGATTTCTCAGTTTCAAAAAAGCGAGGTATAAACATAATGAATAATAGCAATTCCAATTATTTATTTACTACATTTACATCCCGCTCTTCTCTCCCCGAAGGGGACTCATAGCGGCTTACAAATCAAATGTATATACAATATATTATTAGCATTATAATTATATTATAATTCCTTGGGTTTGTTTCCCTCCCCAAGCGGAGAAGGGTTTCCTTCCCTTTCTCTTTTTGGAGCCTTTATAAAAAACAATGCAACAGTAAGAAGATATAATAATTCACTCCTCGGGTCTCTTTCCCTCACAAGAGGAAGGGATTTCTTTCCCTCCTGGAGTCTCTTAGGTCCCTTCCACACAGCTGTTTAAAATCCATATTGAACTGGATTATGTGGCAGTGCGGACTCAGATAACCCAGATATTGTGGATGATCTGCATTGATATTCTGGGTCATATGGCTGTGTGGATGGGCCCTTAGATGAGGCATGGGCCAACTTGGGTCCACCCTCCAGGTGTTTTGGACTTCAACTCCCACCATTCCTCACAACCTCAGGCCCCTTCTTTTTCCCCCTCAGCCGCTTAAGCGGCTGAGGGGGAAAAAGAAGGGGCCTGAGGTTGTGAGGAATGGTGGGAGTTGAAGTCCAAAACACCCGGAGGGAGGGCCCAAGTTGGCCCATGCCTGCCTTAGATGCTCACCTTGGCCTTCCTTGTTGTTTCCTCCGCCGGCGGGCTCGACTTTGACGCACTCCTTGCAGACGCTATGGAGGCAAGGAAGGAGCCTGGGCTCCCGCTCGGCGCGGAGCTTCTCCCGGCAGACGGCGCACTTCTCCAGCAGGTCGAGGCCTTCCATGTTGAGCGGGGCGCCGGCGGCGGATGAGGCGGAGGCCGAAGCGGACGCGGCGGAGGAAGAGGCAGCCGAGGAGCGCTGCTTCTCCCCGGTGGTGGCGGCTCCTCCTCCGCCACCGCCGCCAGTCTCCGCCGGGGCAGGGGCCGTTGCAGAGGCCGACATGATCAGGGTTGTGGCTGGGAAAAAGAAAGCGGAAGGGGAAAGAGGCCTGTCTTAAATTGCCTGGGAATTGGAAGCGGGATGGAAGAGCGGCCTGCTGCTCCAGGCCTCGTTTTTCTGCCGCCGCCTCCTCTCTTTCTCTCGCTCGCCTTCAGCCCCGCCCACTCGGCGCAATGAATAGCGGGTAATGGGATACACAGCCCAGGCAACGTTCTGCCGCTCTAAAGGCGGGGCTTGTCTCCCCTTAGCCAATCGGTTTCTCCCAAAACAAAGAAGGATGGCTTTAACATCCATTGGCCGTGCGGAAACAAGATAAATGCTCCAATCGAATCTCTCCTGGCTCCAATTGGAACGAAGCGGGGCTGAGGGAAAAAAATGTCAGGGCGTTCTTTGAAGGCAGGATGTAGGGAGGAAAAGGGAAAAATAAGAGATTGTCGCCATAGCAACCAGTTAGTGGAGGTGTTGGAGCAAAATGTAACAGCAAAGGCCATGTATAGGTTGTAAAGGTGTCCCTGGATGAGATTGACCAATTCCTCTCTTTTGTATCCTCCATGTTGGAGGGCAGAGGAGCTTTCTTTCAGGCATTAAATGGCCGAAGCAGAGGCTGGATCTACACTGCCATATAAAATACAGATTATCTGTTTTGAAGTGGATTATATGGCAGTGTAGACCCATATAATCCAGTTCTGCATTGTGATAATCAGGATTATATGACAGCCATAGAGTGGTGTGAAACATGGGATTTTGGCTGGGGCCCACGGTGCCTCAAGGGATTAAACCACTGAGCTGCTGAATTTATTTTATTTATTAGTGACATTTATATCCTGCCCAGGAATAAGAAGGGGACTCAGGGCGGCTTACAAGTCATATGTACATACAATATATTATAGCATTACATATTACTATATATCTTGCTTTACAAAGCCAGCCACATCAGCAAGTCAAGTATACTGTATTGCTGACAGAAAGGTTGCTGGTTCAAATCCGGGGAGTGGAGTGAGCTCCCAATGTTAGCCCCTGGCTTCTGCCAACCTAACAGTTCAAAAACATGCAAATATGAGTAGATCAATAGGTACCGCTCTGGCAGGAAGTCAACAGAGCTCGATGCAGTCATGTCGGCCACATGACCTTGGAGGTGTCTACGGACAACGCCGGTTCTTCGGCTTAGAAATGGAGATGAACACCAACCCCCAGACTTAATGTCAGGGGAAAACCTTTACTTTGAAATAGGAGTATAGTGTCTAGATCCAGGGAAGTCATGCTACCCCTCTATTCTACCATGGTCAGACCACACCTGGAATCACACTGTGTCCAATTCTGGGCACTGCAATTGAAGGGATATGTCGACAGGCTGGAATGTGTCCTGAGGAGGACGACTAAAATGATCAAGGGTCTGAAGAACAAGCCCTATGAGGAGCAGTTTAAAGAACTGGGCATGTTTAGCGTACAGAAGAGAAGGCTGAAAGGAAACATGATAGCCACAAATGAGGGGAAGTCATAGGGAGGAAGGAGCAAGCTTGTTTTCTCCTGACCTGGAGACTAGGACACAGAACAACAGCTTTAAACTACATGAAATGAAATTCCACCAGAACATTAGGAAGAACTTCCTAACTGTGAGAGCTGTTCAACAGTGGAACTCTCTGTGGTGTGGTGTGTGGTAGGGGATCCTTCTTTGGAAGCTTTTAAGCAGAGGCTGGATGACCATCTGTCAGGGGTGATTTGAATGTGATTTTCCTGCTTCTTGGCAGGGGGTTGGACTGGATGGCCCATGAGGTCTCTTCCAACTCTATGATTCTGTGACTCTATGTAAGCAGTAGATTCTGCGGTAGCTTCTCTTTCAATGTGGGATTTGCCATCTAACATTTGGCAGTTTCACACATGCTGGATTTACACCGGCTTGGTGAACAGCGTCAAGGACAGAATTTTTCCAACTGAGTCGAAGACCTTTTGGTAATCAATATTTTGGTAATGATTGACATGGTCAATGACATCTGCCAGGCAAAAAGAAGATGGGGAGGGCATATTGTTGGAATTCAACCCAAAACTGCCCAAGTCTCAAGTCCTCAATGAGGAACGGTTTAGTTAGTTTAGTTTAGACCAGGCATGAGCAAACTTCAGCCCTCCAGGTGTTTTGGACTTCAACTCCCACAATCCCTAAGAGCCTACAGCCGATCAATCAGAGATAGGAATTATGCTACCCTCTAGATCAAGCATGGATAAACATTGGCCCTCCAGGTGTTTTGGACTTCAATTCCGTGTTAGGAATTGTGGGAGTTGAAGTCCAAAACACCTGGAGGGCCGAAGTTTGCCCATGCCTGGTATAAACTAAGGGTTTCCCTTGCCCAAGTCTCCTGTATGACAGCTGGGAATGTCTCTATTTCTTCTCTCCTCTGTTTCTGCTCTCATTCTGATTCGTTGTGTAAAATGGATACTTTTCTATTGCAAGCCATTATTTTGACTTCTGTTTCTTACATCTTACTGTGTGCTGTGTTCTTTGAGAGAGATCTCTGCCTGTGTGTCAGAGAGATGTAGTGATTTTTCCCACTCTTGAAACCTTTGGGTGTTAGAGTAGCTCAGACCCAGTTCTTGATTAAGAAATGCAGTTATTCTTTATTATTGTAAATCAACCTTTTGTGATTTGTAAGATTGGACTCTGCATCTTTGCCTGCCTAAGCTCTGAATTCTTTACAACTGCATCACATGGCCCTTCATGCTCTGCTGGCTAATGAGATGAACACTCAACTTTTGTATCCTGTTTGATTTTTGGGTAGTTTTACCTAACATATAGCACGAACAAAAGACATGTCGACTGATGGACATGTTGACTGATGAACTGTATACCAAGAGACCACAAGCGGCCCTGGGGCAGACCTCATACTTAATGGGATGAACCAATGGTTAAGCAATTTGCTTAGAAATGGAAAAGAAAAGCACAGGATCGTATATTTTGGCAAATGGTAGATTTGTGTGAAGCCCAAAGAGTGGATCGGTGACATCTGATAGGATAGGATTTGGTAGTTTATGTGCAGGTTCAGCGTCCTTTGCCAAGAATTCCAAAATACACCGAAATCCAAAATTGTCTTCTTTGGTAACTAAGATAGTGGTACCTTTGCTTCCTGAGAGTTCAATGTACACAAACTTGGTTCCATGCACAAAATGATTTAAATGTTGCGTATAAATGTATCTTTAGCCTAGGTGTATAAAGTGTGTATGAAACATAAATAAATTTAGTATTTGGACATGGGTCTCCTCTGTATGTACATATGTGCAAATGCAGCTATTTCAAATACTGGGGGAAAATCTATTGAGTTCTTACTTATAATTTTATTGAAAAATGCTCCTGTTGAGGTGGAGGAATATTTTTCATCTGCTCAAGCATGAGTTTTAGAAAGATGTATATAGAATTACTATAACATCCTGGGGAAACAGTGGAAGCCAGGTTTGAAAAACAATGTGGAAATACCTCAGATAGGAATGTTTGGGAGAGTATTTTGCAGACAAAACTATGTCTAGTTTTTCTGGGTTCTCTGTCCTATAGAGGCTATTTTGTATCTGTGTACTGAGGGGGCCATAGCTTCTGAATTTGTTCTGCTGGTATTTCCTAAGACTCTACACATATCTTTAATAGCTTACTTTAACTGCCCATTGCAATTTTATTTAAAAATTCAATTGTTAGAGGTGGAGGTATACGGAATACAGTACTTCACAATTACTTGGGTGATTTGTAGAAGTAGTACACACTGAAGACATAATAGAGATCCCAGTTTCCTTAGGGCAAACTAACTGCAGGTCATAAATGAGACTATTGAAATGCTAACACGGTGAAATACAACAACAAGAAAGAAGCGGTCAATTTAAAATACATTGTGTTGTCAAAGGCTTTTATGGCCGAAATCACTGGGTTACTGTGAGTTTTTCGGGCTGCTGTGAGTTTTTCGGGCTGCATGGCCATGTTCCAGCAGCATTTTCTCCTTAAGTTTTGCCTGCATCTGTGGCTGGCATCTTCAGAGGTTCTGTTGACAGTGAAGCAAGTGGTGTTTTCCATATCAGAGTGGATATAATCTGTGGAATGTCCAGGGTGAAAAAAGACACCTTGTCTGTTTAAAGCAAGTGTGAATGTTGCAATTAACAAGCTTAAATACATTGATTGTTAAAATACATTGTTTGTAGGATCACTATTGTCTTGCCTTTTCACAAAATTGTAAAAATATTAGAAAATCTGTTTTATTAGAGCAAGATATATACAGAGCAAAGAACCTAGATTTTACCTTACATATGTAATATTTGTAGCAGTTTATAAAATACAAATAGTAATTTTCAATTCGTCATTACTGTCCACTCACCTGAAAATTGCAACCTCCCCACAGAAATTAATAGAAAGGAAATAATTTTTATTGGATTGCTGTGAGTTTTCCGGGCTGTATGGCCATGTTCCAGAAGCATTCTCTCCTGACGTTTCGCCTGCATCTATGGCAGGCATTCTCTGAGGTTGTGAGGTCTGTTGAAAACTAGGCAAGTGGGGTTTATATATCTGTGGGATATCCAGTGTGGGAAAAGGAACTCTTGTCTGTTTGAGGCAAGTGTGAAGGTTGCAATTTATTTTTGTTGGATTCCCCCCCCCCCCCCCCCCCCCAATATGAGGAAACCAAACCTAGGCCAGAATTTTCTGATAAATGTGTACCTGATCTGTCTGAATGTTTTTGTGTTGTGTGCTTTCACGTCATTTCCAACCTTACAACAAACCTATCATAGGATTTTCTTGGCATAATTTGTTCACAGGGAGCTGGCCTTTGCCTTCTTATGAAGCTGAGATAATGTGACTTCCCTCAGGCCACCCAGTGGGTTGAGTGGGAATTTCAATGCTACTCCCCAGAGTTGTAGACCAACACTCTACTACTTATATTTAAAACCTTGTATTAAAATATCTGCTAAAATACAGTGAAACAGCCTAAACCAACAGCAGACAATTTGAACCCTTGCCCATTTTCCCAAAACTTTTCCAAGACCTTGACCTCCCAAGTCTTTCGTACAAGAGATTGAACAATGTGAACAGGAGGAGGAAATGACTTCCAAAATTAAGATCCTGCAAAACAAAATGAATAGAGGCATGAAACAACAGCTGGGATCTTAAAGTCTTGTGTCAAAGGAGCACAAAGCTGTAGAAAAAGTATTGAAAAGAGTAAAATGGCTGGAGCAGCGAAGGCAAGCATTTTATCCAGCACTTGGTGAAAAGGGAAAGAGATTTATTGCACACCTAGGGAGAGTAACTGCTGTTGCCAGCATTGTTCTATTTTAAATATGTGTTAGGAAGGAATGGGAAGAGAGGAAATTTTAAGAACTCCACCCCCCAGTTTTCAAGTTCTAAATGTTCTCATTGCTGGCCATTCTCCTCCTCCTTTCAATCTGAAAGTGGTATGCAAACAATAATCTCAGTTGAAAAATGGGCATGGTTCCCATGACTAGCATATTCTGATTTTTTTTCTTTAGTCAATCAGGATTCTATTCTATTGTCTATACTGCCATATCTTATTTGAAAAGACAGTGGATTTGAGAGTACCATCCCTCATTTCACAGATGAAAACTGGAATGTATGTGGCTGAACATCTGAGTGTGGCAAAAAGAGTGTGACCAAACAAAGCGAAAGCAAAAATTATTAATGAGGGAAAACACATGCAACTCTTACTTTAAACAAAGGAATCCTTAATTTTATGTATTGGATTTCATAAAGCCAGATGAAAGGAAAAGAAAAATGCGGATCAATAAATACAATACTCTGCGCACACATGCAGTAGGGATACAGCTGCAGTGGGGAGAAAATGAGGACTGTCCCCATAAATAAAAATTCTGCCCACCCTCAGAAATATTTCTTCAATCCCTACATTTCTAGCATTGCCAGAATGTGACACTGAAAATAATACCTGCCTAGAACTCTTCTATGTATTGCCATTCTCTTAGTAACTTTGCCTGCCCATTCCTTTTGATATCTAAACTGTATTTCTAAATGATCAACTGTGGTTTTATGTTACAGCAAGCCTAGAAATTTGGGGACTGGAGGAAAATTTGAGGGGAAGAATTCTTGTTTGACACATTGCCCTCCTTTCCTCTAAGGGCCATAGATCCTGCACTTCTCAGTATGCAGCTTCTCTTATCTATTCTTATTAATAAGGAAACAAGTTTACCATCTTAACCACAGTCTAATGTTGCTTGATCATATCTATTCTGGTGCTCATCTGTGAAACATCACAAGATAAAAGATTTGTGTTTTGAGTAACAAGTCAATCTCTTTCCAGAAGACAAAGCCAATGTTTGCTTGTTTGTTTCTAACAGAAATGAGTCGTATTCTGCAATATCTTCATCGATGTTTTAAGGCAGATGATAGCAACAGCTAAATAAGGAGAAAACCGACCATAAAACCACTGTAAACATTGTATTAAAAAGAAATGCATAAAACCACTTCAAACATCAGATTAAAAATAAAGGCGGAAAGTGATTATAGTAAAGATTCCCAGACAAAGCAGCAGCCTTGCTCCTAGCTATTAGGAATGTGAACTCTTTTAGACTGCAAAGGGTGGGGAAATGTTTACAAGACATTTATAGAAGCCCTAAAGCAGCACCATTTGTGTTGGCCTCACACTGTAACAGAGGTGGGGTTGTGATTTATGTGTGTAAGAAATTTGTGTGAATCCTAGCAACACTGAACACCAGTTCCTTACTTCAATCCTATTTATAGCTGAAGTTCTAAGTGATCTAAACCAGTGTTAATAATATTTCTAGGAGCTGGTGGACAGTTCCCCTCCCCTGAACTTTCTTTATATTGTTGTACGCTGGTTTAAAGCATTCCACTGATGACACACAGAACGACCTGGGAAAAACAAGAGAAGAATGTTCTCTTTTCCCATAATCTTATCAGACCTGCCATAACATTAAATAATCCAGTCCTGGGGAATGCAAAGCATAAATCCAATGGGATTGAAAGCTAGCAAGGCAGAAAAGGCAAATTATAGACACCAAGGAAAAGAAGTAGTGGTTTCAGTAGGAAAATGGCATCAGGGGGATGATAGAAAATCTATACTTGTATTATAATTTGTATAGAAGTTATCTAATACCTTATTATAATTATTTAACTCTTTTCATCCCTTTTACTGAATATGCATTTCAATTTATTAAAGTTGTTAAATCTATCTCGGAATGCATCTACACAGTTTGATACCACTTAAAACCAACGGCTCAGTGCGATGGGATCCTGGGATTTGTAGCTTGCTGAGGCACCAGAACTCTTTGTCAGAAAAGCCTAAAGACCTTGTAAAACTACAACATCAATGGTTTCATTGAGCAATGGCAGTTACAAGTGATGTCTATAATTGGTTTCTTCCAAATTTGAATAAGTAGGGATATATCTGCAGCCTTTACGACATAACAAAAATCCTGTTGCTCCAGGAGAGGCAATAATAGACCATCTAAAAGGGAATCCTCTAAGACTACTTAAGGTAGTAACTGGTACCAGGCTTGATGCTGATTCCCAGTGAGTTTCCAGGAAATTAACAAAAAGTCAACGGGTACAAACATGGTACCAGTTTCTGACACACTGGAGGGAAAATGACAGTCTTTACATAAAATAGCATAGCTCTTACATTCTGTGTCAACAATTACCCAGCTTTGCTGATGGACGTCAGACCTCCGATAAAACAATTGTAGCAGCTATGAGAAATGATGAAGAAAATGAGGCTGGATAGATTGAAAAGAGACAAGAAATAGACAGGCAGTGTATACCATTCCCCACCCAATACAACAACCCGCTAGGAAGCTTTAGTAGCCATTATAGCTGCTAATACAAACAACCATCTTGCGGCATCTTAAGGGCTAACAAATATTATTTGACATAAGCATTTTGGGATTGCAAGCTAAGCAAGATAATGCTAAATAAAATGTATCTTCACTCTTTCAAGACACATATTTTGACTTCAAAAGACAAATAGGGCTGTCCCTCTTCCAGAAAGCAAATTATGGGAAGCATATGCTTTCTGGGATGGAGGAGCGAAGGAATTGAATATAAAATCAGAGGGAAAATAGTCCCCGATTTGCTTTATGGCCATTTATGGCAGACCACACATTTTTGATCTCTGTGTGTATGTGCCTTCAAGGCTCCTGTTGACTTATGGCAACTCCAAGAGTGTCATAGAGTTTTCTTAAGTAATTAATACTTAGAAGTGGTTTTGGCAGTTTCCACTTTAGATAATATAGCCTACAGCTCCTAGTGGTCACCAATCCAAGTATTAACCAAGACTTACCCTGCTTAGTTTCAAAGATCAATAGGATCTGGTGCCTTTATTGTATTTAGGCCTTTATCAGTCATGTTGTTGCTGTGTACCTTCAAGACATTTCTGACCTTCAGCTACCCTAAGGCAAACCTGTCAAAAGGTATTCTAGGATTTCATGCAGTAAAAGTGGAACTATAGTGCTATAATTGTGCAGTATAAAGGGGCCCTAAAGTAAAGTCCAATGTGGTATCTTGGTACTACACTAAAAACCACACACACACATTTATATAACTTTAAAATAGATGGTGAAGCCATTGAAATAGTGAAAGTCTTTTAAAACCTTGGTTCAGTAATTAATTGGATTGGAGACCGCCCTAAAGAAATCAGAAGGATAAGATTTGGAAGGAACTAAATAAGCCAAGCTTTCCAAACATTTCATGTTGGTGACACACCTTTTAGACATGGATCATTTCACGACACCACTATTCAGTTTTACTAGTAAACCAGAGGTTAAACTAACCACTTATAAGAGATATGGACACACAGATAAATTGTAATAATGAAATGTATGGGGACACAACATACTCATGAAAACTTTTTCATTTATATAATTTAAAAATATATATGATTTATTGCTTATTTCACATAAATCAAGAGGTTTTTTTTTTTACCTTAACATGACACACCTACACACTGCCTCTTACACATGAATGCGCCCAGGAACAAAAATCGTGTTACATAGTGTTATGGTCAAGATAAGATGGAAACTAGGAATTTCCCAATTTAGCCTGGTTTCTCAGTCATTTCTAAAAAAAACTGTATTGCATTTGTTACTACTGAGCTGAAAATACAATTATATTATGCAAATTCATGAAAACAGTATGGCCTTTTAAGATTACTTCTTACTTCTGGATCAGCCTGATGGGATCATAGGTAGGGTAAATGTTTTCCCCTGACATTAAGTCTAGTCATGCCCAACTCTGGGGGTTGGTGCTTATCTCCATTGCTAAGCTGAAGAGCCGGTGTTGTCCATAGATGCTTCCAACATCATGTGGCCAGAGCAGTACCTATTGATCTGCTCACATTTGCATGTTTTTGAACTGCTAGGTTGGCAGTAGCTGGGGCTAATGGCGGGAGTTCACCCTGCTCCCCGGATTCGAACTACCAACCTTTTGGTCAGCAAGTCCAGCAGCTCAGAGATTTAACTCGCTACACCACCAGGGGATCATAGTATTTATAAATAAAAAACAGCATGACCTAAAACAGTATGTCTTTCAAATATATGTGTGCTGTCTCTGTGTGCACCTCTTCCTCTTTAAGTATTTTCTAAATTGCATTTCCTTTAAATCGAAGTCCTGGAGACACCCTAGACAGGACCCACTCTTACTCCAACTCAAGACCGTTGTGATAGTTGTTATTCAAGCTGATCCTTTTATGGATCTCAGGTCTACTCTGTGCATACATGTGAGAAGTTTTCGGGAATCATAGTGTTGGAAGGGGCACCAGAGGCCATTTAGTCCACCCCCCCTCAATTTGGAAATGACATTTATAACCCAGGGCCCTTCCAACACAGGTATATATAATTCAGAATATCAAGGCAGAAAATCTCACAATGGGTCTCATCACACTCGACCATTTTCCCACTTCAATCCACTTTAAAGGCCTCCTGCAGAATACTGGGGTTTGTAGATTTAGGAAGAGTCTTTAAACTGCTCATCCAGAGAACCCCTGGGCCTCCCTAAACTATAAACCCCAAAATTCTGCAGGAGGTAGTCACAGCATTTAAAGGGATTGAAGTGGGAAATGGCTCAAGGGCCCTTCCACACAGCCCTATAACCCAGAATATCAAGGCAGAAAATCCCACAATATCTGCTTTGAACTGGGTTATCTGAGCCTCCTTCCACACAGCTGAATAAAATCCCACATTATCTGCTTTGAATTGGAATATATGTAAGTGTGGGCTCAAATAACCCAGTCCAAAGCAGATATTGTGGGATTTTCTGCCTTGATATTCTGGGTTATATAGCTGTGTGGAAGGGGCCATAGTTATTCCAGTATACTGCCATATATTCCAGTTCAAAGCAGATAATGTTTGGACTACTGCAACACCCTCTACGTGGGGTTGCCTTTGAAGACTGCCCGGAAGCTCCAACTAGTACAACAGGCGGCAGCCAGATTAATAACTGGGGCGACTTACAGGGAGCGCACCACCCCCTTGTTAAGCCAGCTCCACTGGCTGCCGATATGCTACCGAGCCCAATTCAAAGTGTTGGTTATGACCTATAAAGCCCTAAATGGTTCCGGCCCAATCTACTTGTCCGAACGTATCTCCTCCTATGAGCCAGCAAGATCTCTGAGATCATCTGGAGAGGCCCTGCTCTCGGTCCCACCTGCTTCGGAGGCGCAGCTGGTGGGAACGAGGGACAGGGCCTTCTCGGTGGTGGCTCCCTGGCTGTGGAACACCCTCCCAAGAGAGATGCGTCAAATTCCAACCCTGTTGGGCTTCAGAAAAGCCTTAAAAACATGGCTGTGTGCCTAGGCTTTTAAGCAATAAATGGTGAAATTGACACGGACTGAACTATGGACAAAGCATGAGGAAGAACGGATCTGATTTTATGTTTGAAATGTATATTTTTAATTCATAATGTATTTTAATAGTTTTAATTGTTTTATGTGCTGTTTTATATTGGTTTGTATGGGCATCTAATTGTTGCCACTGTTGTAAGCTGCCCTGAGTCCCTTTGGGTGAGAAGGGTGGGATACCGTATAAATGTGAGAAATAAATAAATAAATGTGAGATTTTACTCAGCTGTGTGGAAGGGACTCCAGGAACAAAAATCTGATCCCAGGTTTTCTGATTATCCCAGATTATCTGACAGTGGGGACTCGGGGTCCTTCCTGAATATAAAGGCAGAATAACCCACAATATCTGCTTTGAACTGGAATATATGGCAGTGTGGACTCAGATAACTCTGTTCAAAGCAGATATTGTGGGATTTTCTGCTTTGATAATCTGGGTTATAGAGCTAAATGGAAGAGCCCTGAGTCCACACCGCCATATATCCCAGTTCAAAGCAAATAATGTGGGATTTTATTCAGCTGTGTGGAAGGGGATCATATATTAATGTTTTATTCAGATCCCGGGATATAGGGACTGTCTGGAAGGGCCCATAGTGTAACTGATATGATTTTGGGACTGGTTTGCACAGTAAAATTAATGCAGTTTGACATCACTTTAACTGTCACGGTTGGATGCTATGGAATCATGGAAATCGGAGTTGCACCAGAATTGAGCACACTGTGTCAAGTACTGTGTATATGTGTAGGTTTGTTGTTGTGTTGTTGTTGTTTTTTAATTGCGCTTCAGTTCCCAGAATTCCTGACCATTACACTGCCTCGCTAGGGCTTCTGGGAGTTGAAGTCCAAACACATGGAAGGCTGGGTTGTTGTGAGTTTTCCGGGTTGTATGGCTATGTTCCAGAAGCATTCTCTCCTGACGTTTTGCCTGCATCTATGGCAGGCATCCTCAGAGATTGTGAGGTCTGTTGGAAACTAGGCAAGTGGGGTTTATATATCTGTGGAAGGTCTAAGGTGAGAGAAAGAGCTTTTGTCTTTTTGAAGCAGGTGTGAATGTGCACTTGCCCACCTTGATTAGCATCAATAGCCTTGCAGCTCCAAGGTCTGGATACTTACATGGAAGGTTGTGAATCCCCAGCAGCGAGCGGAAGCCTTGACTTTCGCTCTCACTTGAAGGGTTAATACCACAGAGACGGAGCTGGCTGGCGAAGGGAAGGGCGGGGACAGGATAGGAGAAGGACTTACTTCCGGCCCGCGAGCCCGCCGCTGCCCCTGCAGGCGCATGCGCGGAAGCCCTCTCCCGCCCGCCCGCCCGCCCACCTACCGCGGAGGGTGTTTCCTTGGCTTCCGAGGCCCAGAGGTTAGCGCGCGCCTTCCGGAGGTGCCTCAGTCCCCCCGTTGGATCCTTCCCCCGGGGCTGCTTTCGGTGAGAGCTCCGAAGAAGGGAGGGAGATAGAACGGAGTCCTATCTGTTTATACATAAATATCAATATATATCTATGGGCGAGGAAGGGCAGTGAGTGAGGGGAACTTCATGCTCCTCTCCTTTCCCCTCTTTGTCTTTCCCCCGCTTTCCTTTGCCCCCCCCCCCTTTTTAGGCGCGATTTTCCGTTATGCCATTTAGATATTAGTATCCCGTGTAAATAGAGGTGGTGTCCACCGTCGTTCTAGGATCGTGTGGGTGGGTGTGTTTGGGGAACGCCTTCGAAGCCCCCTCTTTTCCATCTTCCATTCAACTGAATGGCTGTTGCTAGTTGATTGGGGCAAGTCCCTATTCCACACAGCCTTATAACCCAGAATATCAAGGCAGATAATTCACAATATCTGCTTTGAACTGGGCTATTGGAGTCCACACTGCTAAATCCAGTTTAGTGTGGATTTTATACAGCTGTGTGGAAGTGGCCCCAGAATATCAAGGCGGAGAATCCACAAGATCTACTTTGAACTGGGTTAAGAGTCCACATTGCTATATAACCCAGAATATCAAGTCAAATAATCCATAATATCTGTTTTGAACTGGCCTACTGGGAGTCCACACTGCCCTATAATCCAGTTTAATGTGGATTTTATTCAGCTGTGTGGAAGGGGCTCCAGAATATCAAGGCAGATAAGCCACAATATCTGCTTTAAAGTGGGTTATCTGAATCCACACTGCCATATAACCTAGAATATCAAGGCAGATAATTCACGTCTGCTCTGAAGTGGGTTATCCGAGTCCACACTGCCATATGATCCAGTTCAAGGCATGATAGCCATGTATAAATATGTGAAAGGGTGTCATTAGAAAGAGGAAGCAGGCTTGTTTTCTGCTTCCCTTGAAACTAGGACTCAGAGCAATGGGTTCAATTACAGGAAAGAAGATTCCATCTGAACATTAGGAAGAACTTCCTGACTGTACAAGCTGTTCAGTAGTGGAACTCTGCCTCGGAGTGGGGTGGAAGCTCCTTCCTTGGAAACTTTTGAACAGATGGCCATCTGTCAGAGATACTTTATTGGTCTTTCCTGCATGGCAGGGGGTTGGATTCGATGGCCCATGTGGCCTTTCCAACCCTATTATTCTATGGTTCTATTGTTTTTCTTCTAAATCTGAGGCTAGGAACCCACATAACCCAAGGTCATCCAGTTGGTTTCTTTCTGGCTGTTGTTTGCCTTCAAGTCATTTTTGAATTAGGGTGAGTTTTAAACAAAAAAGTTTAGCTTTTGTTTTCTTTGGAGGCTGAGAGAGTGTGACTTGCCCAACATCACAGAATTGGTTTCTATAGCTGAGCGGGGATTCGAACCCTGGCCTTCCGGTGTCTTCCGGGGCATCTACATTGTAGAATTAGTGTAGTTTGATGCCACTTTAACTGTCATGGCTCAATGCCATGAAACCATGGGGATTGTAGTTTTATAAGAACTTTAGACTTCTCTGCCAAAGACTAAATTACACCTCCCAGGATTCCATGACATTGAACCATGGCAGTTAAAGTGATGTCAAACTGCATTAATTCTAGAGTGTAGGTGCTCTCCAAGTTGGTGAACCCATTTTGAAAGAAGGCTTCAATACCCTGGACAGATTATTCAAAGTTCAATTTCAAGCCCAGAGCTGATTTAGGAATCCCCTGATGTGGAAGCCACCAATTGCCACCATGATGGTGGGACTATAATTAATGGATTACTCGCGTAGCTTGGAAAAATTACTTTTGGGATTACAACTCTCAGAGTAATGGCACATCAAGACTTGAAACAGAAGTGGGGAACCCCTTTCTATCTGGTTGTTTGGTATTACAATACTCCATAGCCAGCCACATGGTAGCATGACTCAAGATAAGAATTGTACAAGGAGTAATCTAGAATAGAACTACTGAAAGTAGTAGTCCTTCAGCTCAGTGCTTGTCCATGAGCCACAGGCAGATAATCCCTGGCAGATTTCCAGAAAAGAAAGAAAACACTGGACCCAGTGGACACAAATTGGCACTTTGGAAGAAATTAATTGCTGCTCCACCACATTAGATAGCCTGAAAATCACTATTCTGGTACATTTGGAGGGTTAAAGGTCCACATCCCTAGGTCTTAAGTTTATCTTTGGAAATTGCCAAGGAATGTATTAGCAAATGCATCCAAAAAGTGTGCAATGACCAGGAACACAAAAGTTAAAAGATCTGAGTACAGACATCTTACTCCATAATGTGGGTGCCTGGCTTGAGTGTGGTTTTATGCATTGATATTTATGAACCTTCACTGTTATGCCATTATAGCAGCTGTAATGCAGTACGTAACAAAGTGGGATTTTATTTTATTTGTATGCTGGATGATGTGTGTATGGCAGAAGAGTCTGATGCCAATAAGAAAGTTATTCTTATTTCTTTAATAATTAGTTGTAATGCACTGTACTGCTCAGCTTTGGCAGCAATTTATACAAGCCCTTTTTCCTTGCCTCTCTCCCTGCCCCAGATGGTGATGGAATAGAAATGATGCATGCCTAGAGTCTGAAGAAAAATTATTAAGGAAAAGGATTGGACGGCATCTGAAGATCCTGAAACCACAGCAGCTGACTTGGGGCAGGTGGCCAAAGAAGTTATATCACTCTCTGTGCTCAACCATAAGCAGCTCAAGTGGAGGAGAGGTGGGTCAAGGTGGGTGATTGCTTATCCTTCAACACAACCTTCTGAAACCATGGGAGAAAAGTCCCACAACTGCCCCTACTGTGGAAAAGGTTTCCGGCGCAACTCGCATCTGACGCGCCACCTTGCCACCCACTCTGGGCTTCAGCGTCCCTTAGGTGGGAAACGCCTTGGGCAGCAAGTGCCAGAGGAAGACCGCCCGTACCCCTGTAATTATTGCGGGAAGACGTTTGCCCGCAGTGCTCACCTGGCCCGGCACCAGGAGACCCATTCTGGGGAGCGGCCATATAAATGCACCTACTGTGGGAAGGCCTTTGGTCGCAATTCCCACCTCACTCGCCACCATAGCACTCACACTGGAGAGCGGCCGTACGAGTGTGGGGTTTGTGGCAAAGCTTTCACCCGCAGTGCCCATGTCACCCGCCACCAGGGAACTCACACTGGGGAGCGGCCTTTCCGCTGCACTCACTGCGGGAAGCGCTTCACCCGCAGCGCCCACCTCCAGCGCCACCAGGGCATCCACAGCGGAGACAAACCCTTCAATTGCCGGGACTGTGGGAAAGGCTTCACCCGGAATGCCCACCTGGAGCGCCACCGTGCCACTCACTCAGGCGAGAAGCCTTTTAAGTGTGCCAGCTGTGGGAAAGGATTTGGGGCTGCTTCTCATCTTGTAAGGCACCAGCGGACCCATAAAGTTTAGTTGGTTAGGATTTCTCCTGTCCACCCAAACCAGGAGCAGAAATGGCCAGTATAGGACACTTCAGAGTACTTTCATCTTTGTGCCAAGATGGCTCTTTTCCACTTTTTTCTCCAGTCTACAATGCCTAGATGTTTAGCTCATTGCCATTTTTGAGAGAACTGTATGTAACGCACTTGGTGATTTTCACATAGTCTACAGGGAGACCGATAGTATAAAGTTCTCCCATTCAGTTCAGCTCTTGCAAAGACATTTTAGATGCTTGAACAACAGACTCTTGCCTGCTCCTTTCTCCCCAGATGGGAAGGCATAAATACTAAACTTACCTAACACTGTATTTGTGTGTGCAAAGTATTACATGTGAAGGCTTGCTTTTTCTGCCAGGAAAGATGCCACACTGATTTTCAACAACAGTGACAAGAAAACCTCTGTGGAACCCCTGCAAGATGTGTTGAATTCTCCAGCATCACTATGTGTAGTTGTGTTATAAACACATCAGTGAAGATCAAATATTTTTTTCTGGCAATTCTCATTGAATGAGCATAGAATAGCTTTTCCTTTGACTTGAAACCCTGGAGCTGAGGAAATGCTGATTATTGCATACTTACATTTCCTTGCATTGCCTAATAGGACAGTGTGGGCATGTAGAGGTGCTTTGTCTGCCTCTTGAAAATTTCAGCACTCTGTAAGTAGAAGGGGCTATATATTTTTATTTTGAAGCCAGCTCTTCCGTGCCATGGCTAGCCTGCAGATTGCTATATGGTCATCTACAGTAATCATCGACAGAATGTTCCAGTGCGAAGTGTTTTCTATGTTCCAGCCAGCAATGCTTTCTTTTGGGGAACCATTCCATCTCCCTAATTTTTGGGCCCACCTCTGCATTCTCAGGCCACTGGCCAGGTTTTGTCCTAATTGAGCTTTTTAAGGGTGTAGGCAGACAAATTTGCTCCTTGACATTTTTAGCTCTCAAGACTATTTCTCCTTTTGGAAACTCTGGGGTTTCCCTGAGCATGTAAATAATCTTCCTTTTCTATCTTGTTGGCCTTGTTTTGGTTGTAACTTAGCCCTCAAGTTTGCTGTCACAAAATGGTCATTTATGCTCATAATCATCCAATAGAATACTGAACACTTTGCAGATGGGAACTGAGGAAGAGATCATTATGTTTTTCACATTTTTTTTACATGAGGCTCAGCAGACGTCTTGAAATACTTTTTTGTGTCTCACAAGCCTTCAGCCTCCTCAGTGAATTTTAGCTGCCCCTCCCCTCCCCCTCTTTTTACAAAAATAGTGATGGATATAATTAAACTGACATGCTTCACAGCAACATAACTCCAGTGTGATGTAGAAATAGTTTCAAAAATGACATCCTGCATTCGTTGCTTTTTATTTTTAGATGTCTTTTTAAAATATAACTTCTGTTCCATTTTAAAGTGGGATGTGTGGGCGTAGAGACTGTATTATAAATGATACTGTCATCTGTCTTGTCCAAAAACATTCAGGATATTTCCTTCTGCAAAAGATAACTGATGGGACAGTTGATGTGTCATGTAAAGTACTGAAGCTGTATCGTGGACTGCTCTGAAGCACACAAAAGCTGATGTGCCTAGCAGTTGCTATTGCCGTTTTTAAAGTCTATAAAACAGTATTTTCCCTCATATCTGTGGCCCAGGGAAATACTCTTTTGATGTATGCCAGTACTTCATTCCCTGTGACTCTTAAATAAGATTTCCTTTCTTCAGTTTTGTAGCTGTTTGACACAATTCAACTCTTCAAAAATAATGACTACACAGAGGCTTGGCCATATTTTTTAGACCAAGGCCCAGACAGAGATCACCTACCATGCCACTAACCAAGTTAAATATAGCATTTGGCTTTGGCAACAACCTTGGGTACATAGCATGCATGGATTTTAATTTGGGCTCCTTGAAATCAGGGAAATGAAATTACTCAGAATGTCTGCAATTGGAGCAAAAACTGTCATAAAAGATTTTGTTTCAAGAAGAAAACGAAATGAGACTAATCAGAGCCAAGGACTTACTGCAGTCTTCAGAAACATCTCTCCATTGGTTGTAATAGGACAGATTGTGTTTTATAATAATGTTTCCAGTTCTCTGAGTAACCATCTTTCATTTTTTTAAGCCTGAGCGAGTCATAAATAAGAGAATGGCAAGATCCATCCAGCCATTCTTTTTTCTCTGAGATTTCTGAACTCCTTGTTACAAAATGGAGGAACCAATTCTCGTATACCAGAATGCCCTCTTGGTGGCATCTTGATTTAGTACAACAGACACGGAGTCCTTGAAAAGAATACCAAGAATGATGGGTCAAAATCAAGCTGCTATATACTCTGGTGTCATTTCATATATTCTTCCTTTACATGTGTGTACACTGATCTTATATGCCAGCAAAGAGAGCTTGGCAGTAAGAGAGCTTCTAGTGAATTTAAAGCCAAGCTGAATCCAGAGTGTATTGATCTCTTTCTAAAGTGGCTAGCACAGTGTGGAAATACTGGAGCCACAGCCTTTAATCCTTTTGTGCTGTTATTTGATGTAGTAATGATTTGTGCTTGTTGGCTTTCTTTGCTTAGCTTCTCAGCCATTGCTGGCAGTGGATAGTCTCCCTAATCTTAAATTACCATTACAGCCTTTAACTGCCTCAGTAGTTCATTCTCCAAGGTCAGGCTTTGCTGTTGTGAGTGGAGTTTTCCCTACTCGATTTGCCCTCCTCCCCATGATGAGATCTGAAAAGATGAGAATGTCATACTCTATTTAGACCAGTGATTCCCAAACACCAGTAGTCCACAAGAACTAAAATATGTTCCACGGCTTCACCGTTACTACACCGTTTCAACGCCCCACAGAACACGCCCCTTCCTCGTGACCATTTGCCCGTGATGAGGAGGCAAAAGGAAGCCGTTAGGGACAGTTTCTTGTGTCTCACGCTCCGCTTTTTGTGTTTTTTTCAACCTCAGTCCTCTCCCCTTCTTTTTTTTTTTACATGAGCGTTAACAAAATCCACGGATAATAACACAGCTCAACCAAAAAGAATTATGGGTGTCTTTGTTTTTAGGCCTGTTCTTGTGGTTATTTGGGGTGCTGATTCAGAAAATTGCATCGGATAGACCACATCGGCTCTAGATTATTAAATATGGTTTTCTGTGGGCGAGCAGATGGTGACTACTAGATGGCATATGTTCTGTATCAGAAACTAGAGCTGATGTGGTCTATCCAATGCAGTTTTCTGAATCGGCATCCCAAATAACCAAACCAAATTTAAAGTTGACCAAAACCTGATTCATAACCCTTTTGGTACTAATATTGGAGAGTGGGCCCTGGTCTAGTGGGCCCTGGTCAAAAAAAGGTTGGAAACCACTGATTTAGGCAGTGGAGTATTTAATCTCAAATCAGTGTAAAGGCATCAAAATGAACAAGAATAAGATTAGTCATCAGTAGATTCAAAGTTCAGAGCGTATACTGTACACTGCTGCTTTTTCGGAGTGTTGAAGTGTAAATGCGTAGAAAATGAGGGAATAAAGATATTCAGTGCCATGCTCATCATTGGGAAGACAGAAAATAGCCACCTTTTTGAAATAATAATGCTGTTTCTAAATTGAAACCGAAGAATAATGGAACATGGTTCCTGCTGAAAGAAAAAGATATTAACATCACTGGTTTCAGTGTCATACTTCCAAGCTCTGCTAATTCTGTGGTAAAATAGGTGGCCCCATTTCCAATTTTGTGAGGGTTACACTGTATATAAATGTATTGCAAAGGTCCATGGATTTTATAGAAGACCTAGACAAAAACTGGAAGAAAATAGAGGAGTGGTATTGTTCTACAGTCCTTTTTGTTCAACAGAAAAAACCACCTATGACAACATTTCTTTTTTTGGAATGAGTGAAATGTTTTTGAGGTAAGTTTTTGCCCACTCAGAATGTATAGTACAAATATATTTTTTTTGTAAGACAATCTACAGAGTTAAAAAAAAGAATCCTTGTGTATATGTAGATATATAAAACACACAGTTCCCAGCTGTATTCCTGCAGATAAGATGCTTTTGCCTTTTGTAGGGGAGCAGCCAGGGCTTTTGTTGCTTGTGGATTGTTGCTTGCCTTATAGTATCTTTCAATGTAGTGTGGAGGTAGTCATTTGAAGTAAGTATCCTTCAACCATTGTCCTTTTCACCGGATCCCTTTTGGCCCAGCATGGATAACCCACTACAAAACATGGATTTTGTAGTTTGGGGTCCACAACCCTATACAGACATACCTGTATATAAGCTCCATGCATTTCTGTGTAAAAATGCATGGGATTCTTCTGCAAATTTAAGAACTGCTCAAAGTAGTAGTGTTCTATGTACTAATCAAATCGCAAACCATGAGTGTCAAGTTGTTAAAAGAGTAAAATAAGTTTTAGGTTCATTAGGAAATGTTGCCTAGAAGTCCACTCCACCCACCCCGTTCTGTGTGTGCATGTGCTTTCTTTATAGAAACAGGTTTTCCTTCCCAGGGCTTCAGAAGTTCAGGAAATGTTTCATTTCTGCTTAGAAAATCCTCAAATTCACTGCACTACAGCCCTCATACTGGTTTGTTTCTCTGGTCTGTGGGTTTGGTAAGGCAGCAGCTGTAGAACAGAAATGACAAGTGACAAAACAAATTAAAATTCCAAAACTATGTAGTGTATATAGATGATACTTTTGTAGGGCCAGAGGCACTACAGGTTGATTATCCCTTATCTGAAATGCTCAATACAATCATAGAATAATAGTTGAAAGAGACTACATGAGCCATCTAGTCCAACCCCCTGCCATGCAGGAAAAGCACAATCAAAGTATCCATCCAGCCACTGTTCAAAAGCTTGGGACCATAGGTGTTCCATATATTGGATTTTTGAATACTTGCAAACACATAATGAGATATAGGAAATACAAGACTCAAGTCTAAACAAGAAATCCGTTTATGCTACACCTTATGCACACAGCTTAGAGGTATTTTATGCACACATTTAAATTTTGTGCTGAAACCACGTTTGTGTAGATTGGACCATCGGAAAGCATGTGGTCAATTTTGGAGTATTTTGGAGTTGCAGATGATGGGTGCTCAACCTGTATTGTAACACAGTCATTGGTGATGCATATTTGTTTTCTGTTGCGTTTAAAAGTATACAGTAGTGAAAAAGAAGTTATGCAGGTTTCAGTATACTAGTGCTTTAAGCCATCCTTGGAAGGAAAAAACCCAAAAATGAGTCCCAGCAGAACTCTAATCGATACAGTAATGAATAGTCGCATGCCCAAGTTGAGCAATTTTTGGTGTTGACAGTCACCCTCCAGTTTATAATGCCTACTCATCCCTACTCCCTCATGTAATTTTTTGGGATACCAGAGTTATTCAACGGATAAATGGCATTATGATTGTGATTCCCTCCTGGGATGGCTACTGGCGCATGTCAGAAAAGAGGAAGACCATCACCAAAAGAGAGAGGGTCCAGATTTGGAGATTTGATTATAGTTTTAGCAAAAATACAGAATATCACTGATGAGAAAAACTAGCCAAATGGACCTGTTCAGCCTGCTTAATGAGCCATTTCGCGATCCCTGACTTCTCAGCCATATCATGATTCTTTATCTTTGAAATGAGCTAATCAGGCATCAAACAGAACACTTTGAAAAGACAAGTCTCCTTTGATAGGTTTTCTGTTAGAGGACTGCTCTTGGTAACGCCATGGCCCTATGTAGTCCATGGTCTCATACCTGAAGCAGGTTTTATTTATTTTTGCTTAGTGTGTGAGCCCAACATTTTAAAAGACAGAAAAGGTGAGTTCCCTTTTGATTATTGCACCTTCCTTCCCTTGTTGACATTTTTTTTACTAATAGAGAAAATAAATTAAAATATGTATTGTATAGTTCTTTAAGAAGATGCAAGACTGAGTCACCATATCTCAATTACTTTGAATAGCATATCTCTTCATACCAGTTTCTGCATTCACACTCATATTAGTGTGATGCATTCTTGTAACAGAACCTGAACTCATAGGAGGGTGGCTTCCTGTAAATTTACTTCAATGAAGAATTAGCACAATTGCTATTAAGCAATTGCTGTTGTGTGCCTTCGAGTCATTTGCAACTTATGGTGACCCTAAGGAAAACTCACTTGAGGGTGGGGGCATGATTTATTTAAAGCAGGGTTGACATAGTTTTCCACTAAGATAAGAGATTGTAACTTGCCCTTTTCTGCATAATGACTCCCTTATCTATCCACAGCTCATATCACAAACAATTATTTTAGTGCCAAAATCTGCTATTGACTTTTTGCATGAGATCGACTTATAACGGAATCTATGTATGGGAAGAATTTCCTGGGCAATGCAGTGTCTTTGCAGTAGTGAATTTAACCTTTCTGAAATGCTTGGAACCAGAAGTGTTTTCAGTTTTGGAATTTTCTTTTTGGATTCTGGAATACATATATTTGCACATATGTACATAATTAAGATATCTTCAAGGTGGAAACCAATTCTAAACATGAAAATCATTAAATATCGGAAAGCAAAAAACATAACTATTGCAGACACCTAGTTGGACTATTTTTGATTTTGGAGTATTTTGAATTTTGGAATTCCAGATAAGGGATGCTCAACTTATATAACTAATTTCCTCCTTTTCACAGGTAGTGAAATCTGAATAGGGAACCGTTGGCCCCACAGATGCTTTGAATTACAGCTCCCATCATTCCCTACCCAAACCAATAAAAAAGCCAAAGCAGCTTCATCTCTGGTTTAAAGCCTATTGTACAGAAGTGATAAAACCCTAGAATTCTAGTTCTATATGCTCTCGAGGGTTTAAAAAACCTTTTCATTTAAAATGTATTACTACAGTAGAAAGCTTTTATCTTAGCTGTCTGCCAGCCATGATAGTTTTCTATTTGTCAAGTATATTGGCACAGAGGTGTCTTTGAAAAGAGGCTTTCTTGGCTGTAGTGGGAATTGTGAAATTACCTGTTTCATTCAGTTGCATGTATAGGTCAGGTCTCATTCTTCCATAATTGAACTTGGATGGATTGTTATTTTCCATTCACATTCATCAGTGTTTTTACTTGATTCACTGCTTTCTGAGAGCAATCTTAAACTCATTGCACCTAGTTTAGAGATTAGAGAGGCAGGCAGGAACAGAAGGGGCAGAGTGTATGTTGGAGCGTTCTCTCTCCTATGTGTGTAGTTACTGGAAGAAAAATAATTTGATTTCCCATTTACGTTTCCTTCTTTAAAAATCTTTCTCTAAATTCAAGCTCCTCAGTTTTGACAGTTTGCTTTCCAGTAAGTAGGCTCAGAATCAAAGCATTCTTTTAATTTCCAATTTTTGATGTAATGGGTGATGACAGACAAAAGTATCACCTCTGACCTTTAACTAATAAAATAGATGAAAATATGTATCGTTACACAGAGGGCTTCAGCAATGTGTATGTGTGTGGGGGCAAAGTACTCATTTGGGGTTGCTTGTTCCCCTCCTTTGCCTGGTGTCATCTCGAGCGAGCTCTGTTAAGACACTCCTTATTGGTTCAGCTTGACCTTTCTGAATCTATCTAGCTTTTTAATAGGTCGGGGCAAGTTTATCTTAGTTTGCTTTTGTATTGTTTGCAGGTGAGAATATGCTAGGGTTGATTTTGGATTGTTCTGACCTTTTTTCTTGTTGTTTTCTATTAGTACTACTGCCAATGGGTAAGCCTTAAAAATAGTAATAAATGCTATTGCAGCTGTATCATAGCCAAATTGAAATCTAAGTATTCTGCTACCATCTATTACATTTCCAGGTATTGCCCTTGGTAACTTACTTTATTTTCCTATTGTACTAACAGTGTCTGTCTTTCCTCTGTATGAAATAAACTTTACTTTTTGGATTCTGAAATGCCTCTTGATCATTTATCTCAAGGAGACAGGACTCTCTCTTCTCAGTTAATGCATGTTGGCACAGTCGGAGGCCTTGGGTAGCCAAAATATAAGTGAGAGGGGCCCTGTAGCCCACAGCCACACTTTCCCATTATAATAAGTGCAGATTGCAGTGGGCCATCTCTTGCAGATGGGTCAATATTAGTATTTCAGGGATTTTACTGAGGACAAGATTGAGAAGAGATACGATGGCCATCGTTAAATGTCTGAAAGGTCACAGAGGACGTGGAGTGAGTTTGAGGGTTGGATCCAAACCATTTGATGCAACTTACAAGAAAGGAGTTTACAGCTAAACTTCTATAGGATAACTTCCTGATGCTAAAGATCTTCAGCCGTGAAATGGATTCCCTCAGAGAATGATAGACTCTTCGGACCTTTAAAAAGATGTTGGATGCACACCTCTCAGGTTACTTTAATAGTTAAGAAGGTGTGGATTAAATGGCCTCTGATACCCCTTCCAACATTATGATTCCCGAAAACTTCTCACACATATGCATGCAGTACACATGAGATCCATAAAAGAATCAGCTTGAATAGAAACTATCATTTTCAGCAGTTCCTGTCTTTAGTTGGAGGAAGGGTGGGCCGGCCTAGGGTGTTTCCAGGACTTAGCACTTTATCATAGAGTTGGATGAGACCTCGTGGACCATCCAGTCCAACCCCCTGCCAAGAAGCAGGAAAACCATTCAAAGTACCCCTGACAGATGGCCATCCAGCCTCTGTTTAAAAGTCTCCAAAGACGAAGTCTCCAACACACTTGGGCAGAGAGTTCCGCTGCTGAACAGCTCTCACATTGATGAGAATCTTCCTAATGTTCAGGTGGAATCTCCTTTCCTGTAGTTTGAAGTCATTTTTCATTCCCTTTGATTGAATGGAAATAAAATTTAGGAAATACTTGAAGGGGAAGAGGTGCACACAGAGACAGTACACATATATTTGGAAGTCATACTGTTTTATTTCATACTTTTTTATTTATAAATACTATGATCCCGTCAGGCTGATTCAGAAGTAAGAAGTAATTTAAAAGGGCCATACTGCTTTCAGGAATATGTGTAATACAATTCTATTTTCAGCTCAGTAGTAACAAATGCAATACATTTTTAAAGAACTGACTGAGAAACCAGGCTAAATTGGGAAATTCCTAGTTTCCATCTCACCTTGACCATAACGGTATGTAACATGATTTTTTTCCCCTCGGATATAAATGTCATTTCCTAATTGGTTCTAACATAAAAACATGGAAAGGTGTATTAAATGGCAAAAACTTGGTTTTTGCAGGACGTCATGCAACACATTTTGCTATCGTTTTCAACAAATATCTCATAGAGTCTCAACCAATTAAACATAGTTTGTGGCAGCCACAAAAACAACAACTTTCAGAGTAAGTACTGCATAATCCTGGTGCCACAGTGTGTTAAAGCACTGAGCTGCAGAACTTGCGGACCAAAAGGTCCCAGGTTCAAATCCCGGGAGCGGAATGAGCGGCCGCTGTTAGCCCCAACTCCTGCCAACCTAGCAGTTCGAAAACATGCAAATGTGAGTAGATCAATAGGTACAGTTTCGGCAGGAGGGTAACCGCGCTCCATGCAGTCGTGCCAGCCACATGACCTTGGAGGTGTCTACGGACAATGCCGGCTCTTCGGCTTAGAAATGGAGATGAGCACCATCCCCCAGAGTCGGTCACGACGACTTAACATCAGGGGAAAACCTTTACCTTTACCTTACTGTATAATCAAACAGGAAATAATACTTTCAAACCAGGAACAGAAAATATTTCAAATTTTGTTACGTAATGTAATCTATTCAAAACACTTCTCTCCAGATAGAGCACACTTAAGTTATGAATCAGAAGGCATTGCAGATATATGTTATATTTCTATTTAATGGTTGGGGAAAAGCAAAACAAAAACAAAACCCTTGAACAAAGTATAAGGATTGTAGGATGATGACATCAGAAGGCCCCATAAAATTCAGACAATGAAGCAGTGTGATGGTGAGATGGAAGCTTCATCAGTACCATCTGTCTCTCAGCTTTCCAAATGTGCTGCCTTACAAAACATGTTTCTTTTTAAAAAGCCATACTAAGAAGTGCTTTTGCATTTTTAGAGACAAATGTCTATATAGACATATCTGTTTCTGCTTATTTTTATTGCCCATAAAGTATAGACTTTTTATCTTTCCAAGTACAGAAGCTTATGTTGGCAGTTCTAAATTGACTAGTCAGCAAGAGTTTACCATGACTGGCATGAAAAATATATCCCACATTGCTTGCTTTTCAGCTTGCCATGTGTCAAAAAGAGAAACCCAGAGCTCATGCATTTCTGAATGGCATGCCATTAGAGTTGGTCTCTTCATCCCAGAACAATGGCAGGCTATAATTGTTCAGCCATAGTAGCTAAAGTTGGTCCTCCATATCTACATATTCAGCCATACACAGCTTGAAAATTTTTTTTTCAAATTCCAAAAACAAAACTATTTTACCATTTAATATACCACGTCATTGTATATAACGGGACTAAAGCATCCATGCATTGTGCTGTCCACAGCGGCGTCTTGGAACCAGACCATAGCGGGTACTAAGGGCCAACTGTATGTATGTTCCTTGTCAGTGAAAATTCGCATGATTTTCATAAGGTGTTCTTAGATAGGAATATGGAGAAGTGATTCACCATTACCTTTTTCTGAAGTATAGTCTATATCAATTGTTCTCAATCTATGGGTCCCCAGATGTTTTGGCCTTCAACTCCCGGAAATCCTAACAGCTGGTAAACTGGCTGGGATTTCTGGGAGTTGTAGGCCAAAACACCTGGGGACCCACAGGTTGAGAACCACTGGTCTATATATAGCATATTGTGGTTCTTGCTGTCCCCTGTTTAGTACTAACCAGTGCTGGGCCTGCTTAGCTTCCTTGATCAAATGGGATCTGGTGCTTTCAGGGTAGCTAGAATAAAGCATCACAGTGGCTATTTGTATGTTACTCTCCACCAACATACTCCCACATTCTACCCGAGGGCCAGATCTGGAAGCAAATCTGATTCTCAATGGCTGGAGGCAACAGATGTGGAAAATGACTCCACTGCTGCCCCAACTCGATGTTTTAACTTTCCCCCAGCTGATTTCTCACCTTCAGGCTTAATTTGCTTTAGGATTCATGTATTTGTCTGATTTTTTCATCTTAAAAACATGCAAAAAGCATAAGTGGGTTAAAATCCCAAAGAAGGGTTACAAAATACCTTTATTGGACATCTTAAATATAAAGACAAAACAGAAAACTCCAAGAAATACTTAGAATTAGATGAAGTTTTTATCAAGCACCTCCATGCCACCAAAGTTAAATAAAATATCTTTGAAGAAGGAAAAGACAATATCCTTTGTCTGGAAACATTTATTCTTATCTCTTCCAGCTGGAGCCCTCTGAATTTGGGTGCTGGGTGCATCTACACTGCCGCTTTAATGCACTTGGGCACCACCTTGATTCCCATCTCCTTGTGCGATGGAATCACGAGAAATGTGTCTAAAAAAATGTCTTTATACGTGAGTTGCTGTGAGTTTTCCAGGCTGTATGGTCATGTTTCAGAAGCATTCCCTCCTGATGTTTTGCCCACATCTATGGCAGGCATCCTCAGAGGTTGTGAGGTCTGTGGGAAACTAGGCAAGTAGGGTTTATATATCTGTGGAAGGTCTGTAGACCTCTCTTTGAAAGAGTGCTGGAGCCTCACCAAACTTGCCAGAAGTCCCTGTTGGCTGTTGCCATCCCTAACTCCTTCAAGGTCAAGCCAGTCTCTTCAAGGATACCATCCATCCATCTTGCCCTTGTTTGGCCCCTCTTCCTTTTTCCTTCCATTTTCCCTAGCATAGTATCTTCTCCAAGCTTTCCTGTCTTCTCATGATGTGGCCAAAATACTTCATCTTTGCCTCTAATATCCTTCCCTCCAGTGAGCAGCGGGGCATTATTTCCTGGAGGATGGACTGGTTGGATCTTCTTGTGGTCCAAGGCACTCTCAGGATTTTCCTCCAACACCACAGTTCAAAAGCATCTATCTTCCTTCGCTCAGCCTTCCTTATGGTCCAGCTCTCACATCCATAGGTTACTATGGGGAATACCATTTCTTTAACTATGTGGACCTTCATTGCCAGTGTGATTTCTCTATTCTTCACTATTTTAACGAGGTTGGCCTTTGTTCTCCTCCCAAGAAGTACAGTAGAGTCTCACTAATCGCTTATCCAAGCCTCTGGATTATCCAAGCCATTTTTGTAGTCAATGTTTTCAGTATGTCGTGATATTTTGATACTAAATTCGTAAATACAGTAATTACAACATAACATTACTATGTATTGAACTACTTTTTCTGTCAAATTTGTTGTGTAATATGATGTTTTGGTGCTTAATTTGTAAAATCATAAGATATTTGCTTATCCAAGCTTCTGCCGGCCCGTTTAGCTTGGATAAGTGAGACTCTACTGTAATTGTCTTCTTTCTTGGCTGCAGTCTGCGTCTGCAGTAATCCAAAGTCTGTCCCTGCCTCCACCTTTTCTCCCTCTATTTGCCATTTATTAGTCGGTCTGGTTGCCATAATCTTGGTTTTCTAGATGTTTCACTGCATCCCAGCTTTTGCACTTTCTTCTTTCACCTTGGCGATAAGGCTCCTCAGCCCTCGCCAAACTACATCTTCATGATTCCATGGCATTGAGCCGTGGAGGGTTAAAGCGGTGCCAAACCGCGTTCTTTCTCCCAAGGCCGGGTTCCTTTTCCGTGGCTCTTTAAGCGCAAGAGGAGGTTCTTGTTTGGGGTTTTGTTCCGCGTGTGAAAGGGAGGCCATGCCGCTAGAGGGCTCTGGCCATTGTCAAAAAAAAAGGAAGAGAGGAGACACACACGCACACACACACGCAGAGGGGACTGCTCGTTTTCCCCCCTTTTTCTGCCGCTGACGAGTTTTGGGGGCTGAACTTCCCAGGTCAGAACCAGCGAGAAGGGAAAAGCCCTGTTGTTGTTTCGCCTGCTTGCGTTGCAGCCGCCGACGCCTTGGCTCGCTTCGGATTTGAAGAGCTCTCCTTTGGCTTTCCCGCCCGCCCGAGCCTTTTTTTCCTCCCTTCTTTAAAAGGGCGAGACTTTCCAACTCTTGCTTCAGCCCGGAAGCCACGAAAAAGACTTTGATTTCCAGGTAAAACTCCCGACGGTCTGGGGCTTGGGCGAAAACCAAAGTCCAGCCAGGCAGCCAGGCAACTTCCTCGTTTGGAGGGGGAGGAGGGAGGAAAATGTAAATACAAATAGACATAACAGAAAGGAGGAGACGTCTGGCTCCCCGTCCCTGCGCGCCTTCGCCCCGGCGCCTTTCTCCGGCGCCCCCGCCGCTTCCCCCGCCCGGGATTGAATCCAAGACATCCGGATGGTTCCCAAAAGATAATTAATAAGAGAGGTTTAAAAATAAAGAGGGAAGGGGGGGGGGGGGTAGGAAAGAGAGGCCTTTCCAAACGTGGGGCTGACGTAGGGCCTGACGTGGACTGGGGAGGGTTTGGAGGGACTACTAGGAAGCATGGTCTTTTCTTCCCAAGTAAGTGCCTCTAAAGGAAAATAAATATCTTGCTGCCATGGCTAAGCAGTTCAGCAGGTGAAGCATTGCCCGAAGAGGGTTTTTTATGATGCTCCTCCAGGTACAAGAGAAGCCTCACCTGTTGAATTTTTGGGCCCTTACTAGGGCCCTTCCACACAGCTCTATATCCCAGAATATCAAGGCAGAAAATTCCACATTATCTGCTTTGAACTGGGATATATGGCAGTGTGGACTCAGATAACCCAGTTCAAAGAAGATATTGTGGGATTTTCTGCCTTGATATTCTGGGATATAGGGCTGTGTGGAAGGGCCCTAGGAGTCCATCTTCACCAAGCATGGGCAAACTTGGGCCTTCCTCCAGGTGTTTTGGACCTCAGCTCCCACCATTCCTAACAGCCAGAGTCCCCTTCCTAAGAGGCTGAGCGGGGGAAAAAAAGGGGGCCTGAGGCTGTTAGGAATGGTGGGAGTTGAAGTCCAAAACACCTGGAGGAAGGCCCAAGTTTGCCCATGCTTGATCTACACTGACCGCTTAATCCAAAGTGAAACCCGCAGTTGCACTGTGCAGATGATGCAGCACCCACCCCCCGCGCTACACTGACCATTTAATGCTGTTTCAAACCATTATTGAAAAAAGGTAGGAAATCCTGGAACCAGTTTGAGGTCCCAATGGTGGCAACACTAACCACAAAGCGCTTATGCGCATTAAAGGCTTTCTTTTGCACACTACAGTGAGTCACTGAGTTTTCCAGGTTGTATGGCCATGTTCCAGAAGCATTATCTCTTGACACTTTGATTCCCATGGCCCAGGGTGATGGAATCATGAGACATGTGTCTTCAATAAGGTCTTTGGGTTACCGTGAGTTTTCCAGGCTGCATAGTCATGTTTCAGAAGCATTCTCTCCTGGCATTTTGCCCGCATCTATGGCAGGCATCCTCAGAGGTTGTGAGGTCTGCTTGAAACTAGGCAAGTGGGGTTTATATATCCAGGGTGGGAAAAAGAAGTCTGTCTGTTGAGTCAAGTGTGAATGTTGCAATTGATCACCTTGGATTGCATTTAATGGCCTTGCAGATTCAAAGCCTAGTTGCTTCCTGGGGGAATCCTTTTGTGGGAGGGGTTAGCTGGCACTGATTGTTTCCTATCTGGAATTCCCCTGTTTTCAGAGAGTTGTTCTTTATTTACTGTCCTGATTTTAGAATTTTTAAAATATTGGTAGCCAGATCTTGTTCATTTTCATAGTTTCCTTTCCATATTTGAGAACACAGAAATGCTGGACCACTCTAATAACTATCAGGTCACAGAGAAGCCATTGAAATCAGCAAGCATGTGGACAAGTTCAACAGAAAAGGAGGAAACCATGAACATGAACAAATTATGGCTGCCAGTATTAAAAACTCTAAAATCAGGACAGTAAATAAAGAACAACACCCTGAAAACAGGGGAATTCCAGACAGTGCTCTTTTTTGGAGTATCCCCCAGACTTTGCTTATCTAATTTCAAAACAAACTGCAGAGCAGTGGTTCTCCACCTGTGGGTCCCCAGATGTTTTGGCCTTCAACTCCCACAAATCCTAACAGCTGGTAAACTGGCTGGGATTTCTGGGAGTTGTAGGCCAAAACACCTGGGAACCCACAGGTTGAAAACCACTGCTGTAGGGTGTGTTTGCAGCATGCAGCATCTAAACGCCATACACTGAAGCTGCCTTCAAACTGCAATAAATGGTCAGTGTAGATGTGCCCTTTGTTGTTTGAAAGCACCTGGGGAACCATGCCTGGGGAGGCAGGAGGAGGAGCAAGGCTGTAGGTTGGAGCATACCTCCCATCCTTCCTAGTCACAGATGATGCTGGCCAGAGATTATGGGGGCTGGAGTCCCAACAATAGAAAGCTTTTTCATCCCAATGAGAAGAATAAAAGTAGAGAAACCAGGATGATTTCAGAGAGGTGTTCACCTGTAGGATCAGGAGAGAGAAGATGCTCAAAGCAAAGTAAAGACTTTCTGTATATATTTCAGATTTCAGTATTAATGTCAAAAATATGTAGTATGATTTTACATAAGATTTATGCTATATTAGAACAGTAAAGACAAATATCACTTAAGTAAAATAAACATTAAATATTAAATAACCAAACAAAAATAAAATAAGGTGTTAACACTAAACTAATCTGGGAATCTGCTATTGCAACACATCCAATGAAGTGGTTTAAAACCAGCATAAAAAAAAGATTGAAGGCCCAAGGTGACGGGGTTGGTCTTGGATGCTGAGCAGGGGACCCTTATTCTTTCAGAGGCCACAGCCTTCTGCAGAAGTGACTGATGTATTTTGCTGAGATACAGTGGGCCCTTCTGGACCCATGCCAGAGACCTGTCTACAGGGACATTGTGCAGGACAATTATGGGACTCTACTCTCGCTAGGTAAGGACCTTTTTATTTATTTCTTTTTTCTTTATTTCTTTTTTTTAAAGGAGATTTTAGATTTGAGATTGCAAATTCCAGGTTCCTTTAAAAAAGAAGTTCAGACCTGAAATTCCGAATCCAAGATGGCTGGGGATAATTGTGTTGATTTCTGCTGGTTTAAGAATATGCTCATTTAGAATTACATAGAACTCTTGATCACAGGATTTCTGTGTCAACCCAGAAGAAAGCATGTTGCTACACCAGCAAAATTTGCTCTGGTAAAAATGTATCGGGACCAGATGGTCCTTTGTAAGGTTCTTAGAAAAGGTTCTGAAGACTAGGAAAGGTTCTGAAGATTAGGAAAACTCCATTCTGTTGTGGATGGCAAGATGATGGGTGGGTGGAGTTATGCACACATTTCCTATCTCCATATAAGTCAGAGAATTAGTCACAGTGTATGGTGGCTACGAACAAAGTGAATAACTCGAGGAATTCCCATAAAATTCTTCCAGTTAGACAAATGTGAGGAATTAGATTAACTAGAATTTGCAGCAGCTGCCCCTATCGCCTTTGCATAGCCTTCTGAACCATACCTCAGTGTTAGTCTTCTCAAGGTGACAACTTCCTTCAACCCATCAATGCTCTTTGAGTTGCAACATCTGCAACGTGGGCTTAATTTTTAAAATGTGTTATCAAGGATTTCATAGTCAGAATTACTGGGTTGTTGTGAATTTTCCGAGCTGTGTGGCATTCTCTCCTGATGTTTCACCCATATCTATGGCAGGCATCCTCAGAGGTTGTGAGGTATATTGGAAAAGAATCAAGTGAGGTTTATATATCTGCAGAATGTCCAGGGTGGGAGAAAGAACTCTTGTCTGTTGGAGGCAAGTGTGAATGTTACAATTAATCACCTTGATTAGCATTGAAAAGCCTTGCAGCTTCAAGGCCTGACTGATTTCTGCCTGGGGGATGAACCAACCTGGACACAGCATATCATCTGAGAACACAGAAATGCTGGACTGCTCTAACAACCACTACGTCAGACTACACAGAGAAGCCATTGAAATCCACAAGCATGTGGACAATTTCAACAGAAAGGAGGAAACATAAAAATGAGGCAAGTGGGGTTTCTCCCACCGTGGACCTTCCACAAATATATAACTTCCCTTGTCTAGTTTCCAATATACCTCACAGCCTCTGAGGATGCCTGCCATAGATGTGGATGAAACGTCAGGAGAGAATGCACAGAAACCCAATTTTTAAAATGTTTTTAATTATGCTGTTAGATTCATTCTAGCCGGACTAGCTAATGCCCCATAAAGAACACAATGATCCCAAAGTTTCAAGGTAAAGTATCAATTGAAATCTAAAGTATACGTATGGAAATAATGCCTCTTTCCCTCTATGCTGGCTTTATTCTCTTTCCTTTGGTAGATGGAGGAAATATGAACTCCAATCCACAGCCTGGAGGTACTGAAGCCATGCAAACCCAGAAGCAGGTCCTGGGCCGAACCAATGGGTCTTCTTTCCCAAGCCATAGTCAAGCTGGGCAGCAAGGGGAGGATCCAGGGAAAGGATGGGCCAAACCACCTCTTCTTCCTCCAGCGCCAAAGGACAACCCTCCTCTCCCACCCCGGGTATATATGGGGCCCAGTTCCAGCTTGTGCGTACAATGTGGGGAGAGCCTTGCCCAGGCTCAACAGAACCTAGTCCAGGCTCAGCAAAGCCTTGCCCAGGCTCAACAGGGCCTTGCCCAGCCCCAGAAAGCATCCCGCTTGGCTGATAAGCTGTACCCATGCGCTGACTGTGGGAAGAGCTTTGGCGTGAGCTCTCACCTTACCATTCACCGGAGAATCCACACTGGAGAGAAACCGTACGAGTGCAGCGAGTGCGGAAAGCGGTTCAGCCAGAGCTCAACCCTGGTCCTCCACCGCCGCATCCACACTGGGGAGAAGCCTTACAAGTGCGCCGATTGTGGGAAATGCTTCTCTGTAAGTTCCCACCTCACCAAGCATCAGAGAGTCCACACGGGCGAGAAACCCTACGAATGCCAAGCGTGTGGGAAAAGGTTCAGCCAAAGCTCCACTCTTATCCTCCACCAGCGAATCCACACCGGAGAGAGGCCTTATAAATGTGACGAATGTGGGAAAACCTTCAGTGTCAGCTCCCACCTTACCATCCACCAGAGGATCCATACCGGGGAGAAACCGTACCGCTGCATGGAATGTGGGAAGTGTTTCCGACAGAGGTCCGGCCTCAGCACGCACCAGAAAACCCACATGATCCTTGTGAGGCCTTACAAGTGCCCACCTTAAGACCAGGCCCTGAACCAGCTTGCCAAGTCACGTCAAACCTTTGTCTAATGATACAAAACAACAATAAGACAGAGACTGAACACATTCAAAAGTCTCTGCTTTTGGAAATACAAAAATTCACCAAACTGAAAAACTATCCAGATTTGTTTCTGTAATGTCAAACAAGAATGGGAAAAGACATATGGAAACCTTAATTTGCCTTAATTTGCATGCTTTATTGTAGATCCACCTCTGAAGAAATGAGGAATTTTGTTCAACACATTTGTGGTGATAGTTTAGAATATGGGTGTGGGGATTCTTGAGACAATAGAAATTGATAGGCGCATGGGAGATGGAGTCTGGATACTACGACAATGGCTATTTCTTTTTTTAAAAGTTACTTGTTGAGCCTGCCTTGACAGTAACATTCAATGGAGCTGGAAGTCTATCCATGTTAGAGGCTTTCAGTTTTTGGATCAGAATTGGTCAGCCTTTTGCCCATTGCTGAATATTAGCAGAATCTCACTCCATTTCATAAAAGTCTGACAGCCAGTATATGAGACTTTGGGTACTGCTCATTGGGTGGATCCATCCCTCACTGCAGTATACAGAGTTAAGACCTTTCAGAGGTGACCTTTGTTGGTTATTTGTTGCATGAGATCCAGATGCGGTCACTCAAATAAAACACTTCTGTGTCAAAAGAGATGGCATTTCCCAAGGAAGCCCATTTCAGTATTGCATTCCCAGGGACACTGCCATTGAGTTTTGCAGGCTGTATGACCATGTTCCAGAAGCATTATCTCCTGAAGGCTCCCTCCTGAAAGCCTTTGACAGCAAATTGAACATTGCCATTGTGTCTCCAGCTAGCTTTCTGGAGAGCTGCCTGAAGAGCGTGTTTGTCCATCATAACGTGTGTCACAAACACTGACTGGCTAGTGCCTGTGACGTCATGGAGGCTCTTTTACTTGCCGCCCTTTTTCTGGGGCGTTCCACATGTGAGGAAACATTTCTGTAAATATTTCAAAAGGAGACAGTGAAGAGATTAAAAGGGTGCAATGCCAACAAGACTATAGATGCTTCTTTGCAGCAATGCTCTGCCATTTTACAAACCTGTTATTTTGCTCTGTGGCTCCATCTGTTATTGTTTTAAAAATGATTTTTATTGTACTTGTCGGTTACTTTCTGTATTATATGATTCTAAGCCTCATCAGTAAGAAGGTTAGGGGATTGTTTGCATTGGGATTGAGGCACAGATAATAATATCTCAAGTTGCTTGTTCAAATACAGTCAGCCTTCCACATTCAAAGGAGTTAATGGCACAGGACACTGGTGAAAGTGAAAACCTGGGAATAAAGAAATGTCAGTTTCTTTACTTAAGAGAACACCTTGTTAGGAATTTCTTTGTCCTTCAGCACAACTCTGAGGTCAGTATCTGCTGGAAGCTGGCTATTGATCCACACTGGGGGAACTAGAGATTCCTAGGGATTGCATTTTAATTAAATCTACAAAGTCAGAGACAAGTTTAGAAAGCATGTCACCCTCTTCTTCATAATATGTGGGCAGCATATCTGTGTTACTGTTGTTGGATAAGAACCAGACCTTAGGCAAAGTTGTTGTTTTTTAGACTGCAGTTTCCAGAATTCCCCCAACCAGAATGTCTTAGTATAATGCTTGCTAGGGGATTTTGGTCACTGTAGCAGAAATTTCTCTGAGCTCGCACAGATATAGCACTAAAGAAGCAGTCTATTTTTCATTCATTTCCAGTTGTCTGGATGCCTGTTAGATAGCTGAACACTCCATTTACGAGACAATTGTAGTTTTAATGGGTTCTTCCTTTCCATTTGTATTTTTTTCTTCTCAACGGTCATTTATATTTCTTCACCCACAAATCTTGCAGTAATGCCTAGCTTCATAATTGCCATGGCTTCATTCAATGTGTATTAAAATTCAAAGAACTGCATGGAAGTGTTTTGTGTGGTCATTTTTATATCACAGGTGAAGCTGGAGACATTAGTTTTTTTGGGATGACATTTCAGAATAATGGAATGGTAAGTGGAAATGCAAATTTAGTGGAGGCTGTCATTGTTCGAGCCATGAGGAGAGGCAGGTAACAACAACGATAATGATGATAGTAATAACTATTAAAGAGACGAGGGATATATCCCCCTCCACAGTTGTCGTAATCCCTTGCCAGTGGTTATGCTGCCTAAACTGGTGGGAATTGTAGTTTCAGCCACAACTGGAGAGCCATGCATTCTGTAAATAATTTCTCTCAAAATGTTGAATTGTGGTTCCCAGTATCCTTAGCCACCAGAGTCCTGGGAGATGCAATTCATCACTATCTGGAGGAATTGCCTGCATAGGAGAAGATCCAGAACATGTTACTATTTCAACAATGTAAAGCTTTCCATACTTACTGCAAAGGATCATTTGATATGAAGTCAGCTTTCGAAAATCCATGGCTACCCTAACAATAACTCCCAAGAGCCTCCGGTCATCAACTGCATTGCTCAAGTCTTGCAAACTTCTTTGCTGTCCAGGCTCCTTCACTGTCCAGCCATGGTGTGGCATGGATGAACCTGACTTTTGAGGCTTGGCAATTTTACTTATTTCCTTTATAGCTACTTACTAAAAGATCTATACCACTGAATTCAACAAGTTTTGTTCCCAAGTAAGCATTCAAGGAAGGAATAAAGGAAAATCTAGTCCAGGGATGGAAACTGTAACCCTCCTGATCTTGTTGGACTGCAAACCCCAACATTCTTCACCTATTAGTTAGACCTGCTGGGACTTGTATTCCAACAACATTTGGAGATCCATCAGATCCCTCTTCTCAGTCCCTTTAGGCAGCAGCTAACACTATGTAACACTATTTGAAACATTTTCTGTTTCTAGTTTGAAAGTACAGTAGAGTCTCACTTATCCAACATAAACGGGCCGGCAGAACGTTGGATAAGCGAATATGTTGGATAATAAGGAGACATTAAGGAAAAGCCTATTAAACATCAAATTAGGTTATGATTTTACAAATGAAGCACCAAAACATCATGTTAGACAACAAATTTGGCAGAAAAAGTAGTTCAATACGCAGTAATACTATGTTGTAATTACTATATTTACGAATTTAGCACCAAAATATCACGATATATTGAAAACATTGACTACAAAAATGCGTTGGATAATCCAGAACGTTGGATAAGCGAGTGTTGGATAAGTGAGACTCTACTGTATTATTTCCTGTTTAATTGTGCGGTACTTACTTTGAAAGTAGTTGTCATACTCCAGAAGCTTTGTTTTCGTGGCTGCCACAATCTACGTTGAATTTGTTGAATTCATTGAAAAACTATAGCAAAATGTGCTGCAGGATGTCCTGCAAAAACAAACTTTTTTACAGTTTAAGAAAACTTTTCCATGTTTTTAGGACTGGGAAATGACATTTTTAACCCAGGAACATAGAAAATCATGGTACATAGTGTTATGAGAGATGGGAGCAGGTTAGAATTCTTTGCAACAGGCAGTAATCCTTTTCCACAGGGCACTGACGTTACTGGGAAAAAATACTGGTTCTGAATGTCACTCCACCACCTTTCACAAGGTTTAAATATTGAGGTGATTTCCCCAAAAGGGCCAACTTTTTCTCATTTCATGTATATGGAGCACTCAAATTGCATCATCTATGGATTGTTGACTCCCAAGGTTTTGGGTAACTCACATTTGCAACTGCGGCCTGTCCACTGGGAATAACAAATATTTCTAAAGTTTTACAGGGTTATCTTTCCTCTGCCTTTAAGCACAGAATTTCTTTTTGAAAGTTCAGACATTTCTGTTGCTTCCTCTTATCCCTAGAAGGGGATTATATATCAAACTGCTCTTGAATAGTTTCTTTTTGCTGGCTGCATGTTACCACAATTACACATTTCCTCTGTTGTTGTTGTTTTTAATGGGGCCATTTATATTCAGTGTTAACTAATGACTGAACATCATCCCTCTGTTGTAGTGTGCCTTCAGGCCATTTCTGACCTATAGTGACCCTATAGTAGGGATATCCTGGCAAGGGTCATTTATAAGAACTAGGTTGCTTTGAGTTTTCCGGGCTGTATGGCCATGTTCCAGAAGCATTCTCCCCTGAAGTTTCACTCACATCTGTGGCAGGCATCTGCAGAGGTTGTGAGGTATATTGGGCTTTATATACAGTTTCTGTGGAATGTGCAGGGTGGGAGAAACCCCATTTACCTAGTTTACAACAGTCCTCACACCCTCTGAGGATACCTGTTATAGACAAGGGTGAAACGTCAGGAGAGAATGCTTCTGGAACATGGCCATACAGCCCGGAAAACACACAGCATCCCAGCGATTCCGTTCACAAAAGACTTCAACAACATATTCAGAAGAAGTTTGCCCATTGCCTCCTCTGAGGCTGAGTGTGTCACCTACCCAAGAACACCCAGTGGGTTTTATATGCCCAAACATATATAAGAAGGCACAATGGTGTTGCTTTTCTTAAAGGGAGGGATTTCTGGATTATGGATTTTTTTTTAAGTTGGCAAAAGAACTATTTCCAAAATTCGCCTTTTATGGGAAATTTCCTTTTATCCCCAGCAGGGGAAGCTAGGATTCACATGTCACAATCACACAGAAACCATAGAGACAAACGTGACAACAGCCGAATGGAAGTTGTCAGCTCAGTGACCCCAGGAAATGAAAGGCAAACGAAAGCGGATCTTGAGATAGATTGCTGCCTTTTGTTGGTGTGCTAAATGTTACTGTCATGCCAAATTCTTCATGAAGACTGAAAAAAAAATTGAGATAGCTGAATTTCATTTCAAAAAAAATCAAAGCTCTTCCCTTTTAGATTAAAAATGCAATAAAGCATGTATTGTGTGAAATGGATCCACTTTGTGATTACAGTTAAGATTTAGGGTGCATCTGCATTGTAGAATTCATGCAGTTTGATACCACTTTAACTGCTATGGAACCTAGGGAATTGTAAATTTACAAAGTTAGAATTCTCTGCTAAGGAGTGCTGGTGCTTTACCAAAGTATAACTCCCATGACTCCATAATATTGAGCTATGGCAGTTGGTGGTGTAAAATGCATTGATTCTACAGTGTAAATCAGGCATGTACAAACTTCGAATCTCCAAGGTGTTTTGGACTTCAACTACCACAATTTCTTACCTCCTGCCTTTTCCTTTCTCCCCTCAGCCGCTTAAGCATTTCAAACGTGTTTACATTGATTCAGAATTTGTGGATACAAGGGTTGACTGTAATTGCTTGGTTGCCTACAGACTCCTAGTGATTTAATTAAAGTTTTAGTCAAGCCTAGTATCCTACAGTAGCGAAGAGATCAAACTGAAAATTTGGATCAAGACAGATAAACTGTGTGTGTGTGTGTGTGTGTCAGGAGCGATATGAGAAACTGCAAGTTGCTTCTGGTGTGGGAGAATTGGCTGTCTGCAACGATGTTGCCCAGAGGACGCCTGGATGTTTTAACATCCTGTGCAAGGCTTCTCTCATGTCCTCGCATAGGAAGCTGGAGCTGAAGACGGGGGCTCACCCCGCTCCCCAAATTCGAAATGCCGATCTTTTGGTCAGCGGTCCTGCTGGTACAAGGGTTTACCCACTGTGCCACTGGGGGCTCCAACCTATTTGATGGCCATAGATAAGTCATTATCTGCCTCAGTTTTGCTGCCTGCAGCAGGGGTATAATACTAGCCAATCTAAAGGAATGTTGCTGTAGTTACACATAAGGTATCTGAATATCTTTCATAGCTGAAAGCACTTCATAAAATGACCACATCACATCAGAAGATGATCTTGTTGGAGATTGAAGATGATAGATGGAGGCCCAGAGGCACCCCACAGAATGATGCCCCACTCAGCTTTGCAGAACAAATAACACAGGAATGTTTACTAAGTCCAAGAGATCAACAGAACAATGGTATTTACAATAGTCCCTCAGTTTGCTTACAGAAATCAGCAGTTACTGTATAAACAATTCTTTCATAGTCCATGGATCTGCTTCAGTGAAGATCAACAGCCAACAGGGCCTCAGAAATAGTCAGGCCTCTCTGAGTACAGATCCATCTTCTTTCCAGTCAGTACTCAGTAGACTCACGCACACACACACAGAAAAACCTGTTCAAACTGGTTCTCCAGCAGCAGAATAGCAACAGTTACAAACCAATTCCCCAGGTCCTTGCAAACTCAGCCAATCGGCTTCATGTATTTGATTTTTTTTCCAGTTAACACATATATAGTATCTTTGCAAACCCTGACTAATACAATCTGACACCATCATATCTTCTGTGACATTCTTCACGTTGTTATTTTCATTTCAGATTGCTCCTTGGATGTTCTTGGGTCTGTCTGCTACAAACCATGCTTGGAGTGAACCAGATTCCATTCCTGGCACTGGCAACATCCTTGCATTGCTTTCCTCTTTGTTCTCATTATATATATTTTAAAAATTCTCCCTGGAGGGGGAATAGGCCTCTTGGGAAATGTGACGATAATGACCTTTAATTGAAACAACTTTCTAAGAGAATGGTTAGAAAGGCAGGTCTCTTGCCATTGCTCCGCCTGAAGCATACATAAGCTCCAGGGAAGGGTTGGCAATGCCTCCGATCCTCCTACCCAGAGAGACAATGGGTTAATTAGCTCTCACTGGATGCCATTAAAAGTTTCCACTTTTTGAAAACAGTCCTAACTGCCAATAGCCTCTCCGGAGATGGAAGAAGCAGCTGGCATGTTCACCTTTGGTTTGCTGCCAAGAAAGGCATCTCCTCCCCTTCCTTCTGCTCCTCACGCTCTATTCTGCTTTTTTGCAGCAAAGGCATTGTGCATTGTCTAAGGCTGGAGCAGATGGTGGGAGAGGACTGGTGGCAGCCAGTTCTCAGTGGAGGCATGGCCCATGTGCACAACCACTTTATTTCCTTGATGCCAAAAGCAGAGTCTAAATACAGCAAACAGCCAATCTGTGCTCTTGGGATACCCAGTTAGTGAGCAATGACCAGAGATCTTCATACTGACAGGTAACTATTTTTCAGGGGATTTCAAATCATTGGGTCAGGAAGCATTTAAGGAAATTGCATTGTAACCGTGATTGCAGGACAAAGAAACTGGTGGCAAACAGGAGATACAGATGGTTCATCCACACAATGATGACTGCTGACCATTTCCATATGAATAATAACCCACATATATGTGAACCAACACACACATATAGAAGTGGACCCTTGGTATCAATTGGGTTTTTTTTTACCACAACTCATCTACACATTCCAAAATCTGTAGATGCTTAAGCCACATTATATGCAGTGGTGTCTTTTATATAAAACGGGAATCAAAAAATATTTTCTAGCTGTGGATTGTTTAATCTGTGGATGCAGATCAATTGATACAGAGACAGACAGATGTACCCCTCTCTCCATAAATGTATCAAAAGATCTTTGGGGATCTTTCCACACATGTAAAGTGCTATGATTCCACTTTAACTACCACAATCTGGAATTCAGTAAGGCAGTTATTAATGTGTAGCCCAGAGTTGAACATTCCTGAATAGTTTGCATTCATGAGTCCTACATATCCCCTAATTTAAGGCAACTGCAGTAGTTATAGTTGATAGAGAATTCTGCCCATTTCCCCATCCTATGGAATTCTAGGTTTTGCAGTTTACAGAGAATCATTTACAGTTCTTAGCCAGAGAGCTCTGCTGTATCACCAAACTAAAAAATCCCAGGATACTTTAGGATGTTTCTATAACAGTTAAAGTGGAATACATTTCAGCCCTCCATACCCATGGATTTAACCATTCATGTATTGAAAACGATCCAAAATACCCCCCCCCCCAAAAAAAAACCCATTGATTTTGGCTTTTAAAATAAGGGACACTGTTTTGCTATTCCTTTGTATATAATAGGAACTGAGCATTCAATTTTGGTATCCACAGGAGGTGGAATGAGGGGGTTGGAACAAAATGCCAGTGGATACCAAGAACCAATTGCAGTATGTAACATGATCTCAAACTGACTTAATTCTAGGACAGGTCTGGAACTACGCCCCCTTACCAGCACAAGAAAAGCAACTAATATATATTAAAAAATCATAAAGAGTTGTATGACAATTGATGTGGGTTTTTCAGAGACGATGGGGAAGAATGCTCCTATCTTTCAAGGAAATGGGCTCCAAACCTCTGCTTGACTTTACATTGACTCTGCAAGCCATGACATCTTTTGACAGATGCTGTGTACAATGATCTTCTGAGGAGCAGCGCAGTTAATAAGTACAATTACAATTTTATTTTATGTTGTGGTCAAGGATTGGCAAGACCAAAAAATATTACATCCACTTATAAAATGTACCAGGCAGAAGCACAGTCAAAAGCACACCCAGTTCTATCTTGGGGATGTACTGTTCCTATAAAAGGGTGGGAATCATGTTTCTAAAATCCAAGGACTGGAATCATGCCGTCTGTCAGATATTCTTGGGCTCCAACTCCCAACATTTTTTATCATTGCTATCTCCTGAAACTTGCAGCCTGGTCGCATGATTCCCATCCCTGGAATAAACAATAGCCTGGAATGAGGAAAAGAACAGTTAAGTAGCTGACCAGTCCAGAACCTGGAAAAGTTACTTTCATTGGACCATGGTTTCAATGTTGGTTGGAGGCTTTTGGGCATGATAGCACAAAGAAACTAACTTCTCCAGACAAAACCCAACAATTGTTTGTGTAGAATCACAAAATTATAAAATTCTATCATGTGCCATTTGTCATATGTAGTGTTTCATAATAACGATTGTACATTTCCTCAGCTCTACTACAGATCTGGTCACCTATCGGGAATCTGTATCAAGCCTTTGGTTATTGAATGAAACCATGATTCATGGGATCAACAGCAGTATGTGTGAAAAAGACCTTAGAGTCCTCATGGACAACAAGTTAAACATGAGCCAAAAATGTGATGCGGCAGCTAAAAAGGCCAACGAAATTTTGGCCTGCATCAATAGGAATCTAGTGTCTAGATCCAGGGAAGTCATACTACCCCTCTATTCTGCCTTGGTCAGACCACACCTGGAATCACACTGTGTCCAATTCTGGGCTGGAAAGTGTCCAGAGGAGGGTGACTAAAATGATCAAGGGTCTGGAGAACAAGCCCTATGAGGAGCGGCTTAAACAGCTGGGTATGTTTTAACTGCAGAAGAGAAGGCTGAGAGGAGACATGATAGCCATGTATAAATATGTGAGGGGAAATCATAGGGAGGAGGGAGCAAGCTTGTTTTCTGCTGCCCTGCAGACTAGGACGCGGAACAATGGCTTCAAACTACAGAAAAGGAAATTCCACCTGAACATCAGGAAGAACTTCCTCACTGTGAGGGCTGTTTGGCAGTGGAACTGTCTCCCCCGGACTGTGGTGGAGGCTCCTTCTTTGGAGGCTTTTAAGCAGAGGCTGGATGGCCATCTGTTGGGGGTGCTTTGAATGCGATTTCCTGCTTCTTGGCAGGGTGTTGGACTGGATGGCCCATGAGGTCTCTTCCAGCTCTATGATTCTATGATTCTAGGAATGGCATATCATGTCACACTGATTGTGCATCCAATTCAGTATTGTTTATGCCGAAGAATTTGGAAAAATTAACTTTTGTTTGGTCCAGTAATTCCCAGAATGCGCCAGCCACCATGGAGGGTGTCCTTTTCTGGATGAGATATTATGGAAGTTGTAGACTGCCACTGAATACCAGGTCCTGTAAGCTATATGCCAGATAAAGAAACTGTGAAAAATACCTCCATGTATTCCTTCCCTTAAGAAAACCCAATGAAATGTATGGAGTCACTATAAATACATAGGCAACTTGAAGGCACAGTCCTAAAAAGTAACCCTTTCAAGCTGTTGTGACTATCAGAGGCTCTCCATCAAGGAGACATCTTTCATACAACATGTTACCAAAGATTCTTATTACCAGAGGTTGAATCTGAAATAAACCGCATGTAATACAAATAGATAGAGTTATGATCATCCTCCAAAATTCCACTGAATGCCATATATTTCCGTAGTTAAGGAATACAAACACATACTGTTTTATTTCCTGTAGAGAATGGTTAAATAGCAGGAAAAGGCTCGGACAGCACCATTAAGGTCCACCACCTCACCCCTTTTTCAGAAGCCTCATAAACTAACCGTAATACTATTAAGCCAGTTTTCCCAGGTAACATGTATTGGGAGTTGAAGTCCAACACAGCTAGAGGCCGACAGTCTCTGGGAAAGCTGCCAGAGATTATAAGAATATACCCAAGGCTGCCCACTTGATTATTTTTCAATATGGCAGTAAAGAATGTGCATTTCCAGTTTCTTGTTACTGAACCCAAGAGCAGCTCTGTTCGATCATAGTTTGAATGAACTTTCCTAAAGAGATCAGCCAGATGCCACTGGGGACAAGGCCATCAAAGTAACAGATTTCTCCAGTTGGTTCCTCCCAGCAAGTTGTGTATACTTGTACTGTGGCTATTATCCATGTTGGACCACTGGTTCATATACCCAGCATTGTTCAAAACTCCCCAATGACTCATAAAAAGTTCCTTCTCAGTTTAGCATTAATGGAGGATCCTTCAGATGGAAAGGCAAACAGTCGAATCTGTGACTTTATCCAAGCAAAGCATGTTCTACCACTAAATGTCAGGCAGGCTAGGGATGCTGTTGCAAACATCACAGCAAAGGCAGCTATGCCCCCGATCCTCAGCCCAAAACTCTTGATTTAATATATCCCAGACACATGACACTTCCATGCTCCACATTTGAACCTACAGGTTGCCTCACTTACGCATCAGCTCCTGAAATATTATTATTTTATTATTATGTTTATTTATATCCTGTTTTTCTCTCCACAAGGAGACTCAAATATCTGCCCCATAGGAGTAGACATCCTGGATAAAATAGTGTTCCAAGCCACAAAACACTGCGGTGGAACAATTCCAGGCTGGACTGCAGGCTGCCACACCACTTTTGTCAAATACATCACAGCCTCTTATTGCCCAATGTCCTATGCTGTGTGAGGCTGCATGGACGCCTCTGAAGCTGGATCCCCTTTCCAGGCTGCAACCGACCCTTCTCCTGTCGTCTCCCCCTTCCAACCCACTAGGTTGCCATCCCCAGGAGCTGGATCCCCAGCTTTCCAAGCAACAATGGCACTCTCAGCTGATGGCTCTCCAGTCTTCCATGCTGTAGTGGTGCCAGCAACATTGCCTTCGATGGCCGGCACAGTGCCAGCAACATTAGGCTTCTCCTTCCAGTCAGTAGAAGAAGTGGTTGGTGCCATGGCGCCTGGGGCCTCGGGCTGCCCACCTTTCCAGGCAGTATGGGTGGTCATGTGGCGCTCCAGCAACGTGCGGTGGGAGAAGTACTTGTTGCAGATGCAGCACTGGAAGCGTTCGGGGCGGTGGGTGCGCATGTGGACATTGAGGGAACTCTTTTGAGTGAAGCGCTTGCAACAAATAGAGCACTGGAAGGCACGCACCCCTGTATGGGTCACCATATGCTTGAGCAGGTAGTCCCTCAGGGAAAATGAGCGCCAGCAGATGCTGCACTGGTGGGGCTTCTCACCTGCCGGGGAAGAAAGACAACAGTGTTTAAGTTTTGCATTTTGGTTGATCTATGCTTTATTAACATGCTGCTGGAGACAGGCACACACAACACAGTAAGATTGGCTAGAGCAGAATATTGTTCTTGCTCAGTTCATGTTTTATAGCATTATTTACTGCATACACATTGCTGTAACTGAACACCAATAGTCTGTGTATTTGCAGCTGCCCCTCACCATTATTGTGATGCTGATGCTGCTAAAAATCCTGCAGCTAGACTGAAGACAAGGAGGAATTTGTTACCAGGAGCTTTTCCCCCCAAAGATTTTGTTACGAAGATATTATAAGTATATAATGTATGTATACAATGGGTTTGGGTTTTTTCCAGGAACCTCTGTGGATACCAAAATCCATCGATGCTCAAGTCTCATCATATGCAGTAAAAAGGTATCACTTATAAGGTAAAAGTAAAGGTTTTCCCCTTACATTAAGTCTAGTCATGTCCGACTCTGAGGGTTAGTGCTCATCTCCATTTCTGAGCCGAATAGGCGGCATTGTCCATAGACATCTCTAAGGTCATGTGGCCAGCATGACTGCATGGAGCGCCATTACCTTCCCACCGGGGCAGTACCTATTGATCTACTCACATTTGTATGTTTTTGAACTGCTAGGTTGGCATAAACTGGTGCTAACAGTAGGAGCTCACCCCGCCATTTGGATTCGAACGGCCGACCTTTTGGTCAGCAAGTTCAGCAGCTTAGCAGCTTAACCTGCTGCGCCACCAGGGGTATCCCTTATATAAAGTGGCAAAATCAAGGTTTGCTTCTTTGAAATTTATTTTTAAAATTTCAAGCCATGGATGACCGAATCCATTGATGCAGAATCCATAGTTACAGAAGAGCAACTGCATATAGATACCTGTTAACAAGCTCTCTGACAAACAAATTCCCCTTTTACAAAGTTTTATTACTTTTTACAACTAAATTCCTCCTTGTCCTCTGTAAATAATTAAAATACTGAATGATATGGAAAAAATCAGATTGCACAGAAATTCTTAGCAATAAAACATTTTCTCTTGCCCACTCAGGAGCCAACACGGGGCAGCAAGTGAGCAAATGTGGCTTTTTAGGTGTTGTTGGTCCCTTATTCTATCACCACTGGCTATGCTGGCAAGGGCTGATCGAATATGTAGTTCAACAAGATCTGGAAGGTCACGTGTTATTGATTCTTGCCTTAGCATTTTTTTAAGCAAGTGATTTGTAGTGCATGTAGGTAGTACCAGATTCAATCAATAAATCACCATAAATACTACAGTAGAGTCTCACTTATCCAAGCTAAACAGGCCGGCAGAAGCTTGGATAAGCGAATATCTTGGATAATAAGGAAGGATTAAGGAAAAGCCTATTAAACATCAAATTAGGTTATGATTTTACAAATTAAGAGCCAAAACATCATGTTATACAACAAATTTGACAGAAAAAGTAGTTCAATACGCAATAATGTTATGTTGTAATTACTGTATTTATGAATTTAGCACCAAAATATCACGATATATTGAAAACATTGACTACAAAAATGGCTTGGATAATCCAGAAGCTTGGATAAGCGAGGCTTGGATAAGTGAGACTCTACTGTACGAGGTAGCTTTTCTATGCAACCAGGCATGACCTCAACATTACATTTTCCTTGTGCCTTTCCTGCATCTTATCACCATTCATCCATCTTTTAAAAATTCCCAATAGTTGGCTTCCAGATTTGTTTGGACTACAACTCCCACCACCCCACACAATTTGCAACAATGGAGGATTTAATGGGAGTTGTATTCTATCCATCTACGGGAGTCACTCTCCCCTAGTCTTGTAAGGTGATCAAACTGTGAACAAGTTCATGATGTGCCTACTACTGTCCACAGAAGGCCTTGCTCTGCTCTTCCTCACCCAAACCCAGACATTCCAACCCTCTGTATGTGCATTACCGGAATGGATGAACATATGCTTGGTGTAGTTTTTGCGGGAGCTGAAGGTTTTCTGGCAATGGCTGCATTGGTAAGAAGGCTCAGAGCACCGTGAGGGACCTGGCTGTTGATTCTGCTGCTCTCCGCCGTGCATGGCGCCCGAGCCCATATTGCTGGGGCCAAGCTGCACCATGTTAGTGCCACCTGCATCCTGCTGCTGTGGTTGCTGCTGGATACTGTAGAAACTCTGAGCCACCCCACTAGGTTGGGGCAGATGAAACTGGAAGATGCTGGTGGTGCTGGTGGCTGCGTTGGCACTGCTGACTTCGGGTTTAAGCTCCCGTTGGATGCCCAGTGAAGAGACAAAGGCCAACCCCCCACCACTGTTAGTGCTGCGTGGTGGGAATGCAGAAGAGGGTCCGCCCAAGTCTGGCTTGAACTCCCCTGCCAAGCTTCTCAAGTTGGAGATCTCCAAACCACAATCCGAGTGGAACTTCTCCCTGTCTCGGGTGACAGAAGCTGTAGCCTCTTCATTGCTTTCTTCTCCCTGCCAGGAGGGGATGAAGGACTCTGAAAAAACATCCTGGTTCCCAAAAAAATCCTGTCCCTCAGCAGTGGCATAATCCATGTGGATGCTCTCCTTCCGGTTAGCACCACTAGTGTTCCCAGAATTCTTTGTATCTGTCTCATCAGGAAACCCAGCAGGGAAGTTAGTGCTCCCACCACACTCGGCAAAGCAGCTCAATTTGCCTTCTGGTTCTGAAGTGGCAGTAGTTGCCACCACACCTTCCCTGCTTTCCCTGCCTGCTTCCTCTTCGTCCTTGATGATGACAGGCATTACTTCAGACAGCTGGAGCCTTACCGGCTGACGCTGCTTGCGGCTATGGCAGCTGGGTGTTGCCTCTGCTGGGTGCAAATAAGCCCCTCCAGCTTCCCCATCACTGATGCCCCCCTCGCAAGTGGCTCCTCTCGCCTCCCTGTGTTGGGAAGAGAGCAAGTCCCGCAACTTATAGCGCACCTCTGAGGCGCAAAGCAACTTGGGAGCTTCAAGGTGAGTGGCCTCGATGTCACTAGGTCGTGAGACACTGGCAATGGCCTCTTTGGAGGTCAGCTGCTCTTGAGGCTTGGCAGGGAGAACCCTGGGGATAGAGAGGGAGACTGGTGGAGGAGCCGTGGGGGGCTTAGGGCTGCGGCTCTGAGAGATGATCTGGGTGCATTCGTCAATGACGGTCTTGATCTGGAGGATGGAGGCCGCTGTGAGGATCTGCAGTGCTTCGGATTGGGCCACCACCAGTGAGCCGCTGTACATGAATTCCACAAGCTGGCGTACCACTTGGCTAGGCACCACCGGTGGCACCTCGATCTCCGAGTAACCCAGCAGCAGCTTGTCATGGAAGAAAGGGCTGCCGGCGGCCAGCACGCACCGGTGGGCACGAAGAGTAGCCTCCTGAATATGCACTGTTACATCGCAGAAATGGCCACCCAGCCTCTGCCCATTCAGGGTCTCTAGGAGAGACTTGCTGAAGTTCTGGAGGTGGATGTAATGGACAGCTTCAGCCATGCCAACCTGTGTCCTATGGCCAAACCCTTCTGAAGAATAGTGTACATCAAAAAAGGAGAGATCTTGCGAAGAATTCTATAGTACGATCCTGAAATATATGATGGAAAGAGGAAAAGTAAAGCAGATGTAAAGGGTTTTATTACAGTGGACCCTCAGTATCCACAGAAGGATGGCTCAAGTACCCTTCACAGATACACCCCCTCTTCTAAAATGCATGCTCAACTCCCTAATAAAAATGGGAGATAACAGAAAAAAATATACACATTACCTTGTTTGATAAAGAAGTCAATTGATAACTTTGTAAAAAGAATGGGAACCATTTATAAAGAAAAAAGCAAACGTAAAAATGCTTGAAGATTGAGTCAAACAATGAGATAGCAAACTAGAACGAAAAAAAGTCTATAAAAGATTAACAGGAACATAATATTTTCATCGCATGTCTTAGAGGTCTAAAGTCCATTTTAACCTTTTAATTTTATTATTTCAATGATTGTTTTTTTAGTCAGGAGGGTGGAGACAGGTAGTTTTTTATGTTTTAATATCTGAAAGATTATTTATAATTGATATGTATATATTTTTATAGTTTTATAATATTATATTTTACTATTGTAGTTATTGTCTGAATTTTGCATTGAACTATCACCATAGTTGTAAGCCACCCTGAGTCTTTCTTTGAGGGTGAGAAGGGCGAGGTATAAGAACAGTAAATAAATAAATAAATAAATAGTTTTCATTGGTGCATAAAGTGGTGTAAGTCATATATGGGGAAATTCTTGTCTTTACAAATTGTACAACAACACTCATATTGCTGAAAAACCTAATAAATATATATTTAAAATATGCAAGATGAAGTCCAGACTAAAAAGGGCATTTGGCAGTTGTGAACTGTAACCTCAGCAACCACAGACAGTATCATCAACAGTAGAGAATGGGGAAACAGAATGTGTAAGGGGTCCAGACAAACCATATCCCAAAATACAAAACATGGACAATCTTGCATTTTTTCAAAACTGCAATAACAACTAACTATACCTCTGTATCAAAGACAGACATTAAGTCATCCTACTATGGGACTAACTCTCACGGGGCTGAAAGGTGTGGAGGTCCGACAACATCTGCAGGATCGCAGGGTTATCTATGCCATGTTTTTCTAAACCACACAATCCTGGCACAGAAGAGGGGAAGAAGAGAAATAAACATTCAGCACTCCACAGCCAAATCATTTCTGATAGTAATGATACAAAAGAGGTTTGGAGATTTGGGGGAGAGGAGCTCAATGGAAAGCATTTTGCTCCTATTTCCAGCCATTGTTTTTTTCCCAATGGAAAGAAATACCTCTGAATCAATACAGGCTGAGTATCCCTTATCCAAAAATGCTTGGGACCAGAAGTGTTTTGGATTCTGGAATATCTGCCTATAGGTAAAGGTAAAGGTAAAGGTTTTCCCCTGACATTGTCTAGTCGTGTCGACTCTGGGGGTTGGTGCTCATCTCCATTTCTAAGCCAAAGAGCAGGTGTTGTCCGTAGACACCTCCAAGGTCATGTGGCCAGCATGACTGCATGGAACGCCGTTACCTTCCCACCGGAGCGGTACCTATTGATCTACTCACATTGGCATATTTTCGAACTGCTAGGTTGTCAGAAGCTGGGGCTAACAGCCGGACAGGAGCTCACCCTGCTCCCCGGATTCAAACCACTGATCATTTTGCCAGCAGGTTCAGCAGCTCAGTGGTTTAAAATATATAGGCGACAGGGTATAAGTCTAAACGCAGAATTCATTTACATTTCATATACATCTCATCCGCATAATCTGATGGTAATTTCATTCACAATATTTTAAATAGTCCTGTACATGAAACAAAGTTTGTGTCCAGCAAACCACTGGAAAACAAAAGTCTTACAATCCCAGCCATTTTGGATTTGGGAGGATTTCGGATTTCTGGATAAGGCAGGCATGGGCAAACTTGGGCCTTCCTCCAGGTGTTTTGGACTTCAACTCCCACCATTCCTAACAGCCTCAGGCCCCTTCCTTTTCCCCCTCAGCCGCTTAAGCGGCTGAGGGGGAAAAGGAAGGGGCCTGAGGCTGTTAGGAATGGTGGGAGTTGAAGTCCAAAACACTTGGAGTAAGGCCCAAGTTTGCCCATACCTGGTGTAGACCAACACCTAGTAGTCCAATGCTCTCAAACCATGCTGGCTCTTAAAGGCACAGCCTACTTTCTCTTAATTGTATGCTTCCCAGGGCTGAGCCCTGCCTGCCCTCTTCCCCCCTCAGTGGGAATGATTGACAGTCCTCTGGAGTCCCGCCCCCCAATAAGGAAAAAGCAACCCAAGCAATCACATTACCTGAGAATCCTAGGGGATCAGAGAGCAATGGGAGCCGGAGGGGGCGTGTCCGTCAAGGCGTTGTGGGCGTGGCTTCCGAGGGGCGGGGCCCTGCTCGCTTACTTCCTGTGACCTCCTCCTTCCGCACACGTCCCCATCCCTCCGCCTCCTCTCCCAACGCTCGCCCATAGAGATAGAAAAATTAGAGCCACGCACACAAGATCAACCAGCGGGTTTCATGCATGACCCTATGGAGAATGAAAGAAGCACATTCACCCATCCCATTGGCAATTTAAGGAGAAGTGTTCACAACGTTCCGCCAGGGGGAGCCAGTGCTCACCAAATAGCAGATCCTAGGATTTCAATTCAAGCCGAATGATAGTGAGTTGCTGTGAGTTTTCCGGGCTGGACTTCCCACAGATATCCCTAACCAATGCCATATCCCTTCCCACAGAATCCCTAACCATATGTTGCTAGTGTTCTTGGGAGGTCAAAGTCCAGCAACATCTGGGACTGAACATTCAAATTTATGTGAATCTAAATTTCATAGATTTCCAGTGTCCCTTACAAATTGACAGTCTAAATGGGAAAATATACAGTAGAGTCTCACTTATCCAAGCTAAACGGGCCAGCAGAAGCTTGGATAAGCAAATATCTTGGATAATAAGGAGAGATTAAGGAAAAGCCCATTAAACATCAAATTAGGTTATGATTTTACAAATTAAGCACCAAAACATCATGTTTAACAACAAATTTGACAGAAAAAGTAGTTTAATACGCAGTAATGTTATGTTGTAATTACTGTATTTACGAATTTAGCACCAAAATATCATGATATATTGAAAACATTGACTACAAAAATGGCTTGGATAATCCAGAAGCTTGGATAAGCGGGTGTTGGATAAGTGAGACTCTACTGTATATATAAATAGTCCTTGCTTAGTTTTTCCATACCTCACAACCTCTGAGGATGCCTGCTATAGATGTGGGCGAAACGTCAGGAGAGAATATTTCTGGAACATGGCCACCCAGCCCGAAAGACATAGAACAACCCAGTTTTCCGGGCTGTATGGCCATGTTCAGGAAGCATTCTCTCCTGACGTTTTGCCCACATCTATGGCAGGCATACCTCAGATGTTGTGAGGTCTGTTGGAAACTAGGCAAGTGAGGTTTATATATCTGGTGACAAGTGTTAACGTTTCAATTAATCACCTTGGTTAGCATTGAAAAGCCTTGCAGCTTCAAAGCCTGGCTGATTCCAACCTGGGGGAATCCTTTGTTGGGAGGTGTTAGCGGGCCCTGATTGTTAACAGAACAACACTCTGGTGAGATCCTGATCTCTGTCCTGGAACGTTCACAGTCAGGTGGCCTTCAGTTTCAGCAGGTCTTAAAAAACTGACATTTTAGGCTTCAAATGTTCATCATAGTGTCTCAAATGAGGCTCCAGAGATTCCTAAGTAAAGGTAAAGGTTTTCCCCTGAAGTTAAGTCCAGTCGTGTCCGACTCTGGGGGTTGGTGGAAATCTCCATTTCTAAGCCGAAGAGGCGGCGTTGTCCGCAGACACCTCCTAGTTCATGTCGCCAGCATGACTGCATGCCGTGCTATCTTCCTGCTGGAGCAGTACCTATTGATCTACTCACATTTGCATGTTTTCAAACTGCTAGATTGGCAAACCGCCTTTGACTGTGTGGAGCACAATAAATTGTGGCAAGTTCTTGGTGGTATGGAGATATGACTTGTTTTTATTGTTATTATCTGTTTTATTGCTTTGTTTTATTGTTGTGGACTGGACTTGGCCCCATGTAAGCCGCTCCGAGTCCCTTCGGGGAGATGGGGCGGGGCATAAAAATAAAATTATTATTATTATTATTATTATTATTAACAAGTCAGCGTGTCCATCTTCTGACCAAGTAGCAACAGTAAGGATAGACCACGGAACAACAGACTGGTTCAAGATTGGGAAAGGGCTGTATACAGGCAGGGCTGTATACTCTCACCCTACCTATTCAATTTGTATGCAGAACACATCATGCAACGTGTGGGGCCTGAGGAATCCAAGGCTGAAGTTAAAATTGCTGGAAGAAACATTAATAACCTTAGATATGCAAATGATACCACTCTGATGGCTGAAAGTGAGGAGGAGCTGAGGAGCCTTCTAACCAAGGTAAAAGAAGAAAGTCCAAAAGGTGGGTTGCAGTTAAACATTAAGAAAACCAAGATTATGGCAACCAGACTGATTGATAACTGGCAAATGGAGGGGAAAAGATGTGGAGGCAGTGACAGACTTTGTATTTTAGGCGCAAAGATTTCTGCTGATGCAGACTGCAACTAGGAAATCAGAAGATGCTTACTTCTTGGGAGGAGAGCAATGACCAATCTTGATAAAATAGTGAAGAGTAGAGACATCACACTGGCAACAAAGGTCCCCATAGTTAAAGCAATGGTATTCCCCGTAGTAACTTATGGATGTGAAAGCTGGACCATGAGGAAGGCTGAGCGAAGGAAGATAGATGCTTTTGAACTGTGGTGTTGGAGGAAGATTCTGAGAGTGCCTTGGATCGCAAGAAGATCCAGCCAGTCCATACTCCAGGAAATAATGCCAGACTGCTCACTGGAGGGAAGGATATTGGAGGCAATGATGAAGTACTTTGGCCACATAATGAGAAGACAGGAAAGCTTGGAGAAGATAATGATTCTGGGGAAAATGGAAGGAAAAAGGAAGAGGGTCCGACCAAGGGCAAGATGGATGGATGTTATCCTTGAAGGGACTGGCTTGACCTTGAAGGAACTGGGGCTGTCGAAGGCAGACAGGGAGCTCTGGCGTAGACTGGTCCATGAGGTCACGAAGTGTCGGAAGCAACCCAACACATAAATAACAACAGCTTGGAAGAAGCTAGGGCTAAAAGTGGGAGCTCACTCTGCTGCCCAAATTCAAACCGCCGATCTTTCGGTCAGCAAGTTCAGCAGCTCAGCGGTTTAATCTGCTGCGCCACCGGGGCTCCTTAAGCGATTCCTAGACAGTACAATTTAAATTGAATTCATGAATAACCAAATCCTCAAAAGTCAAAGCCACAAATGTGGAAGGATGACTGTAGTTGTCAAGTCCTTGAAGTTGCACCTGGGAACAAGAAAAGTTTGATACTCCATTTTTGGAAAAATGTAAAGCCCAAGTTAATCTAGAATTGTTTCCATCTTGGTCAAAGTGCACCAGCTCCTTTATTAGTATTTTTTAAAAGATGCCCAGTTCTTTCTTTCTAGGCAATGTCCTGCCTTCTTTGAGCTCCAGAACAGCTTTCTTTTATGCCTCTGCCTGTTTATACTGTTTTCTCTCTCATGGTAGCTACTTCCGCTGTCGAACAAAGACTGTCTGAGAAGGACTAATTGGGCACTGGCACAAATATCTTCACAGCGAAGCTAATTCCTTCTTCATGATTATGCCAGCCTCTTTGCAACAAGAAGACTGCCTGGTTTACAGGCATGCTTTTCACACAGTAGTGTGAGAAAGAAGACAAATAAATCAGTGCAGTGAACAAGGTTTTATTTGGGGAGCGGGGCCTAGGACTGGGTACCTTCAGTGGGCCCCATTAGCTTGAAAGAGAAAGGGCAGGCAAAAGAAAAATTCCCCAAGGCTGTCCTCTTATAATAAATGAAACAATACGCTTTGCAAAACCACCAGCTTTGGTCTCAGGACTTGTTTAGAGGACACACAGTGCAACCATTTGTCTGAAGCAAAGCAGGTTTGAGGTTTGGTGAATGCCAGAAGGGAACCCCATGAATGCTATTTTGAGTTTTGCAGTGGAAGAGCAGCAGGTATAAATGTACTAAATGTACTGAATCAGAGCTTTTCAAACATTTCATGTTGGCGACACACTTTTTAAGCATGCATCATTTTGTGACATGTTAGTTCAGTTTTACTGGCAAACCGAAGGGTTTTTTTCATGTCACAAGCAACTTGAGAAACTTCAAGTCGCTTCTGGTGTGAGAAAACTGGCTGTCTGCAAGGATGGTGCCCAAAGGACACCAGATGTTTTGAAGTTTTTACCATCCTTGTGGGAGGCTTCTCTCATGTCCCCGCAAGGAGCTGGAGCTGATAGAGGGAGCTCATCCGCACTCTCCTCAGGTTGGATTGAACCGGCAACCTTCAGGTCAGCAACCCAACCTTCAAGTCATCAGTCCTGCTGGCACAGAGGTTTAATCCACTGCACCACCAGGGGCTCCATAACCGAAGGTTAAACCAATCCCCTATTAAAAGAGATACTAACATATACATGTAATAATGAAACATATAATGAAAATATTTCATTTACACTAATCATTTCACATATATTACACATAGACTCAGAGGTTTTTTTGTTCTGTTTGCATGACACATTGACACACTGCAGCCAACACACTAACATGTCACAAAACGCACATAGGGATCGGGACACATGTAACCATGCATTCTTCATAACAAGAATTTCCCAAGCCCACTGCCCTTCTTCATCCACCGAATCTTTGTCCATCTGATCTATTTACTCCCCAAACTGGGAAAATACATTACTTGATCTCAGTTCCCATCATCCTTTGTCAACATGTTGAATGATCATAGAAGATGCAATCCAACAAATTTCAGAGGATCACAAATTCTTCACCTCTGCTGTGCTCCATTCTAGTTGTTCCTTTTTAATTATTTGTAAACTTATAGAAGGAGAAGGGCAGGAGAGCAGGTCTAATGGGAGCTATTCTGCTCTATTCCCTGACCCATTCATATCCTTGAAATCTCTCATCCCAGATGCCACTATAGTCTCCTGTGAATCTTACTTCCCCCCACTTTCCGAACTTGCTGAATGAATGAGCAGAGCTCTCTCCATATCCATCTCCATCCCTATGTGTAGGTGTCTCTGTTCTACAATGACTATAGCTCAAGCTGCCTCAATTTTTTCCATAGTGTCAAAGACAAAGGAAAAACTAAAATTGGCTTCTGGTGACAGGAGAATCATTCCATAACCTCTTCTTTTCAAATTCAGAAGCCAAGCAAAGCGGGATCTGTAACAAAGAGTCCTCTTACGAAAGATCACAACCATAGGATACTCTGATCGGGTCTCATCAATAGTGAATCAAACAGGATTCTGTCTGCTTTTGCTTGCTGTCTCATTAGGAAAGTAATCTAACCTAATCTCTAAGTACAAAGGAAGGAATAGCAAGCCCAGGGAAATATGGATTTGCAGATCTATCAATAAGTCAGCCAAATCTTTTGTAAATCTTGGGATTTTCCATGTCAGCTAATTCCTCCTTCATGTGCCTGGATAATGCAGGGATGTCAATTAATCACTGTTGGGTGTCTATGTTCCGTAATACTAAACATTCGGTACTTTTAAATTATCTCAGTTTGGCAGGGACAGTCACAATTAATCTTCAAACGCCCCCCCACCCCCCCAAAAAAACAAAACTTTTCCAACTGCTTTGGAAGTGTCTCAGTTTCTCTCTTCCTTCAGTGTCCTTCTTTGTCCTCAGTTTACCTGAAATGATGCTGTCTGAATTCAAAGCGCAAAAGTAGTTTTTTGCACTCAGTGAACTCAGCAGGGGAAGAAATGAGAAGGGGCAAAATCCTGCCTTTCCCAGTAGAGGAAAGCAAACAGCTGCAGCCTCTCCCCTCCTTTCCCACTTAAAACTTTTGCCATCTGGTTTCATCAGTGAAATGTTGGAGGGTGTGACATTTAAGAGTTCATACTCTGTATAACTTTCAAAGTAACTGGACATCGAGTCAAGCTTTGGAAAAACTACTTGTCTTTATTAATTACATGAACTCCATGGACATCTTTCGCAACCCCTGCCCTAAGCACCACAATATATTTAGGAGGGATTTACTGAATTTAGACACATAGTCCACTCTCTTTAGGCTCCTTGCTCACTGATATGACTGAAGTTCATTTGTTAAAAGCTTACTCTCTCTGAACTTTGCTCCTGCCCACCTACCATAAACTGTGCCCTAATTGATTAATGTTTATCTATTTTAGTTCCTAGCATGAGATCATGAAGAGTCGGAAACGATTATGCGACTGAGCAGCAGCAGCAGCAATTATTTTTAGGCTATTCCCGAAGAACTGAGTTAGTTTTATGTACATAAAGTTAAATAAAAGCCTTTACAATTACATAAAATATGATACATCTGACACTTTATTTGCATGCCCAAAATATAGGCTGAATCTACACTTAATCAAAAAACTTGGAGTAAACTGCTCCAAAGCTACCTTGATGCTGGTTTCTTGCACCGTAGTCTTCTTAAGCTTGGCACTCATGTACTGAGAGCTTCAGATCAGTATACTCAAATATTCCATGCCTGAAACCTGGGATACAAGATGTGGCCAAGCAATAGTAGAGTGTGGTCAAGGTGGCAAAAGTTATTAATGGGGAAGTACATAAAAGCTATAGGAGAGGCTGCAGCAGTTTGCTTTCGCCTCACCCTGCTGAGAAGGGCAAGGCTATGCCTTTCCTTACCCCAACAGAAAGTTATTTGAAAACTACTTTTACATTTAGAAGTAGCCAGAGAACACAGGGAACAAATGGAAGCAAAACAGATTTTAAAAACAGAGGATTAGTCAGGACCATCTCTGTAGGGTGTGCAACTGTGCTTATCTGCATCTTATAGAATGGAGATCTAGATAAACATGTGTGTGTTTCAGTCTTTCAAGTGATATAGGATAGGAAGGTAGCCACAATGGTAAGAAGAAAGAGACCTGTGCATGTTTTGGTGTTTGAAGATACCAAAAACCTGGTTCTGGTTAACTTCATTCATTTGCCAATTTATTTCTGCAGGCACATACACCTCTGCTCCAGAAGGCGGAAGCAATCAGCATCAAGCAGCATCATGGGAATGGCATGGCAGGGGAAATAAAGGCACAAATGGTTCAAGAAAACTTGAAAACTTGAAAATAAAAACCACGGAGCAACTTGATATAAGCAGATAGGGAATCAAGATTAATTCCCAAGATTAAGTTTAGGAAATTTCACTCTGTGATGGTGTCGTCCTGGAATGAACTCTGTTATCTTTTCCTCTATGCAACAGCTTCCATTAGACTTTTTTTTTTTTTTTTTGCTGTGTGTGGCCTCATAGATGTACTAGGTGCCAAAACACTGGACTTCACATTTGGACCTACCCAAATGTACTGGACTCCACCTCTGACTCTCTTTTTGACTGGCTGTAGAATATAGCGTGGCGTTCTAGATGTTGCTGGGCTCCAATTCCCATCAAACTTGGTCACTCTTTCTAATGGTGAAATGTGATGGGTCCAATAGTTCATCCACATCTGGATGGCTGAAGATCGCTCTTCCGTCAGTTGGAGGCTTCTCTTGATTCTTGACTCCAGGGATTACACATCAAAACTTCCTTTCTTTTCAAGTTTACTGCACAAGGTTGAGAACTGGTTTGAAGGCTGGAAAAGGATAAAAGGCATTTGAAAGGTTCAGCCCAGACTATTTGTAAAACTACATCTCTGTATACCAACCGGCTCAAACATTGTGATCTGCGGAGTACCTACCTCCATCTCAAGCATGGCTGATGGGAACGAGAGAGGGGGCCTTCTCCATGGTCGCTCTCCACCTCTGGAATTGCCTCCCAAAAGAACTAAAAACTGCTCCCTCTCTCCTCACCTTTAAAAAGTCGCTAAAAACCCACTTTTGCTCTCTGGTGTACATCTCGAGATTAGTACATCTCGACAAACATCATTATCTAGATATGTCAAATCTTTATGCCTTGTCTGGAATTGACTTTAACCTGATGGTTTGTCTGCTATTAAGTTCAAGTTAGGCTGTTTTATATCGTTTGATGTATTTGATTTAATTTGTTTATATATTTTCTCGTTGGCATTGAATGTTTGCCATATATGTTGGAAACTGCCCTGAGTCCTTTCAGTGGGATAGGGTGGTCTACAAATAAAGTGTTGTTGTTGTTGTTGTTGTTGTTGTTGTTGTTGTTGTTGTTGTTGTTGTTGTTGTTGTTGTTGTTGAAAGTGGCTTGCAATTGCTAACATCTTATTTAATGCTTCGGGACTGGAAAGTGGTCAATGAAGTATTGCTTCTTTGTCTTACATCATGCCAACTGGAAAATATATCTCAAACATCCTATTCAATAAGCAACAACAAACCTGGTTGTAAGTATGAAGTTAGCCACTTTTTCGTTGGCAGATTATAGTTGTGTACCTATATTTCTTTAAGTCGATTATAAACAACAGCTGGGCACAAAGGCAGCTCTACCATTAGGGAGGGTGAAGTGGATATATCAGGCAACAGATGTTGGTATTGGGGTGAAAGTGGTAGCAAGGTGCTGGAAGAACGGGTTCTGTGTGCTATGAACTGAGCCACCCTTCGCTATGTGTGGTCCTTAGGTATGCTACAAGATTTGTCTCATCACCGTTGCTGAAGTCAGACTCATTTGCCTGCTCAGGCTGTATTCACAATGCAGACTTATAGTCATTGACACCACATTAACTGCCATGGGACACTGATATAGTACAATAGTAAAACACACTTAAAAACCAGGTATGCACAGGAGGTCCTGGAAACTAACCCCAACAGATACCAAAGACCCACTGTACTCCTGTTTTTGCTTGCAAGGATATTGTATATTCCAGATACGAGTTATTGCAGATGGATAGTTGCTTAATTAGATAGCAATTAAAGACTTAACAAATCCTGCAGAAGATTCATCTTTGCTCTCTCTTGCTTCCTCAACTTCTGCAGGAACCCAACTGCCACTTAAGTTTAGCTTTTGGCTTAAATACCTATGGCCTAAAGCAAGGGAGCAAAGGTGGCTTCTTGCTTCATCTGCTTCTTCAGAAACCCAACTGCCACTTAAGTTCAGCTTTTGGCTTAAATACCCATGGCCTGAAGCAAGGGAGCAAAGGTGGCTTCTTGCTTCCTCAGCTTCTGCAGGTATACATAATTGCTTTCTGGAAAATATAGAAAGGAATGCTGAGCTGATGTTTGGTTGGATAAACTCACAGTTTAGAAAAGTTACTTGTTGGATTGCGCTGCTGTTGCCCAAAAATTAAGTTTACAAATCTCTGCTCAAACTTCAAAATTCAATTTTAAGAACTCTACTGGCTTCTCCCCTAATATAACCAGTTTCCATTTCCAAGCCCTTGGGAGCCAGTGGCCAAATTGTTCCCGCCTCCCCAAGGTAAACGATACACTGTCTCTCTTCATTGCCATGAGCCTGCTTGAATCCTATTGAGTGCAGACTACCGGGGGAACCAAACACACAAGACTCTTTGTCTTGGTACATCAGGCCTGACCTACATTCCTACTGGAGTGCTCTCGGTTTCTACAGCACAACGGGCTGAGAATCCAGAGGGGAAGCAAAATTAAACAGCATAACCGGAGAGCAAAGCCACACATCTTGGGCTGAAACAGGACTGTGAGGTGTGAATGGGGGGAGGCAAGGATTTCAGGTTTGACTTCTTCCCCCCAAATGGGCTACATTCTTCTCTTCTGTTGGATTTCAATTTCCATTGAAATCAGCCGAAGTGCCAGCACTGGGCAGAAGCTCAATTGGAGCTCTATTGCTGGCTAGGAGTGGATCCTGTCTAGGGTCATCTGGACAACAGCCCTGGATTCGGCACAAATGTAAATCTGGCTGGATTGCTTGGTGAAGGTGCTCTCTTGAGCTTGATCTACACTGCCCTGTGTCCCAAGATCTGATCTCAGATTATCTTCTTATCCCAGATTTTCTGCTTTGAACTGGATTATATGAGTCTACACTGTCAGATAATCTGGGATAAGATAATCTGAGGTCAGATCTTGGGACATAGGGCAGTGTAGATCCAGCCTTTGTCTTGATACAATGTGTATAATCTGGGCTTACAAAAATGTTTTTTTGATTATATCTAATTGCAGGAATATTTATATAAAAATAACACAGCCCAACCCAATTTTTTTTCTTGGTTTCTTGGTTTTTAGGCCTGTTCCTGGGGTTATTTGAGGTTCTGGTTCAGAAAGCTGCATTAGATAGGCTACATCTGCTCTGTTTAATATGGTTATCATGATTTTCCATGGGTGAGTAGATGAAGACTAGTATATTCTGTATGTTCTGTATCTCAAAAACTAGCAACGATAGGGGAAAACTGGTGCCATTTTTGAAATCAGCAGTTCAGATATACCCAGAAACAAGTCTAACATTTGAGGCACAAAATATGTCTTGTCCAGTGTAATGCATTTCTGCTGAAACACTGCAAAACAGTTGTTTAGATGATCATTTTGGAGTTGCCTCCCTGATAGTGTCATCCAGGACAGACTGCACCCTCTGCACCTCCCTTGTGACACCACTGCCTCATTGTGAAAGATCAGCCTTTGAAACCACACAACCTTTGTGGCTGTCCCTTTATCTATATAGATTCTTATGCATTAAAACTGCATGCTTCTCTTGCCCATTCCAATCAGATGCAAACTCCAGCAAATAAATCATGGTTTATGAGAATCAACAGTAAACACATCTGTTCCAGTTGTTCCTCCTGCTGTCTCTTGTGAAATATGTTTTGCAGATTTTTGGAGGCATGAATAAAAACCCAAGCTGGTTATCACAACTTACACAGCCCAACCCCAAAAAATGTTTTTGTGTGTCTTGTTTTTTAGGCCTGTTCCTTTGGAAGAGAATTGCACGAGTACAGTGGACCCTTGGTATCTGATGGAGTTTGGCTAGGGACCCCAGTATATACATGGAATAGTAAATTGGCATCCCTTATACATTTTTTTTGGCAAAATCAAGTTTAGCTTTTTTGGATTCATTCTCATATTTTCAAGCTGTGGATAGTTTTATCTATAGATACAGAATTTGTGGGTATAGAGTGCTGCTGACTTCTAATTCCACTAATGCTATAATCCACTCATCCTGTTAGGCTATATTTTAACTACGCTGAAAAAAATAATATAAAACTTAAAATTCATGCATACTTTATTGCATAAAAATGAATCTCTTTTTTTCTATGGTTACTGGGTTAACCCACTACCTGCCTTGATTGAAGAGACAAATGTTGCTGATACAGTTTGTTGCTCACTAGCACAAAGCAAAGAAAGGGTGGAAAGGGAGTATAAGGAGGGTGGGTAGGTGAAACCATGGAGATAAAATTCATTGATAAAGGGGTCATGCTATACTCCCAAGCTCTGCCAAGCTGGAGCTGAATTTGTCCAGTTCTACCCATGAACTAAACGGGGAACTCTGCTAATGCCTAACGAATCAGTGTGACAAAGGGTAAGTTAAATTATGCAAGCTTTGAAGCACATGGATAAAGTTCATTTTTTCATTCCTCTTTTCACAAAGTTAGGAATCAGTCATTGAGTGCAATTTGCTGGACGTAGATTCAGGACAGACAAGAGAAAAAAGTTCTTCCCTGGTTGCTGGTGGCAAGGAAGAAGGACTGGTGCAGAAAAAGGAATTTCAATAGCTACATAGAATCATAGAATTGGAAGAGACCTCATGGGCCATCCAGTCCAACCCCCTGCTATGCAAGAAAAGCACAATTAAAGCACCCTCGATAGATGGCCATCCAGCCTCTGGTTAAAAGCCTCCAAAGAAGGAGCCTCCGCCACACTCTGGGGCAGAGAGTTCCACTGCTGAACAGCTCTCACACTTAGGAAGTTCTTCCTAATGTTCAGGTGGAATCTCCTTTCCTGTAATTTGAAGCCATTGTTCCGCGTCCTAGTCTCCAGGGCAACAGAAAACATGCTTGCTCCCTCCTCCCTATGACTTCCCCTCACATATTTATAAATGGCCCTCATCATGTCTCTTCTCAGCCTTCTCTTCTGCAGGCTAAACTTGCCCAACTCGTTAAGCTGCTCTTCATAGAACTTGTTCTCCAGACCCTTGATCAATTTAGTCGCCCTCCTTTGGACATATTCCAGCTTGTCAACATCTATTTATACCTAGGAGTTAAAGTCCCAGGAGTCAATCCTCTTTTGTCTTAGGTCACTTTATTCTTTAAACAACACAACATTGATTTTTTTTAAAATCACTATGCCCTTTTGGATTAATTGTCATTGGCTTAAATACTAACCAGCCAACTTGTCAAGACACAAGTAGGTCTCCATTATTCTCATCCTGCTCTACCATTGACCAAGTGTAGACTTATTTAAAGCATTGCATTCAACTGCAGTATATGAGTCTAGATTGCCCATATAATGTAGTTTCAAATTACAAAGAATTCAACAACAGCTAGTGTGTCATGAACTCCCAGTTAATAAACCTCCACCCTCAAGACCATTACATCAATGAATACTTCTGGCTATATAGTGATCAGCAGTAGAGAAATGCTATTATCTGCATAAGTAAAGTTAAAGGTTTTCCCCTGACATTAAGTCCAGTCGTGTCCATCTCTGGGGGTTGGTGCTCATCTCCATCTCTAAGCCAAAGAGCTGGCGTTGTTCATAGACACCTCCAAGGTCATGTGGCCGGCATTACTGCATGGAGCACTGTTACCTTCCCGCCGGAATGGTACCTATTGATCTACTCACATTTGCATGTTTTCGAACTGCTAGGTTGGCAGAAGCTGGGGCCAATAGCGGGAGCTCACTCCGCTCCCTGGATTTAAACCGCTGACTTTTTGCATACTCTGAACTAAATGAGCTAGCACTCTCTCTCTCTGACATGCAGGGAGTTAGGCCAGGATCACATTTTGGGAACAAATACCCCAAAGCAGAGGGTTGTTGCAAGCAGGGACAGGTTAATCTCTGCCGAATTGCACTTGCTCTCTCCAGCTTCCTCAGTCATCATATTTCCAAGAGGGGAAAATCATGGTAGTAGCAAAGAGTGGTAAGTCTGGTTCTGGTATTCGAATGTCATCATTGTGTTCTACTTTTACTATTGTAATATCCTTTAATTCAGTTGTTACCAGACTATTGTGCAGCTGAGCCCCTTCCATACCGCTGTATAAAATCTACATTGAACTGGATTATATGGCAGTGTGGACTCCGATAATTCAGGTCAAACCAGATATTGTGGGTTATGTGCCTTGATATTCTGGGTTATATGGCTGTGTTGAAGGCCTCTGAGTTCACAATTTCCCAGAAAAATCCAAAGGGAGAGTCCAGTGTGCAATTCCTGAACCCCAAATGTTGCCCATCACAACAGATAGACCCAGAGATCAACTAGTCAACAATTAACAAGTAGGCTGTTTCACTTTCTCACCAGAAAGGTTTGGTTTGTTTGTAACCCTGGAGATTTCAATGAAGGTTTATTCTTCTGAATATTTTCATCACGAAGATAGACAGAATCAAATTCATAGTTTATTATGTACTTTCTTGTAGAGGGCTTCACGTTGTCATAGTGTTGTTATGTGCCTTCAAGTTGTTTCCAACCTATTACAATCCCAGTTGGACCCTACTGCAGGGTTTTCTATTATGATTTGTTCAAAATAGGTTTGCCATTGCTTTCCTTTGAGGCTGATATAGTGTGAATTGCACAAGTTACTCAGCGTGTTTCATGGCTGAGCAGGGATTTGAACCCAGATCACCAAAGCCCTAGTCCCATGTGAAAACCACTGACTCCACAGTGTGTTTCTAATGCCTCCAAGGGAGACTTTTTTGTGAAATAAGAAAGTTAACTGGATCAGTGAGTCAGCTGTAATAATGTGGTGGAAAGAACTGTGTGCTTGTTCGCTGAATGGGAGAAGAGCAGGAGTATTATGGTACATAAAATGAAGGAATTTACTGTGAACAAACCAAATAATTTTGCTTGCCAACAATACAGTTTCATTTAAATTAAATTACATAAAATTAGGCCAACTTTTTTAATAAGGAAGAATTGGCACTCAGCACAAAATGTGTCTATGATTAATACAGAGACGAATACTGGTATGCCATTTTCTTGAGAAATCTTGAGCAATAGGAATGTGTCATCTTTAGAAAAGTGACCTGGTGGGTGCGGGGATAAGGCACTCAGCTGTGTAACCCCCAATGATCTTTTTGATACAAAAGATCTCATTTTCTGTAAAAGACCTACCAAAAAATCATAACAAAAGATAACACCCAGGGCACTGAAATCATCGCACTCCAATGTCAGCAACGAAGCACGATGTAAAGTAGCACAATAAAAGTATCCTGTGAGTAGAATCACAGGGGAAAAAAGGAACAATAATTTCAGGGCCCTTCCACACAACCATATAACCAGGATAACAGGGCAGAATAACCCGCAATATCGGCTTTGAACTGGAATATCTGAGTTCACACTGACATATATCCCAGTTCAAAGCAGATAATGTGGGATTTTATTCAGCTGTGCGGAAGAAGCCTCAGATGAGGTAGCTTTGATGGAACAGCAATCCCAAAAGACCCCCAATCAAGAAATATTTCAAAAATCTAATCTCAGAAGTGAACGTGTCTCAAATGAAACTTCTGATAAATCTGATTCGGTTCCAAATTTTCACTACTTTTAAAAAACAATACTGCCAGGTTTCAGTGCAGTATGATTTCATATAATGCCATTCCAATGTAAAGTATGAAGTCATAAAGCAAACTGTGTTATGTGTGAAATGTTGCAAGGAAAAGCAGTTGGGAGACACCAGGCAGCAAAGAGCGAGGCAGCATTCAAGTGTGATCTCCTGCCAGTGAAAGTTTAGAGACTGGTAGCCAAGGATTTCCTCAAATCAGCCTGCAGGGACAGAGGGGTGGGAAGGGTGAGAATTTTCCTCTTGGTTGGTTGTTGCTCTTTGCTTCTTGTCTTCCACACAGAAGGAGTTGGACAGAGCCCTCAAAAAGCAGCGTGCCTGCTGCTGCCAAGGCATTTGACTCCAGATCCTAGCCATGCTGGACCTGTATACAATTGCGCTGGGGCTGCTGATTCTTTTGCCCCTCCTGGGAAACATTTTCTTCCCTTACCTTTGGCTGGACCTGGTCTACTTCTGTACCATAGTGAAAAGTGGATACAAACTCCTACAGTGTCTTCGGCGGACTCCTCCTGTTACCCTCCTGGATGCTTTCTTGGAGAAAGTCAAGAAACATCCCGAGAAGCCACTGATTCTCTTTGGAGATGAGGTCTATACCTACCAAGACATTGACAAGCGCAGCAATCAGGTGGCCAGAGTGTTACAGGGCCATGTGGGGCTGAAAGAATATCAAACGATGGCTGTTTTCCTGAAGAATGTTCCTGCCTATCTCTGGGTCTGGATGGGCTTGGAGAAAATTAGCTGTACCATGGCGTGTATCAATTACAACATCCGATCAAAGTCCCTGTTACACGTGCTCAGCTCCTGCGATGCCAAAGTGCTATTGACCACTCCAGGTGAGCTACACTGTGTGCTTATATCCAAATGGGGATCAGAGATGTGTTTACGTTTTGTTCTCTTTGGTCATTGTCTTATTCCCCCCATAACTTTCTCAAAAGTTTTGGATAAATATAACCTCTCCTGCATTTAATTTGAAAAACTATTTGAAAACTGCTGTAAATGCAGGAAACAGAGCGAGGAGAATCTGTGTCAAAAGTCATATAGATACCACTCAATATCTAGCTGTTAGTTTGAATTTCTCTTAGCAATACAGCTTCTAGAGCCAGGAAAGCTAGTTTTCTGCAAAACTAATTGGTCAAGAGACCTGGGTGTGTAATTTGAAAGAAATATATATGGTTGACTGTATTCTGGAAGCAATGGGTGTTGTATAGGTCTGGTTCTCATGCTTTGAAGGATGCATCTACACTGGAGAATTAATACAGTTTGACGTCACTTTAACAGTCATGGCTGGATGCTATAGAATCATAGGAATTGTAGTTTTACAAGGTCTTTAGTTCTCGCAATCATTGTTGGCGCCTCACCAAACTACAAATCCCAGGATTCCATACATTGACCCTTGATGATTAAAGTGATATCAAACTTCATAAATTATCCAGTGTAGATACACCCAAAGACATGAATGGATCTTAAATTAGGAGCAGGTACAGTTTTTAAAGGCCGTTACTGCTGGTCTGGCTTCTTACGTAGTGCAAGTAAACCTACAGGTGTGCAGGTTTTCCACGTACAGTTACTACTTTCCCTTCATTTCCATTATTTGTTTCATTAGTGTTTTCTTACATGTCTGTCTGTTTTAATACTTGCATCTGGCTTTCTTATTTTATATTATTTTTACAAGAAGTTCATGTTAACTACTACTGTATGTGGCGTTCTGCCCTCTGCAGGATGTCTGGAGAATGACTCATAGATATCCTTACAAGGGATATGTATTAGGCTTGTGCAGTCCAGGTAAACCTTGATCTGTTTCGTGTCCCGGTTTCGGTGGAGGCCTTGATCCATTTTTTTGGGAGCCTTCTGAAATTGGGAGGGGATATCTGTTTTTGCTCTGGGGTGCCGAAAGATCAGCCCATTATGTGGGGGCTTCCCAGGCTCCCCTTCCCGTCCCTTTAGGCATTTAAGCTCTACTTTAGAGGGAAGGCACTCAGCTGCAGGCAGGCTCATGCTTTAAGGAGGCTTTTTGCCCATTTCTTACTCTAGAGGAGGTGCCTGGCTGCAGACAGGCGCATGTGCTTTCTGGGCCTACAAGCCACACATACTTTTCAAGGCAAGGAAGCAAGTTTACTCCAGAGGAGGCGCTCGGCTGCAGATAGGCACACACACTTTTTGGGCCTGCATGCCACACATGCACTCTTTCCAAGGCAAGGAGGCTGCTCACAAAAAGCAGGAGAAGCACCAGGATCGGCTCCCACTTGCTTTTGTGTCAAGCTGATTTTTGTACCAGGACTGGGCTTCCTATTACGTGCTCCTAAAGGTGCCGAAGGTTTTGGCATCATTTTTCAAAAGGCTGTGACTTCTAACAAGGTCATGCCTTTCCAAAGATCATAAAATCTCCAAAAAGTTATGGAGATTTCCATTTTCCAAAATAGAGACGATCTTTCTGGGCATTACTACGTTCTCTCCAGTGTGACTTTATGGTCAACTTTCTGTAGAAGCATACCATATAATTGCACTTGGGGACCTAGGAAATGCCTAGAGAATACATATTTTGTCATGTGAAGGTAAATTAAACTGTGAATTATAGATCTTGTGGCTACAGAAGGGTGTGTGTGGAGGAAGTCATACTGTACTCCTCCCTCCAGAATGGCAATGTGTTTTATATAGATTTATTTTAAAAATCAATTGTTGATCATTTTGAAAACCAAATACAGATGTTGACAATTGCTTGCGAATTTCTGAATGGATCAGAAAATTATGTATGTTAACATAAATATAAAAATTATTATTTATTATTATGTTTATTTATACCCCACTTTTTCTCTCCACAAGGAGATTCAAAGTGGCTTACATTAAAAGCATTTTAATCTACAATCTACAAATGTACAAACTTTAAAACAGAATTAAACATCAATAGTATTGTAAAAAAAATCATGGTTAAAATCCATAAAAACATATTCAAAGTTACAAAATATAAAAGGTTAACAGCTTTTCTTGACTTGGACTTTTATGTCAGCATTAGAGGAAAGAGGACATTTCTGCTGGGCTGGTGAACAAAAGGAAACCCATCCTCACTGAATCAATAGCATTCTTTATTCATGGAAAGAAAGGAAAGCTGAACCAAATGAGTGCCAAAACAAATGCTGTTCCAGATTTTGTTGCCTCTATATAACTTTTGTCAATGGCGGTGCATTGAAAGCTATTATTTATAATCAGATTACATCATTTTTAATTGTGGAATTTTGGGGTAGACCATTGTTTGCCAGGAGTCCCAAACATGCAAGTTAGAAAGCAAGGTCTGACCAAAGATCTTTCTTTACTCTTTGCCAGATTTTCGAGAAGTCATTGAGGATGTCCTGCCTATTCTAAAGAATGAAGGTGTGCAAGTCTTCTATCTGAGTGATGCCTCCCCAACTCCTGGTGTGGAAGCTTTGCTGGGACGGATGAAATCCAGTTCAACTGACCCAATGCCTGTCTCTTCCAGAGCCAATATAACCCCTAATTCTATATCCCTGTATATTTTTACTTCTGGGACCACAGGTGAGTCGAACTTTGTCTACATTTACCTGAGAAACCTAGGCAGAAGTACAAGGCCGCTCACAACATCCTTATACCAAGAAGAGGGCGAGACACGAGGTGGCTGAGAGTGCTCCAGAGGGCTCTCAGCTGCTGTGTGCCTTCCTCCCCGTCCTTTCTGCATAAGGATGAGGTGGACCACCACTTCCTTATGCCAAGGGGACAGGAAAAATGAGGAGGGCCTGAGGTAGGTGCCCGGGGGCTACATCTGATCCCCGGGCTTTACTTTGCCCATGCCTGCCATAGAATCATACTGCAAGATTAACAAATACTTAGATAAGTATTCTCTTTAGGAAGCTGTAGTTCATTCATCGCAACTCTGACAGAAGGTGGCAATAGAGGCATAGTGGATGACCTAGAGATTCCTACATTAATCCACAAATAATCAAATCTGTAAAAATCAAACCTACAAACATAGAAGGCTAATTGTGCTACTTCTTGCTTGAGGCAATATTTGTCATTGTTAGATGAGCCCTTTCTCTTTCTCCGTCTTTCTCTAGGACTACCGAAAGCTGCTCCCATCACCCAGAGAAAGCTACTCATTGCGGCTGGCATGTTCGGTGTATGTGGGGTGAAGCCTCAGGATATCATCTATACCCCACTCCCACTTTACCACTCGGCTGCATTGCTTATTGGAGTAGGAGGATGCTTGGAGGTTGGTATGTATAGAAGGGTTGAATACATAAGGGTTGAAACCCACTTCTACCTGTGTGTCTATTTGAAGAACTAGGTAGATGTGAGCAGTTTGAGAGATATTTTTGGTGAATTGACATCAAAGTGTAATGATTGTTTGGGAGAAGATTCATGCCCAGCTCTCTAGACTTTCATCATCTGAACCCTGAGATTTAAATAGGATGAATTCACAGCGTTTTTCTGTGTAAGTGTTCTGTATACAAAGTATTAATCATGAAAAATCCTGAATTCCTCTTCCACCTTATGTAGTAGTAGTAGTAGTAGTAATAATAATAATAATAATAATAATAATAATAATAATAATAATATGTTACAGAATCAATCTCCCTTATCTGAAATGCTTTGGATTTTGATTCCACACCCCTGATATTGGAATACTTGTATTTGCATATACTAAGTGAACGAGGAATAAGGGAAAGGGGGTTAGTCACACATCCAGCACCTGTCTTCCCTCTCCTCAAGGACCCCCTGTTCTACTACTATCAGACATCCAATGGGTGAAAGGGAGACAACTTCGCTTACACTAGGCTTGTGCAAAAAGCAGACATCCCAAATACTTCCATGGCTGTCAACACATGTTTCATCACCTTAGACGGAAGGGAGAGTAAAACCTGCCCCTGCCTCCCACAAATCCTTTTCATTCTTCTGGATACAGACGGTAGTCACTGGGGTCATTCTGTATTTGTCCTCATGATGAATTTGTAGGAATCGCACCCTGCTGCAAACTACCATTGGTGGGTACTGGAAGTGTGACTAGCCCCCTTTCCCCAAAGGCAGAAGTTGTTGACGCCAAAAAGTTTCAGTTCTTTTAGTATTTCTGTTTTCCAGATTAAGGAGAATCAATCTTATCTGCTTTTCCCTATTGATAGAGATGGTGAGCAACAACAGATGACGTAACATCAATTAAAATGATAAATAAAACCACTATATATTAAAATGTTGATATTATGGCTGACAGAGTTTCTATGAACTTTGTTTTTTTCTTACATCAGACTTTTTGTTGTTCCACAAGATTCATAATAACCTACTCCTTACCACCTTTCTTATTACTGTATATGCATGTATGTGACTAAGTTTCTGTGGGATCACTACTTGTGTAAGTGTGTGTTAAGAGAAAAACACCTGGTTAATTACAACTCATGGTTGAGTAATTGGAACAATCAGGGCTAACAGGCTTGAGCCACTCCCTGAATGGGGTATATCTGGAAAATGTTTGCAATGTCTTTTGGGGGACTTACTGAATGCTTGCTGAGAGCCTACTATGAAGATGCATGAATTTAATGCAAGAGACTTTATGTGAGTTTTGTTGCTGGAAGTTTTATTATGATTTTTGACTCTGCTACTTAAGAGTAAATTTTTGATTTTCTCTTCCATTTTCGTGGCTTGTTTTTCTTTTGCTCATTGTGGATACAACAACAGACTGGATAAGTCTGGACAGGACTGCACGCAGTTTGTTTTTCAACAAACCCGTAACATTTCTCTCTCTCTCTCTCTCTCTCTCTCTCGCTCTCTCTCTCTCTCTTTGGATTTCCTAAGGAGCTACACTTGTCTTGAGGTCAAAGTTCTCCGCTTCCCAGTTCTGGGATGACTGCAGGCGATATCATGTCACCGTGATCCAATATGTAGGAGAAATGATGCGGTACCTGTGTAACTCACCAAAGGTAACTGGGAGAAACCACATATGTTGGGTAAAAGGAGGCAAAATTGCTGTTGAGTCTAGAATATGAGCTGGAATAATTGCAATTTTCTTGGTATAAAAATATTTAGAATAACAATTCCTACCTATGGTTCATGTGGAGCCCCAGTGGCGCAGTGGGTTAAACTGCTGAACTTGCTGGCCGAAAGTTCTGTGTTTTGAATCTGGGGAGTGGGGTGAGCTCCTGTTGTTAGCCCCAGCTTCTACCAACTTAGCAGTTCAAAAACATGCAAATGTGATTAGATTAATAGGTACTGCTCTGGCATGAAGGTAACGGTGCTCCATGCAGCCATACCGGTCACATGACTTAGGAGTTGTTTACGGACAACACCGGCTCTTTGGCTTAGAAATGGAGATGAGCACCAACCCCCGGACTCGGACTTGACTAGACTTAATGCCAGGGGGAAAGCTTTGCCTTTACCATCAATTGGCTTTGATCTTCTGTGTTTCCCAAGAATCAGTAAATGCCAATGGTCCATTCTCTAGAGTCTCTAGTTGAAAGTTAATCTGTGAATTACTGCCATTTGATTCCATATTGGGTAGAATGAAGGTTTGTCCACAACAGTCAAACCTGCAAATGTGGAGGGCTGACTATAAGAACCTTGTAGGAAAATCTAGCTGGGATCTTTTCAAGTCAGGATGAAAGAAAGCAATTTATAAAAGATCCCAGCTCAACCATTTAGAGTTGAGACACAGCACAGGCAAACAGCTGCTAATAGCACATCTGTATTACCACAATGATTGCCTTGACTAATTGCCTTGCAGAGGGACAATGACCGTGACCACAGTGTACAGAGAGCCATAGGCAATGGCATGCGGACAGAGGTCTGGAAGGAATTCCTCCGTCGATTTGGATTCCTGCAAATCTATGAGTTCTATGGAGCGACTGAGGGGAATTTTGGGTTCATTAACTACACTGGGAAAGTCGGAGCTGTGGGAAGAATTCACTTCCTTCAAAAGGTAATGAAGTGGAAGATGATTCATGATTGGAGATGTGATTGGTTAGGAGGAATCCTGCTGTTATCTGCACTCCGTGAACAAAGATCCTGCTAATATTGGCGTTTGAGTGTATACATCGATAAGAGACTTGAGAGGAATCTTCTGAAGATTGTATAGAAAGTTTGTGGTGGCATTAATGTGGAATTATGAAGTTACTTTTCCTGCTTCAAGGATATGCTGTAATTCCTATACCAGAATAACAAACACACAGGTCATGTGAGTCGTTCATAAAATACATTCTGCTGCTTGCACAGGAACTTCTGCCTTTGGACTGACATTTCCATTTCATGTTTGTTCCATTTCAGAAAATGACAATGTTTGAAATTGTTAAATACGATGTTGACCAGGATGAGCCAGTAAGAAACGAGAAAGGGCATTGCATCCCAGTAGCTGCAGGTATGTTTGTAAAATCAACATGCACGTATAGATTGGAGTTATATAAAGATAGTATTATTTTTAGATGCCTTTTTCCTCTTTACAAATGATTCTGTACATTAAATACAAATTCATTATTTTAATGACAGCCCCTATGGAAAAAGATGGAAAGCCGTAAGAGGATGCTAAATGGTTTGTACCAGGACTATACATATTCATACACACACACACATACCTTAGTGGCTCAGGTAAAATCATTCTGATTGGTCTGAGGAATATTACAACCTCATTTTGCTTAAGTAACCTGAATACTGAATAGTGAGGAGGAAACAGCTTTTTTTCTGCTGTCCAGAGACTAGGATATGGAACAATGGATTCAAACTACAGGAAAAGAGATTCCACCTCAACATTAGGAAGAGTTTGTTCAACTATGGAATACACTGCCTTGGAGTGTGGTAAAATGACTTTCTTTGGAGGTGTTTAAATAGAGGTTGGCTAGCTATCTGTGAAGAGTGATTTAATGTTATATTCCTGTATGGCAGGGGGCTGGATTGGATAGCCATTGTGGTGTCTTCAACACTATGATTCTTTAGCTTATTCCTCTGGTTCTTTTTTACTCTGCAGGCGAAACAGGCTTACTAGTGTGCAAGATCACTGAGGTCGCCCCGTTTTCAGGCTATGCAGGAGACCGCAAGAAGACAGAGAAGAAGATTCTTCGGGATGTCCTAAGAAAGGGAGACAGCTTTTTTAATAGTGGTGACCTTCTGATGCAAGACCATGAAGGTTTTATATATTTCCAGGACCGAGTGGGAGACACTTTCCGGTAAGCAACAGAACACATCTACGGCATGGGTAGAACTGGCTCCTTTGCCTTTATTTACTGTGGTTGGGGACGCAGAATCCCTGCAGAAATGGAAAGAAATTTTTTAAAAAGCTACTTTTTAAACCTGGGGTAATACCTCTCTAAGAGGTATTCTAATGGAGATTGACCATAGACTCATGCTGCAGGAACTATAGGTGTATAGTGATGTGTTGGCTTTAGGAATCTTTAGGTTTTCCAGGACAGAATTATGGTCAGCTCCATTCTGATAGACCTAGAAATTCTGAAAGAGACTGTATTAATCAGATCTGTGAATAATTAAATATGTACAGTTCAAACATGCAAATGTGGGTGGCTATCCGCATTTCTGTACAGTTCTCCAATGCACAAGGGTTTCTTGGGCAAAGAAAGAATAAAAACCAATTACAACAAAACAAGAAGAAAAACTAAAGAAAACATATTCAATACAGTTTAAAAATTTCCAAAATAAGCCTAGAATGCAGTTTTGAAACAATTAAACATTACTTTCAAACTGAATGACATCACCTTAAAAAAAGGGATGTTGTGTTGGTGGCTGATGTACCATTGGTTATGCTTGAGAATTGCTCTAAGCAATGTACACAGCAATATGTGTACGTCAGTCTACTTGTGTCCAAATGGACTGATATTCATGCACCTGTGTTTATGGTCCCATCTACACAGACATTATAATCCATCTTGAAGCTGGCTTGAGGCTGTGATGTCTACAAAATGTTCACCTCCAATGCAACCTCCAACAAGCATCCAGCCAGAAACTGTACTTTAAAAAACCTCACTGAAAAGCCCAAAACCTGCCACAAAATTTGCTATAGCCAATCACTGTATGGCTGCTGTAAAACAGGAATTAGAGATCAACATGTGGAATACACATGAGGGCAAGGCTAGTGCTGGAACATTTGGATAAAAGAACCAGATACATAGCTCATCTGGAAGGTAAACAAACTCCTTCCCCCTGGAAAGGAAGTTGATATTTTCCTTTCTTGCTTTGCCTTAAATTGTTGTAATGTAGATCCTTATCAGATAAGGTGATTCTTTGCACTGCATCTTGTCGGATGAGATAGGGAGAAAAAAATATTTCTTTCAATTGGTTAATCTGCAATCTGTGAATTTGTGTGGACTCCACTCCAGCTTCAAGCTGGTTTCCAGGGTGCCTATGTAGGATTTTTGTATTTACTGCCTATGTAGAAAAACGAATCTGTTTTTCAACATCCTGAATTAGATTAAATTGCTGTGTGGAAGCACGTTGTCTACATATATACACATGCAGAATATGCGCACCACCCAGGCAGGTGATGATGTGAATTGGCAAACAAAAAGCAAACCTTTGAGTAGAATCTCCCATGACTTCTCCCCTGAGTAAGGTGTTATTATTAGCATAAAAGACACAATATTAACAACTCCTCTCTCATTGCAGCTGGAAAGGGGAGAATGTTGCTACTACAGAGGTTGAGAGGACCTTGGCTGCATTGGACTTCATTGAGGAAGCCAATGTATATGGGGTGCCAGTGCCAGGTGGGTCTCAAATGCAGTTATTTTTATCACATCTTCGTGATGCCCTATTTAATGTCCAAATGTATGTCATGGGAAAGCTGTGACATCAGTACCTGATATCATAGTTAGGAATTTTTATTCCAAGTATTTTTATTATTATTCCAAGAACATTATTATTCACGCTGTTAAAGATACTGATGTACTATTGTTTTTGGAACACTGATCCTTTGGTGCATTTATAAGTTACGATTCAAAATGACCTTCTCCCACTCGGTTCTGTACAAAGTAGACTGCTTTCTTTAATGCAGGGCTAGACAAATGCTGGCAGTCTGGGGAAGCATTTATAACATTTTTAAGGAAATAGAAAAATGGGAAGGCAAACTGTTTTGACACGAAGTGCCCCTGAACTGGCTCTGTTTTCCCACCATGGGGTTTCAGCTATTTGTCTCGTAATTCACATTTAGTTCCCCACAGGATAAAGGTGCAGTGTGTAGGAAAAAAAGGGAGGAGGGAACCATCCCTTCCTCTTGTAGAAGAAGCAACCTTTAGAGATTTTTCACATTTTTTTGTGTGTAATATGTAATCCCATTATTATTATTATTTTTAAAAACAACAACTCTGCTTTGTTTCAGGGCATGAAGGAAAGACTGGAATGGCAGCAGTACGGCTGAAAGATGGGCTCTCCTTCGATGGAAAAAAGCTGTATGCACATGCCAAGGATTACATGCCAAACTATGCCATACCTCGTTTTGTGCGTCTCAGGGTGAGCATAAGAAAAACATCCAGAATAACACAAAAATTTGAGGGAGATCACACTGCAGATGGAATGATTAAATTAAGAAACACAGAGACCAGAGTTTGCAGGACTTGAGCTCATAGAGAAATCTTGGAGGTTTCTTATTCATAGAGATGTCATAAGCAGAGCCGCCCCAAGGTAATTTTGGGGGGTAGGCGAACCAAATCTTTGTGCCCCCCTGAATTTGCCCCCTCCCCCCCCCCGCGCACAAACCAATACCTGAGAGCTGGGGCGGCGGGGACCATCGCTCGCCAAATGGCCGAACGAGGTAGGCCAGGCTCCAGGAAGGCCTAGCTCTTCTAGGGAGACCTTGCGAGGTCTTGCGAAGTCTCGTCAGGTCTCCAGAGAAGAGCTTGGCCTTCCTTGTTCTGCCGTTTGGCGAGCGATGGTCCCCACCGCCGGGGACCATCGCTCGCCAAACGGCTGAACGAGGAAGGCAAGGCTCTTCTCGGGAGACTTCGCAAGGTCTCCCTAGAAAAGCTAGGCCTTCCTGGAGCCCGGCCCTCCTCGTTCGGCCATTTGGTGAGCGATGGTCACTGGCGGCGGCACCTGGATAAACACCGGTGCTAAATTTACACGGGGGTAAATTTACACGCCCCCCTTGATGTGCGCCCAATGCGATGGCTTCATCCGCTTCCACGTTGGACTAGCCCTGGTCATAAGTCGAAACTGACAGGAGGAACAATAAACGCAAATAAGGGTAATTAAGGAGGATGTGCCAGTACAATGCCTTTATGGCTCTGATTATAGGCTTCCAGATGGACTCACAGACCAGCAGGCCTCCAATATAAGCCAACAATCAAAAGATTCAGCCATGGTTCTCCTGCAGGTTTTAGTGTTTGCAACCGGACACAATGAAAATCACCAAAGAATTAGGCAGGGAGTTCTTCCAATGTTCAGAGCCAAGTCTCATTCCTCTATTCTACTATATAATGTGACTAAATGATGTAGTCTAATTTGGGCTCCATGGGTTATTTTTTTTGCAGGAAGCCCTGGAGATCACTGAAACATTCAAACAACGCAAAGTTCAATTGGTGAAGGAAGGGTTCGACCCAGCCATCATCAATGACCCTTTATACTTCTTAGATGACTCGGAAAAATGTTACGTGCCCATGACTCAGGAGATCTTCAGCTCCATCACAAAGAAGAAACTGAAGTTGTGAAAGATCTTCCACAGGAAAACCAGGAGGAGGTGTAACTGGGAGACTCTTGACCTCTACCTGGGAAAGTGGAAGCTGCCAAACCAGATGATCAAAATCTGCCAACCCGGGGAACATGTTCTGATGTGTGACAAACCTGTGTGCATGAATGGCAGCTGGTGGTTCTCACGATTGGGATGATGAATGTGCTCTACATTTTACTATGAACTCTAAAGGAGTTATCTGGCGCCTTATTTGCAGAACATGGATAGCTCATTTTAAAGTTCAAACTAAAACTCAGGGCAGATTTATCATCTTGTTGGCTGCCTCTCACTACTGGTGTATGTGTGCATGTCTGTGAAATAATCCCTTTGCTTTTTCCTGATGTGTCCACATGGGTTGTTGGTTCTGCATTGTATATATTGGAAACTCTGTAGAAGATGCAGTGAGAAGGGTCTGGTGCTCTTCACTGTCTGGAATGCTTTTCCTTCCTGTGATTCACATGTGTGTGCTGCACCAACTGATACAAATATAATCATAGGCCAAGTGTGCGACAGCAGATACTTATGGGGAAGTTCGATTTTGCCTACAGGAAGAAGATATCTTTCTCCATTGCCACATTCATATTTATTGTGGAGACCCACCTCTGTAACAGATAGAACCATTCTTTTAAATATGGTCACTGAATCTTAGGTGAAGTCACTCTCTGCCTCAGAAGACACAGCAAGATGTAATTCCCCTTAAATCAGTTTCTAGTTTACCTTACCCTAGGAAAAAAAATCACTCTATATTCTAGAAGCTTTTATCTAGTCAGATTACCTACACAGGTAAAATATCAGAAGACCTAGAATAATGCTTAATTTGAGTAAGGACTTCATCACATGCAATAAAATCAGCTTTTCTATACATTTAAGAAACGGCTAGTGATAGAGCCCATCACATAACGCTAGCTTGTACCATGAGTTCCAGGTATTTTGCCGTTTCAAAAGTGGGGTTTTTTTCCTATGCTTCCTAAGTTAATTGGCAATCGACTTCTTTTTTAATTCCCTGCATAAAGTAACGGTAAAGGTTTTCCCCTGACATTAAGTCTAGTTATGTCAGACTTTGAGGGTTGATCCTCATCTCCATTTTTAAGTCGAAGAGAGGCTTCCAAGGTCACGTGGCTAGCATGACTGCATGGAGCGCCATTAGCTTCCCGCCGGAGCAGTACCTATTGATCTACTCACATTTGCATTTCTTCGCACTGCTAGGTTGGCAGAAGCTGGGGCTAAACAGTGGGAGCTCACCCTGCTCCCTGGATTTGAGCTACTGACCTTTCAGTCAGTAAGTTCAGCAGCTGAGCGGCTTAATCCGCTGCGCCACCGGGAGCTCCCAATTCCCTGCATAGAGACACATAAAAGCATGAAATTTAACGTGCGATGGGAATTCCCCATTGTCTCCATAAAATTCCCCAAAGAATAATATAGAAGACATCACATTTCGTTATCTCTTGTTAAAAAGTACTTCCATGAGAAGAAACACAGAAAAGAAAACAGGGCAGGAGACAGTGGGAGGATAATGTGCCCCATGTGATGGGAAGGCAAACAGATAACGTGATGGTGGTAGGAAAATCATTTGTTTAATTTCCAAATGGGGTGTTGCAAAGCTTAACGGAAAAACATCGATCCTCAACGCTTTACTTATTGCGTGGGATGAAGTCGTAAGATTCCTCACTTCATGCTCCCAGACTCAAATTCAATCAACACATAGATCGGATGGTCACCTATATCACCTAGTTGTCTTTCTTTTGGGTTTGGTGTTTGTATGCATGCATTTGTGGGTTGATATTTCACCCTCCTCTTTTATAGATTTCACTTTATACATGTATGTGGGACATATGGCAGGCATCAAACTGTGAAAGATGCTAAAGTAAGTCTTAGTAGATGAGTTTAGGAAGAGGAAGCAGAAGATCTGAGCAAGATGTTTCACTTGGGGTGGTGATGTGATGTGAAGGAGTATAAATAGGACTGCCTTGAGATGCCGCTATGGAGCAGAAGCAAAAGGTTGCCAGTAATATATTTTTCCATATATATCTAGCAAGGAAATAAATTTGGTGCCCATGAAGGGAAACCATAGTGGCAGTATGAGAAGGGAGGGAGGAGCACTGCACCACTAGAGCTTGCCATTAATTTTTAAATCCTGTCCTCTTCCAAAACGTGAAATTTGTAAAATGATTGATTGTTGTGTAAGATGAGAGAGGACAATGTATTCCAAACCTGGCCATTTTGTTTTCAAAGAGCATCACAGCACAATTCCACCTGTTTGCCTGAAATAATGTGCTCATTGTTTATGTTTATGTGAATTAGCAGAATAGAAAAAAAATCAATAAAATTAAAATGTTGGAAAAATCATGAAATGCTGTGGATGGCAGAAACTGGATTTCTTAATTGTTACAATTGATGTCATGCAGCACTAACCAATAGCTGGTACTTGGTACGTTTCTACAATTTTCTTAGATGTTTCAAAATGTAATGGGATGTTCAATTTGGGATTGCTAGAGGCTACTGGGATTTGAAGACCAGTAATATTCGGAGAACCAATTGATACTGAAATAAAGCATGTAGGGAGCATTCATATTACAGTATTGCTTCCGTATCCATGGGGAATATGTTCCTGGACTTACTATGGAAACATGAAACTACCGATAATAGCAACCTGTGTTGAAATGAATGACTATTGGTGGACACTTACTAGAGAATTGCTCTGGAGGACTTGGCAGATGTCTAGAGAGTACACTCTAGGGTTTTCAGTGTCCCCCAGCACAACTCTAGCCTGCTGTTGGCAGACACATATCATAGAACTGTACTGGATGAACTAGAAAACGCCGCTTTAGTATTTCTAGTCCTTAACTTTCTCTGGTAGAATGTCTCTTTTTAGGACTTGATGAAGATAGATGGCAATTCATTCTCTTTGTAAGAACTCTTCATCAGTGGAAGAGATGGCCTCAGAAGGTGGTGGTTCTTTTTGTTTGGAGGTCTTTAAACAGAGATTGGGTGGTTATCTTTCAGGAGGGCTTTAGTTGTGTACAGTACTGTGCTGGCCCTAGGTATTTTTCAAGTGTAGGTGAACAGAATTTTGACGCCCCCCCAAGCAATCACTGAAAAATAAAAGCGTTGGATAAGCGAAAATGTTGGATAATAAGGAGGGATTAAGGAAACGCCTATTAAATATCAAATTACATTAAGATTTTACAAATTAAGCACCAAAACATCATGTTTTACAACAAATCAACAGAAAAAGCAGTCTCGACTGCGCCCCCGTATGTTTTGTGCCCCAAGCGACCGCTTAATTCGCCTCATTGTTGGACCGGCTCTGGTACAGTACAACCCACTTCACTCGTTCAGGGATGATCCCCATCTGAAATCTGGAGGAACTGTTGACACTGATAAAGGGTTGTACCTAGTTGTCTCATTGTAAGACATTCCTGTTGCATGTCAAAGAAGGTACTATGGGTAGGACTGGTAGGGAGCAAAGAACACAGTACTGATTAGATAAATCAAAGTAACTTGACTGGGATCCAAGTGTGTTATCAAATCAGTCTTCGGGAAGCGAGAGGAGGTGAATGAATTCCATCTGATCCACACTTGCTCTTTTGCTTTTGCCTTCCATGCAAGAGGACAGAGCTTACAGCAAGCAATTGAAGGCTTCTGGTTCACTTTCTCAGAGTCAGCAATAATTATTACCAACATTATAAAGTTAAATAGTAAGGGAGGGGAAGGGGGGTGGGGAGAATGCCACATACTGATACCTGTCAGCTCTATATGGGGCATTTTTTCTAACCCCAGTTGAGGAAGTTAGTGACCCTACTTTGGTACCATCTTAATTCTGGTAACACCTTCATGAATGGCCATTGTTAATCCAGGACACGAGAGAAGCCTCCCAGCACAATGGTAACACATCCGGGAGTCCCCTGAACAATGTCTCTGTAGATGGCCAATTCTCTCACACCAGAAGCGATAAGCAGTATGTCCTCAAGTTGCTTCTGACGTGATAAAAAACCCTATTAATCCCATTTTATAGTTAATGGACTGAAGCTGATAAATATTAACTTTCTGAAGACCACTTGGCCTCGTGTATAAAATGATTGAATAGACACAAAAACAATGAAAAATTTCTCAAGTATATACAAAAAAAGGTTATTGTTGTAAGGCAAATAACTGACAGGTTGCTATGTTGCTTCTGCTGAAAACTGCCAGTGGCATCTATTTGTCTTATTAGGATGGCTGCTGATGAGAAGCTTGATTGCCCAACCAAAACTAGGATGCGTGTGGTTTCATCGGGCACATCTTCACTGCAGAGTGAATGCCATTTGATACCACTTTAATTGATATGGCTCAAAGCAATGGAACCATGGAAGTTATAGTTTTACAAGATCTTTAGCCTTCTCTGCCAGAGTGCTGGTTCATCAGCAAACTACAACTTCACAGGGTTCTATAACACTGAGCCATGGCAGTTAAAGGATGTCAAACTGTATTACTTCTACAGTATAGATGCACTCATAGTAGCTTGACCATTTTAACATGTATTTAACAACTGCATGTGATATCTCCCATAAAGCCATACTCTATGAACAGGCCCTATATCAGTGGTTCTCAACTCGGGGTCCCCAGCTGGTAAACTGGCTGGGATTTCTGGGAGTTGAAGGCCAAAAACAGTGGCGTTGTTCATAGACACCCCCAAGGTCATGTGGCCTGCATGACTACATGGAGCTCTATTACCTCCCCGCTGGAGCGGTACCTATTGATCTACTCACATTTTCATGCTTTTGAACTGCTAGGTTGGCAGAATAGGGGCTAATAGTGGGAGCTCACTCTATTCCCCGGATTCGAACCGCCGACCTTTTGCATACTCTGAACTAAATGAACTAGCGTGCACTCTCTCAGACATGCAGGGAGTTAGGCCAGGATCGCATTTTGGGAACAAACACACCCCAAAGCAGAGGGTTGTTGCAAGCAGGGACAGGTTAATCTGTTCTGTTGCATCCAAAAGGAGAGTTTGCTGAGTAAGCTGGGCTGGAAAAAAAGAAGCAATTGTACTTGGCAGGAGAGATAAAGGAAGAAGGTGCAGTTAGCCACGGGCAGCAAAGAGCAGTACAAAACAAAGTGCAATACAAGAAACACAGGCAAACATGTCAAGAAATGTGTGGTTGTGTTATTTTTGGTGAAGGAGGGAACTCGGTATTCTGGGGCCTCTGATATCCATTAGGGTTTGGGTTCCAGGACCTCCCTGTGGACAGCAAAATCTGTGGATGTTCAAACCTCATTATATACAAAGGAATAGTAAAATGGTATCGATATAAAATGGCAAACTTGCTTTCATATCTCCTCTGGAAGTTATCATTATTTTGTGCTTAGAAATTTTTCAAATTCCTAGAGAGGATACATGCAACAAAACTCTTAAGGCAGTGGGTCTCGACCTGTGAGTCGCCAGATGTTTTGGCCTTCAACTCCCAGAAATTCTTACAGCTGGTAAACTGGCTGGGATTTCTGGGAGTTGTAGACCAAAATGCCCGGGGACTCACAGGTTGAGAACTTCTGCTCTAAGATATATTAGTACTGGAGGTGAGATAATGGCATTCAATCATATCCAGTTGATAGATCGCAGTTACCCAGTGTGTTTCATGGCTGAGCAAAAGACCAAGAAGAAATGGAGCCAATCAAGAAATATCTCAAAAATCCAGTCTCAGAAGTGAAGATGTCTCAAATGAGACTTCTGATAAATCTGATTCTGTTCCAAATTTTCACTACTTTTAAAAAACAATACTGCCAGGTTTCAGTGCAGTATCTCTCTATATAAAGGGGTAATGGACTTTCTACCTAGAAACAACAAAACCACACAACCCAAACACACGAAACTTGGCAACACAACCCAAAATCCTTGCCCCAAGGTTCGTACAATAAAATGACACATCATGAATGGAAACTTGCCCCCAAAACCCCCAAAAAATTAAAAGTAAGTTTATGTTGGTTAAAATTGTTCTTCATTTTAAGTATTATATTGGTTTTTTTTTTACAGTTTTTGTGCACTACAAAAAGGATATGTGCAGCGTGCAAAGGAATTCATTTTTTCAAACTATAGTCTGGGCCCCCAACAGTCTGAGGGCCCATAAACTGTCCCTCTGCTTAAAAAGTTCAAGGGCTCCTGGCATACACCCTCTGTGTTCATTAGGTGGAACAAAACTTCTAAGGGCTGTGGCGCAGGCTGGTTAGCAGTCAGTTGCAACAAACCACTCTGACCAAGAGGTCATGAGTTCAAGGCCAGCACGGTGCCTGCGTCTGTCTCTGTCTCTGTTGTATGTTAAGGCATTGAATGTTTGCCTTATATGTGTAATGTGATCCGCCCTGAGTCCCCTTCAGGGTGAGAAGGTCAGAATATAAATACTGTAAATAAATAAAACTGAGAAAAAATTATGTGCACCTAAGTCAACCTGGATTCCGCGTGAGGCCCTCGCACGCTCCACCCCCGCTCCACAACCGCCACTCGTGCACAAGCCATTCCCCGCCGTGCCAGCCATCTTGCCCACCATCCCCACAACACAGTGCGAGGAAACAGAGAGAGCAGAAACAGCGTTGACATCCTGTACGGGGCTTACCGTTTCCCCCCGCATTTCTTCAGCCTTCTTTCCAAACCAACATGAGTTTGGAAGGCGGAGGAAAGGAAAGACCGCCCAGGAAGACAACAAGGGAGGCAAAATCAGCAGTTTCACCTCACAGGACTCCACAGCAGAGCTTGCTGTATGTCCTCACACGACACTAAAACAGTACGGTGGCCTCCAAATAGCGGGTGGAGACATCCTCAGGGGGTGGGGCAGAAGGAAGGAGCCGGGACAACAAGATAGCCTGACAAACTGCCACTGCAAAGGGGGCGGATGGCTGTATGACAGAAAAAAAAGGTGTGCGCCACAAAATTGCGCTGACAGACACAGCGCAAGAGTAAGGTGGCCAGCACATCGTGGAACTGAGGAACCTTGGGGGGGGGGGGAGGGAAAGGAAGGGGCCAGGACAGCAAGGGGCCCTGAAAAACTCTGCTGCATCCTACTCTTGGATGGGAGGGAAGGGAGCGAAGAGGCCAAACTGCTGTATCACATAAAATAAAATGGCGGAGGGCACAAAATGGGGCCAACAGCCACACCGACAGAGTCAAGTGGCCTCCAAAAAGTGCTTCGGAGGATCCTCGGGGGTGGGGGGTGGGGGTGGGAGGGAAGGGCCCAGGAGAGCAGGGGAGGCTGACAAACTCTCACACATCCTAAACTTGGACGGGAGGGAAGGGAGCGAAGGGTTTTGAGGCGAGGAGGGGAAATTGGAAGGTCTCTTTCGAGGGCAGAAAATAATTGAGTGGAAATGGGGGCCAATGGACAGGGAAGGGGAAAAGGGGGAGTTTGGGGTGAGGAGACAATAATCATAATAATAATAACATGGGGCCAATGGACAGGGGAAGGGGAATGGGGGAGGTTCGGGGTGAGGAGACAATAATAACAACAACAATAAGAATAATATGGGGCCAATGCAGAGGGGAATGAGAAATCTTTGGGGTGAACAGGAAAGAATAATAACAAGAATAACAATACTACTACTACTACTACTACTACTACTACTACTACTACTATCCTGTTTCCCCTAAAATAAGACATCCCCAGAAAAGACCTAGTAGAGGTTTTGCTGAATTGCTAAATATAAGACATCCCCCGAAAGTAAGACCTAGCAAAGTTTTTGTTTGGAAGCATGCCCAACGAACAGAACACCAGAACATGCAGGATTGGTAAATGTACGTACCATAGGGTGTTGTACATGGAAATATTGGTAGTAACAAGAAATTCTTGATAGGATTCTTGTCTGGTTATGCTGCTTTGTGATAACAACTACTGTACAGTATATAATAAATGTTCATTTTTTTGTTCAACAATAAATGTGAATTCTTCTTCATGGAAAAATAAGACGTCCCCTGAAAATAAGACCTAGCGCATCTTTGGGAGCAAAAATTAATATAAGACACTGTCTTATTTTCGGGGAAACACAGTACTAATAATAATAAGGAACTAATGGGGGGTCCTTGGGGTGACCACAAAATACTACTACTACTACTACTACTACTACTACTACTACTACTACTACTACTACTAATAATAATAATAATAATAAAAAAACACTAATAACAGAGGGTCCTCACAGCAAAGGGTAATAGGGCTACTCTCAAACCAAGCAAATAATATATTGGGGGGGGGGGGGATGCCTAAACTCCCTTGAACAGTTCAATAAAATGCCCATTGAACTGGATTATACGGCAGTCTGGACTCAGATAACCCAGCTCAAACCAGATAGTGTGATTTACCTACCACGAGATTCTAGGGTCCCTTCCGCAGAACTGAATGCCATCGCCCATTTCCTGCTTTGAACTGGGTTCACTCTGAACAACACTCTAACAACAAGGGCATTCCAGACATGAAACAATCAGGGCCAGCTAACACCTTCCCAACAAAACATTCCCCCAGGGAGGAAGCAGCCAGGGTTTGAAGCTGAAAGCCCATTATATCCATAACATTCTACAAAACTGCGGCCTTCAGACTTGCCTCCAACAGACAAAACTAACAGCCAGAAATATTGTATATTCACATACTATAGAAACTAACATATACTAACTACCGCCAATTCTTCAGTACTTTATTTCCAACACCACCACAATTTGCCACATCATCACGTGGCCGGGCACAGCTAGTGATTTCATATAATGCCATTCCAATATAAAGAATGAGGTCATAAAGCAAGCTGTGTTATGTGTGAGATGTTGCAAGGAAAAGCAGTTGGGAGACACCAGGCAGAAAAGAGCGAGGCAGCATTCAAGTGTGATCTCCTGCCAGTGAAAGGTTAGCGACTGGGAGCCAAGGATTTCCTCAAATCAGCCTGCAGGGACAGAGGGGCGGGAAGGGTGAGAATTTTCCTCTCGTTGGTTGTTGCTCTTTGCTTCTTGTCTTCCACACAGAAGGAGTTGGACAGAGCCCTCAAAAAGCAGTGTGCCTGCTGCTGCCAAGGCATTTGATCAGACTCCAGATCCTAGCCATGTTGGACCTGTATACAATTGCGCTGGGGCTGCTGATTCTTTTGCCCCTCCTGGGAAACATTTTCTTCCCCTACCTTTGGCTGGACCTGGTCTACTTATTTACAATAGTGAAACGTGGATACAAATGCCTCCAGTGTCTTCGGCAGAATCCTCCTGTTACCCTCCTGGATGTTTTTTTGGAGAAAGTCAAGAAACATCCCAAGAAGCCACTGATTCTCTTTGGAGATGAGGTCTATACCTACCAAGACATCGACAAGCGCAGCAATCAGGTGGCCAGAGTGTTACAGGGCCATGTGGGGCTGAAAGAATGTCAAACGATGGCCGTTTTCCTGAAGAATGTTCCTGCCTATGTCTGGGTCTGGATGGGCTTGGAGAAAATTAGCTGTACCATGGCTTGTATCAATTACAACATCCGATCAAAGTCCCTGTTACACGTGCTCAGCTCCTGCGATGCCAAAGTGCTATTCACCACTCCAGGTGAGCTACACTGTGTGCTTATATCCAAATGGGGATCAGAGATGTGTTTACGTTTTGTTCTCTTTGGTCATTGTCCTATTCCCCCCCATAACTTTCTCAAAAGTTTTGTATAAATATAACCTCTCCTGCATTTAATTTGAAAAACTATTTGAAAACTGCTGTAAATGCAGGAAACAGAGCGAGGAGAATCTGTGTCAAAAGTCATAGATACCACTCAATATCTAGCTGTTAGTTTGAATTTCTCTTAGCAATACAGCTTCTAGAGCCAGGAAAGCTAGTTTTCTGCAAAACTAATTGGTCAAGAGACCTGGGTGTGTAATTTGAAAGAAATATATATGGTTGACTGTATTCTGGAAGCAATGGGTGTTGTATAGGTCTGGCTCTCAGGCTTTGAAGGATGCCTCTACACTGGACAATTAATACAGTTTGACGTCACTTTAACAGTCATGGCTTGATGCTATAGAATCATAGGAATTGTAGTTTTACAAGGTCTTTAGTTCTCGCAATCATTGTTGGCGTCTCACCAAACTACAAATCCCAGGATTCCATACATTGACCCTTGATGATTAAAGTGATATTAAACTTCATAAATTCTCCAGTGTAGATACACTCAAAGACATGAATGGATCTTAAATTAGGAGCAGGTAGTTTTTAAAGGCTGTTACTGCTGGTCTGGCTTCTTAAGTAGTGCAAGAAAAACCCCCAAACTGACTTTTTGAATCCTTTCTCTTTACACAACTGCTCTGCATTCTATCCCCATTACACATTTGGCCCTAAATTTAACACTGCGAGATGAGGGTTTAAATCTCCACTTTGCCATGGAAACCCACTGGGTGACCTTGGGCAAGTCACACTATCCCAGCCTCCCAGAAAGGCAAAGACAAACTCCCTCTGAGCAAATTCTGCCAGAAAACCTGGCCATAGATTTGCCTTAGGGTCTCCATAAGAAAAACAACTAGAAGGCATGCAAGAAAAATAACTAGCATAAAACCATGTAATCAACAGCATTTCTAATGAATGGATTTATCCTTCAACAGTGGATTTATTAGAAACTGGTAATTGGATTTTTTCTGTTTTTGCTCTGGGTTGCTGAAAGATCCGTTTTCTCTCGGCCCATTATGTGGGGGCTCCCCAGGCTCCTCCTCCCTTCCTTTTAGGCATTTACGCTCTACTCTAGAGGAGAGCCGCTCAGCTGCAGGGAGGCAGGCACTTTAAGGAGGCTTCTTACCTGTTTCTTACTCTAGAGGCGGCACTTGACTGCAGACAGGCGCATGCGCTTTTTGGGCCTGCAAGCCACGCACACTTTCCATGTAATGGAGGCAAGTTCTCTTACTCCAGAGGAAGGTTTTGGCTGCAGGCAGGCATGATTTCTGGGTCTGCATGCCACACACACCTTCCAAGGCAAGGAAGCAAGTTTACTCTAGAGTTCCTTGGCTGTAGGCAGGCACACACACTTTTTTGCCCTGCACGCCACACATGCACTCTTTCCAAGGCAAGGAGGCTGCTCAGAAAAAGCAGGCAAAGATCCGGGATCAGCTCCCGCTTGCTTTTGTGTCAAGCTGATTTTTGTACTGGAAGTGGGCCTCCCGTTACGTCCTCCCAAAGGTGCCAGAGGTTTTGGCATCATTTTTCAAAAGTTTGTGACTTCTAACAAGGTCATGCCTTTCAAAAGATCATAAAATCTTCAAACAGTTATGGATATTTTAATTTTCCAAAATAGAGAAAGTAAATTAAACTATGAATTATAGATCCTGTGGCTACAGAAGGGGGGTGGGGTGGGAGTAAGTCATACTATACTCCTCCCTAAACTGCATATTCCATAATTCTACAGGATGTAATTAAAGTGAAATCAATTTCTGTTATGTGAAAATGCCACAGGTAAAGAAGATTCAGAGTGGAATCAAAACAACTTACTGGATTGTTGCCCAGAAATCCTTGTTTAAACACATGCACATCCTACCTCAAATAAACTATTGTGCAATTTTACAGACTAGCAATGTGTTTTATATAGATTTATTTTTTATAGACTTTTATTGATCATTTTGAAAACCAAATACAGATGTTGACAATTGCTTGTGAATTTCTGAATGGATCAGAAAACTATGTATGTTAACATAAATATTAAAATTATTATTTATTATTATGTTTATTTATACCCCACTTCAATAAAATTAAGAATTTACAAATGTGCAAACATTAAAACAGAATTAAACATCAATAGTACTGTTAAAAAAATCACAGTTAAAATCCATAAAAACATATTCAACATTACAAAATATAAAAGGATAACAGCTTTTCTTGACTTGGATTTTTATGTCAGCATTAGAGGAAAGGGGACATTTCTGCTGGGCTGGCGAACAAAAGGAAATCCATCCCTATTACTATCCTCACTGAATCAATAGCATTCTTTATTCATGGAAAGAAAGGAAAGCTGAACCAAATGAGTGCCAAAACAAATGCTGTTCCAGATTTTGTTGCCTCTATACAACTTTTGTCAATAGGGGTGCATTGAAAAGCTATTATTTATAATCAGATTACATCATTTTTCATTGTGGAATTTTGGGGTAGACGATTGTTTGCCAGTATTCCCAAACATGCAAGTTAGAAAGCAAGGTCTGACCAAAGATCTTTCTATACTCTTTGCCAGATTTTCGAGAAGTCATTGAGGATGTCCTGCCTATTCTAAAGAATGAAGGTGTGCAAGTCTTCTATCTGAGTGATGCCTCCCCAACTCCTGGTGTGGAAGCTTTGCTGGGACGGATGAAATCCAGTTCAACTGACCCAATGCCTGTCTCTTCCAGAGCCAATATAACCCCTAATTCTATATCCCTGTATATTTTTACTTCTGGGACCACAGGTGAGTCGAACTGTGTCTACGTTTACCTGAGAAACCCAGGTTAAATCTTTTCTGAGCAGTTGTAGTTTTACAAGATCTTTAGCTTTCTCTGCCACATAATGCTGGTGCCTCGCTAAATTACAACCCCAATGATTACATAGCACTGAGCCATGGCAGTTAAAGTGGTGTCAAACTGCATTGATTCTACAGTGTAGTTGCATCCATAGTTAGAATTATTGCCATAGGAATGAACAGAAGTAGAGTGCCTTAATGCTCATGTGTGAATCAATGTGGTACCTGGGCATACAAATCCTTTCCCCCCACATAAATATATTTGTAAGCTCTGCAACTTTGGTGAGAGTGACTGTCTCATCCCATACATTTTTCCTTAGTTATTCAAGCTAACACAGAGAATGTTGATGATAACAGAAAGATCAGAAGATTCAAGAAGTGAGGGATGGAAAGGCAGCAAGCTTGTTTTTCTAGACAGTGTAGGGTCTGGAGCACCAGCAAAACCAGGCAAGGGCAAAAAGCCAGTAGGCTGTTAGGAATTGTGGGAGTTGAAGTCCAAAACACCTAGCAGGGCCAAAGTTTGCCCATGCCTGAGCTAAACAATTGATGTGGTTCATTGTACTGTAATATGAAGTAGAGTCAACCCTTCACATTCACTAGGGTTGGGGTACAAGACTCCTGCAAAAATAGAAAGCCAGCTAAGAAGAATAAGCACTATTTCTTTTTTTACCTGAGAGAACACCTCCCTAGGTATCTCGAGCACCAGCACTAACCTCTGCCTGACATTTACCATAGAACGGGCATGGGCAAACTTTTTTGCCTTGGGTCCACATTGCGGGCCCGTCCACAAAAGCCGGGCTGGGCTGGGAGGGAGGGCAGCCGGCCAAACACTGGGTGAATGAGCCAAGGGGGGAGAGGGCCAGGGAGAGGCAGGGACCAGGAGGGGGTGGGGCAGGGCCCGGGTCATCCTCAGGTTCTCCTCCTGGTGGGATGCTCACCCCATCCTTCTGCCAGGAGGAAAATGAAACATGTGGCAATTGCCCCGATCCTCCTCCCCAATACTCCTCCCTCAATCTTCGGGCTGTCCTCTCAGCATTATGCCGGGAGGAGGGCGAGACAGGTGACGTTTGAGAGTGTGCCTTCCTCAAGTTGTCCTCCTGGCAGAAGTACAAGGCCGCTCACACAATCCTTATACCGAGAAGAGGGTTTGACACGAGGTGGCTGAGAGTGCTCCAGAGGGCTCTCAGCTGCTGTGTGCCTTCCTCCCCGTCCTTTCTGCATAAGAATGCTGTGGGCCACCACTTCCTTATGCCAAGAGGACAGGGAAAATGAGGAGGGCCTGAGGTAGGTGCCCGGGGGCCACATCTGATCCCCGGGCTTTACTTTGCCCATGCCCGCCATAGAATCATACTGCAGGATTAACAAATACTTAGATAAGTATTCTCTTTAGGAAGCTGTATATATATTTATTTATTACGGTCGATGACCAGCAACAATTAGGAAGCTGTAGTTCATTCATCGCAACTCTGACAGAAGTTGGCAGTAGAGGCATAGTGGATGACCTAGAGATTCCTACATTAATCCACAAATAATCAAATCTGTAAAAGTCAAACCTACATAGAAGGCTAATTGTGCTGCTTCTTGCTTGAGGGAATATTTGTCATTGTTAGATGAGCCCTTTCTCTTTCTCTGGCTTTCTCTAGGACTACCGAAAGCTGCTCTCATCACCCAGAGAAAGCTACTCACTGTGTCTGGCATGCTCAGTATATGTGGGGTGAAGCCTCAGGATATCATCTATACCCCACTCCCACTTTACCACTCGGCTGCATTGCTTATTGGAGTAGGAGGATGCTTGGAGGTTGGTATGTATAGAAGGGTTGAATACATAAGGGTTGAAACCCACTTCTACCTGTGTGTTGCAGACAATATATATATATGCTAATATGTTTGTCTAGTAGAAGAACTGGGTAGATGTGAGCAGTTTGAGAGATATTTTTGGTGAATTGACATCAAAGTGTAATGATTGTTTGGGAGAAGATTCATGCCCAGCTCTCTAGGCTTTCAATATGCATTTCATCATCTGAACCCTGAGATTTAAATAGGATTAATTCACAGTGTTTTTCGTAGAATCATAGAATCATAGAATAGTAGAGTTGGAAGAGACCTCATGGGCCATCCAGTCCAACCCCCTGCCAAGAAGCAGGAAATCGCATTCAAAGCACCCCTGACAGATGGCCATCCAGCCTCTGTTTTAAAGCCTCCAAAGAAGGAGCCTCCACCACCGTCTGGGGGAGAGAGTTCCACTGCCAAACAGCTCTCACAGTGAGGAAGTTCTTCCTGATGTTCAGGTGGAATCTCCTTTCCTGTAGTTTGAAGCCATTGTTCCGCGTCCTAGTCTGTGGGGCAGCAGAAAACAAGCTTGCTCCCTCCTCCCTATGACTTCCCCTCACATATTTGTACATGGCTATCATGTCTCCTCTTAGCCTTCTCTTCTGCAGGCTAAACATGCCCAGTTCTTTAAGCCTCTCCTCATAGGGCTTGTTCTCCAGACCTTTGATCATTTTAGTTGCCCTCCTCTGGACACATTTTCTGTGTAAGTGTTCTCTATACAAAGTATTAATCATGAAAAATCCTGAATTCCCCTTCCACCTTATGTAGTAGTAGTAGTAGTAGTAGTAGTAGTACAGTAGAGTCTCACTTATCCAACACTCGCTTATCCAACGTTCTGGATTATCCAACGCATTTTTGTAGTCAATGTTTTCAATATATCGTGATATTTTGGTGCTAAATTCATAAATACAGTAATTACTATATAACATTACTGCGTATTGAACTACTTTTTCTGCCAAATTTGTTGTCTAACATAATGTTTTGGTGCTTCATTTGTAAAATCATAACCTAATTTGATGTTTAATAGGCTTTTCCTTAATGCCTCCTTATTATCCAACATATTCGCTTATCCAACATTCTGCCGGCCCGTTTATGTTGGATAAGTGAGACTCTACTGTAATGTGTTACAGAGTCAATCTCCCTAATCTGAAATGCTTTGGATTTTGATCCCACACACCTGATTTTGGAATACTTGTATTTACATATACTTAGTGAATGAAGAATAAGGGAAAGGGGGTTAGTCACACATCCAACACCTGTCTTCCCTCTCCTCAAGGACCCCCTGTTCCACGACTATCAGACATCCAATGGATGAAAGGGTGCAAATTTAATCCTCCGCCCTTCCCAGGATGAGGGAGTTATGCAAGAAAGATGTATTTTTGGATAGCGGAGCAAGTGAACATTACTTTGCAAATAAAGATTACTTTTCAGAATTAAATGAACATGATTCTATAGTCCATGGAATTGGTTCTGAGGAGATTGAATGCACAGGGATTGGAAAGGTGACTCTTGCATGCTTGGATTCTGGAATCAATTTGACTCTCAATGATACATATTACAGCAAGGAATCTGATTTCAGTTGCAAAGCTAATGCGTGGTGGATGTCAACTTTTTTTCATTGACAATGGATGTAGAGTTGAAAAGGATGGAAAAGTAGTTCTAACTGCCCATGAGTATCGTGGACTGTTTAAAGTTAATTTTGCACCAGGAATTTCTGGACTTATAGTGTCAGAGTGTCAAAACAAGAACTGCTTTAAAATCTGGCATCAGAGATTTGGTCATGCTTGTGAAAATTATGTTTTGGATGCAAAGGAAATGTGCAGAGGTTTGCAGATCAATGATCAGGGCCGGCCGGAGAGATTTTTTAATGGGAAGCGGGGGTGCTGAAAAGCGCCCCCGCCACCGGCCCCGCCTCCCGCGCCCTGGCCCCGCCTCCCACGCTGCGTGGGAGGCGGGGCCAGGGCGATTAGTGAGGGGGGCGGGGCCACAGTTGGCCCCGCCCCCCGCCCAGCGTGCCCTGGCCCCGCCTCCCACGCAGCGTGGGAGGCGGGGCCAGGGCACGCTGGGCGGGGGGGCGGGGCCAGAGTTGGCCCCGCCTCCCACGCTACTCCCGCTTGCCCGTCTGGCCTGCTAGGAAAGGCCAGACGGGCGAGCGGGAGTAGCGGAGGCGGAGCCAGCTCTGACGCCGCTCCCCCCCCGCCCAGCGTGCCTTGGCCCCGCCTCCCACGCAGCGTGGGAGGCGGGGCCAGGGCACGCTGGGCGGGGGGAGCGGCGTCAGAGCTGGCTCCGCCTCCGCTACTCCCGCTCGCCCGTCTGGCCTTTCCTAGCAGGCCAGAAAGCAGCGGAGGTCCCTCCAGGCCGCGATTGCGGCCTGGAGGGACCTCCGCTGCTTTCTGGCCTGCTAGGAAAGGCCAGACGGGCGAGCGGGAGTAGCGTGAAAGCGGGGCCAGCTCTGGCGCCGCCCCCCCCGCCCAGCGTGCCCTGGCCCCGCCTCCCACGCTGCGTGGGAGGCGGGGCCAAGGCACGCTGGGCGGGGGGGGGAGCGGCGTCAGAGCTGGCTCCGCCTCCGCTACTCCCGCTCGCCCGTCTGGCCTTTCCTAGCAGGCCAGAAAGCAGCGGAGGTCCCTCCAGGCCGCGATTGCGGCCTGGAGGGACCTCCGCTGCTTTCTGGCCTGCTAGGAAAGGCCAGACGGGCGAGCGGGAGTAGCGTGAAAGCGGGGCCAGCTCTGGCGCCGCCCCCCCGCCCAGCGTGCCCTGGCCCCGCCTCCCACGCTGCGTGGGAGGCGGGGCCAAGGCACGCTGGGCGGGGGGGAGCGGCGTCAGAGCTGGCTCCGCCTCCGCTACTCCCGCTCGCCCGTCTGGCCTTTCCTCGCAGGCCAGAAAGCAGCGGAGGTCCCTCCAGGCCGCGATTGCGGCCTGGAGGGACCTCCGCTGCTTTCTGGCCTGCTAGGAAAGGCCAGATGGGCGAGCGGGAGTAGCGGAGGCGGAGCCAGCTCTGGCGCCACCCCCCCGCCCAGCGTGCCCTGGCCCCGCCTCCCACGCAGCGTGGGAGGCGGGGCCAGGGCACGCTGGGCGGGGGGGGGAGCGGCGTCAGAGCTGGCTCCGCCTCCGCTACTCCCGCTCGCCCGTCTGGCCTTTCCTAGCAGGCCAGACTGCAGCGGAGGTCCCTGTAGGCCGCGATTGCGGCCTGCAGGGACCTCCGCTGCATTCTGGCCAGCTAGAAAAGGCCAGACGGGCCAGGGCGCACTGGGCGGGAGGCGGGGCACCGTCAGGGCGGTGCCCCACCTCCCGCCCAGCCTGACGGCGCCCCCCCGGGCCTGCGCCCGAGGCGGTGGCGTCAGGTGCCTCCATAGTGGGGCCGGCCCTGTCAATGATTGTTGTAAAGAGAAGTGTGGAATCTGTTTGGAAGCGAAAGCACATGCGCCCAATGTTCCGAAGGACAATGGATTTGTGGCAGAGCGTCCTTTGCAGATTTTACACAGTGATGTCTGTGGTCCAGTTTTCCAGATTACGGAGAATCAATTTGTAGTATTACTTCTTATCTGCTTTTCCGTATTGTGTCGCACCTCAAGAGACACCAGGCTGCACACAAGACGTAGTCTTTTATAGTTTACTAGCTGTGCCCAGCCACGTGTTGCTGTGGCGTTGTCTGGTGGTGTTGGTGAGAAATTTGAGTTAGTGGTGGTATTGAATGTCTGTTGTATGGTTGTCTTTATGTTTAGTATGTACAGTAGAGTCAGGCCTCTCTGAGTATACAGCTATACTTTTTCTATGTGAAAAAGATAAGCAAACACTCTAAAGGTTCTAAACATAAAAAGAGATGTGAAATGTAAGGGCCACAGAAATAGTCAGGCCTCTCTGAGTATAGAGCTATCTTCTTTCTATGTGAAAAAGATAAGCAAACACTCTAAAGGTTCCAAACATAAAAAGAGATGTGACATGTCAGGGCCACAGAAATAGTCAGGCCTTTCTGAGTATACAGCTATCTTCTTTCTATGTGAAAAAGATAAGCAAACACTCTAAAGGTTCCAAACATAAAAAGAGATGTGACATGTCAGGGCCACAGAAATAGTCAGGCCTTTCTGAGTATACAGCTATCTTCTTTCTATGTGAAAAAGATAAGCAAACACTCTAAAGGTTCCAAACATAAAAAGAGATGTGACATGTCAGGGCCACAGAAATAGTCAGCCTCTGCAAACATTAGGATTGTATGATGTTGTTGTTATTATTATTATTGAGAGGCTGGGTGGCCATCTGTTGGGAGTGCTTGGATTGTGTCTGCATGGCAGATCGTGGGAGGTGTTCGCTGGCCCTGATTGTTTAGTGTCTGGCATTCCCGTGTTTTAAGAATGTTGTTTTTATTTGGTGTTGTGATTTTAAGCTTGTTAAAATATTAGGAGAGAGATTGTGTTGATTGTCATGGTTCATAGCATATATTTAAAATATAGAGTATTAAAATGGGTTGGATATTGTAGAAGGTTGGAGTGGAGATAAATGATTTGGATGATGGGCGGGCGCTAGGACCCAGGGGACAGCTTTTTCCCATTGCCTGCCTTCCCTGTTGCCGGCCGGCCATTATACTTTCTGTTTCCCTCCCGGGCATGGCTCCCGATGGGGCGTTGTGGGTTCTCTCCATGTGGAGGTGCCTGAAGTGATTTTGTGTTGTTTCAACCTTAAGGCGTGGATGATGGGTTGTGTTGTCCAATGTCGAGGTTGGGGGGCCCGTAGTTTAGTTGCTTTGCTCAGTGCCGCAATTCCATCACTCTTTTATATATATAGATTGAGAAACAAGTATAAGAATAGTTCAAAAGAGGTAAGAGTTCAGTTTCAAAATATAGTTACAAAACAAAGCTGTAATCCTCCAATCCATAGAAGCATAGCCATGAAACAAGATCCTTTTAAAGAAAGCCAAAGTCCCAAACACAGGAATATATCCAGGCTACAAGGTAATACCAAGTAATACTGCCAACCTAGCAGTTTGAAAACATGCAAATGTAAGTAGATCAATAGGTACCGCTCTGGTGGGAAGGTAACAGCGCTCCATGCAGTCATGCCGGCCACATGACCTGGAGATGTCTTTGGACAATGCCGGCTCTTCAGCTTAGAAATGGAGATGAGCACCAACCCCAGAGTCGGTCACGACTGGACTTAAAGTCAGGGGAAAACCTTTTACCTAACCTACAAGGTAATACAGGAAAGCAGACTTGAAACAGGAAAACCAACTTGGTTCTTGACTCAAGCTAAGAAGTTGCTTTTGACAAAGATCTCCCTCTCAGCAAATCCTTTTTAAAAGCATAGCATGAAATCATTCCTTTGCCCCTTGCCCTCTCGTTTGTTTGCTATTCGAAGACTCCTTCTCACCCCCCCGGAATTCCAGATGGCTAGCACAATCAAGCTCAGCAGCGCCAGTGTCAAGGTCGTCAAGGCCGCTGAGCCCATTAGTGTTATCAGAGCTACTTTCTGTTTCCAACACCTGAATTCCATCATCAGAAATAACCCCATTTCTTCCCATGGGAAAAACTCTTTGCCCTTCATTTCCCACAGCAGGCACACTCTGCAGCTGAATCCCATCAGAGTCATCCTGAAACTCATCCTGAATCTGATCCTGAATCTGAATCCCATCATTATGCACTTACATCCCAGAATCCTCATCAGACTCACACAAAGGCAAAGGCTGAGTCACAACATATTGATAGAGATGGTGAACAACAACAGATAACATCAATTAAAAGGATAAATAAAACCAATATATATTAAAATGTTGATATTATGGCTGACAGAGTTTACATGAACTTTCTTTTCTTCTTGCATCAGACTTTTTGTTGTTCCACAAGATTCATAATAACCTACTCCTTACCACCTTTCTCTCTCTCTCTCTCTCTCTCTCTTTGGCTTTCCTAAGGAGCTACACTTGTCTTGAGGTCAAAGTTCTCCGCTTCCCAGTTCTGGGATGACTGCAGGCGATATCATGTCACCGTGATCCAATATGTAGGAGAAATGATGCGGTACCTGTGTAACTCACCAAAGGTAACTGGGAGAAACCACATATGTTGGGGAAAAGAAGGCAAAATTGTATTGAAGCTTTTGCTGTTGAGTCTAGAATATAAGAGCTGGAATAATTTCAATGTTCTTGGAATAAAAATATTTAGAATAACAATTCCTAACTATGGTTCATGTGGAGCCCCAGTGGCGCAGTGGGTTAAACTGCGGATCTTGCTGGCCGAAAGGTTCGTGATTCAAATCTGGGGAGTGGGGTGAGCTCCCGTTGTTAGCCCCAGCTTCTACCAACCTAGCAGTTTGAAAACATGCAAATGTGATTAGATTAATAGGTATTGCTAAGGTACCTATTAGGTAAGGTAATGGCATTCCATGCAGTCATACTGGCCACATGACTTAGGAGGTGTCTACGGACAACACCGGCTCTTTGGCTTAGAAATGGAGATGAGCATCAATCCCCGGAGTCAGACTTGACTAGACTTAATGTCAGGGGGAAAGCTTTACCTTTACCATGAATTGGCTTTGACCTTCTGTGTTTCCCAAGAATCAGTAAAGGCCAATGGTCCATTCTCTAGAGTCTCTAGTTGAAAGTTAATCTGTGAATTACTGCCATTTGATTCCATATTGGGTAGAATGAAGGTTTGTCCACAACAGTCAAACCTGCAAATGTGGAGGGCTGACTATAAGAACCTTGTAGGAAAATCTAGCTGGGATCTTTTCAAGTCAGGATGAAAGAAAGCAATTTATAAAAGATCCCAGCCCAACCATTTAGAGTTGAGACACAGCATAGGCAAACAGCTGCTAATAGCACATCTGTATTACCATAATGATTGCCTTGACTAATTGCCTTGCAGAGGGACAATGACCGTGACCACAGTGTGCAGAGAGCCATAGGCAATGGCATGCGGATAGAGGTCTGGAAGGAATTCCTCCGTCGATTTGGATTCCTGCAAATCTATGAGTTCTATGGAGCGACTGAGGGGAATGTTGGGTTCATTAACTACACTGGGAAAGTTGGAGCTGTGGGAAGAACTCACTTCCTTCACAAGGTAATGAAGTGGAAGATGATTCATGATTGGAGATGTGATTGGTTAGGAGGAATCCTGCTATTATCTGCATTCCGTGAACAAAATCCTGCAGATATTGGCGTTTGAGTGTATAAATCGATAAGAGACTTGAGAGGAATCTTCTGAAGGTTGTATAGAAAAATTGTGGCAGCATTAATATGGGATTATGAAGTTACTTTTCCTGCTTTAAGGATTTGCTGTAATTCCTATACTAGAATAATAAACTCACAGGTCATGTGAGTCGTTCATAAAATACATTCTGCTGCTTGCACAGGAACTTCTGCCTTTGGACTGACATTTCCATTTCATGTTTGTTCCATTTCAGAAAATGACAATGTTTGAAATTGTTAAATACGATGTTGACCAGGATGAGCCAGTAAGAAACGAGAAAGGGCACTGCATCCCAGTAGCTGCAGGTAAGTTTGCAAAATCAGCATGCATATATAGATTGGAGTTATACTAAATATAGTATTATTTTTAGATGTCCTCTTCCTCTATACAAATGATTCTGTACATTAAGTGCAAACTCATTCTTTTAATGACAGCCCCTATGGAAAAAGATGGAAAGCCATGAGGATGCTAAATAGTTTGTACCAGAACTACATATCCATACACACACACACATACCTTAGTGGCCCAGGTAAAGTCATTCTGATTGGTCTGAGAAAATTTAAATGTCAATTGATTAAAAGTTTTACTCATTTAAAAAATATCCATTTTTCATTTTTTGGCAGTTGAGAGGGAATTTAGTTAGAAAGTTCAGTTAAGAAGTGAGAAGGGTAGTGAGTTGGGGTGCATCCACACTGTAGAATTAATGCAGTTTGACACCTCTTTAACTGCCATGGCCTAATGCTATTTTTAATTGTGTCAGAAACAACTTGAAAACATACTGCAAGTTGCTTCTGATGTGAGAGAATTGGCCATCTACAGAGATGATGTCCAGGGGATGCCCGGATGTGTTACCATCCTGCTGGGAGGCTTCTCTCATGTCCTCACAAGCTAAAGCTGACAGACGGGAGCTCATCCCATCTTGTAGATTCGAACCCGCAACCTTCAGGCCCAGTGTTATGAAATCATAGGAGTCATAGATTTACAAAGTCTTGAGCATTCTCTGTCAATAGTATCAAGGATCTCATTTATAAGTATAGACTAGAGCAACATATCTTCAGGAGACATTAAACAAATTATAGCCACAGAAATGGGACAAGGTAACCAATCCTGGGAGAAACTGGCAGCGAAGCCTACAGACTCAAAGGAGAAAGCTGTTTAAACTACTTTTATCCCACCTAGTTTTGTTCTTACATGATTTTAATCAAGCACATTACAACCCAGCAGGGAATCAGTGCTGCCGTTTTCTGTTTGAATGTATATGTTGAACAGGAAAACCTTTTCAGTGATCTGTTTTCATATTGTGATATTTTGCTATCTGAGATGGAACACTAAATTTGCACCTATGTTACTAAACCATGCCCTATGTTAAGGCATGTTATATCCAACATTGGACAGGTTTTGGTGTCAGTAGCAGAAAATTCCATAAGCACCTATCTTTACCTTTTCCCAGCAATAAAAGCACAAGGGACAGTAAGATAGTACAAAAGGTGCTGTCCTTTGGTCACATCCAATTGCCTGATTTGACAGCAGGTAAGAAACTGTATAGGTTTTTAATGGATTCTTAGATTAGGCATATATGCTAAATAACATTATGTAACAAAATTTGAAATAAATTCTGTTTCTGGTTTGAAAGTGTTATTTCTGTTTAATTGTGTGATACTCACTTTGAAAGTAGTTGTTATACTCCAGAAACTTCATTTTTGTGGCTGCCACAAATTATGTTGAATTGGTTGAGACTCAACGAGATATTTATTGAAAAACTATTGCAAAATGTGCTGCAGGATGTCTTGCAAAAACAAAGTTTTTGCAGTTTGATAAACTTTTTTCCATGTATTTGTGATAGAACCAATTAGGAAATGACATTTATAACCCAGGAACAAAAACTGTGTTACATAGTGTAATGTAAAAGAAATTCTGTTTCAGCTCACAACCCCTGAAAAAAGAAAATTTCAGCAATGTTCTGCTGAGCAATAATAATAAGGAATGGAACTGATCAATTCAGACCACTTCCAGTTTTGGTCACATCATTGTCATGATACATGGAATCTATTGTTAATATAATATTTTTCCAGATTATTTGCTAACAAGGCCAGAAAATTACAAATGATTGACTAGCTCTTGGCGTAATTGCAAGAGAATGAATGGCCAAGTGTATGGTATTACATTTAGGCAGAAAAAAAGGAATGCACAGATATAGGATGGATGATATCCATCTTGAAAACAGTCCATATGAAAGAGATCTAGGAGACTTAGCCTCCTTCTACACTGCTATATCCAGATTATCTGCTTTGAACTGGATTATATGGCAGTGTAGACTCATATAATTCAGTTCAAAGCAGGTAATGTGGATTATCTGATTTGATAATCTGGGTTATATGGCAGGGTAGAAGGGGCCTCAGTAGACCATAAACTGACCGTAGGTCAACAATGTGATGTGGCAGCTAAGAAAACCAAAGTGATTCCAGGTTGCATCAATAGGAGCATAGTATCTAGATCGAGGGAAAGAATATTACGACCTCATTTTGCTTTAGTAACCTGAATACTGTGTCCAGTTATGGGCACCACAGTTTTTGGAGAAGGTACTGACAATGTTTCCAGACAAGGGTGACCAGTCCACTACATTAAAGGACTGGAATGGCTTAGGGAACAAGGTATGTTTAGCCTAGAGAAGAGAAGGCTAAGAGGAGACATGATCACCATCTTTAGATATTTGAAAGGACAATATAGTGAGGAGGAAATAGCTTGTTTTCTGCTGTCCAAAGACTAGGACATGAAACAATGGATTCAAACTACAGGAAAAGAGATTCCTCCTCAACATTAGGAAGAGTTTGTTCAACTATGGAATACACTGCCTTGGAGTGTGGTAAAGTTTCTTTCTTTGGAGGTGTTTAAGTAGAGGCTGGCTAGCTATCTGTGAAGAGTGATTTAATGTTATATTCCTGTATGGCAGGGGGCTGGACTGGATAGCCATTGTGATGTCTTCCAACACTATGATTCTTTAGCTTATTCCTCCGGTTCTTTTTTACTCTGCAGGCGAAACAGGCTTACTAGTGTCCAAGATCACTGAGGTCACCCCGTTTTCAGGCTATGCAGGAGACCGCAAGAAGACAGAGAAGAAGATTCTTCGGGATGTCCTAAGAAAGGGAGACAGCTTTTTAAATAGTGGTGACCTTCTGATGCAAGACCATGAAGGTTTTATATATTTCCAGGATCGAGTGGGAGACACTTTCCGGTAAGCAACAGAAAACATCTATGGCATGGGTAGAATTTTCTCTTTTGCCTGTATTCACTGTGGTTAAGGACTCAGAACCCTGCAGAAGTGGAAATATATTTTTAAAAAGCTACTTTTTTTAACCTGGGAGAATATCTGTCTAGGAGGTATTCTAATGGAGACTGATCATAGACTCTTGCCGCAAGAACTAAAGGTGCATGGAAATGTATTCATTTTAGGAATCTTTAGTTTTTCCAGGACAGGATTATGGTCAGCATCATTCTGATGGACCTAGAAATTCTGAAAGAGAATGTATCAATCAGATCTGTGAATAATTAAATATGCACAGGTCAAACATGCAAATGTAGAGGGCTGTCCGCATTTCTGTACAGCTTTCCAATGCATAAGGATTCCTTAGGCAAAGAAATAATAAAAAAACAAGAAAAAACAAAACAAGAAAAACTAAAGAAAACATATTAAATACTCTTTAAGAATTCCTAAAAATAAGACTAGAATGCAGTTTTGAAACAATTAAAGCATTACTTTCAAACATTGAATGCCATCACATTTAAAATAATGATGTTGTGTTGGTGGCGGATGTACCATTGACTATGCTTGAGGATTGCTGTAACCAATGTACACTGCAATAATATACATATGTATATGCCAGTAAGTTAGCCTACCTTTGTCCAAATGGACTAATTTTCATACACCTGTGTTTATGGTCCCATCTACACAGACACTATAATCCATCTTGAAGCTGGATTGAGGCTGTGATGTCTACAAAATGTTCACCTCCAATGCAACCTCCAACAAGCATCCAGCCAGAAACTGTACTTTAAAAAACCTCACTGAAAAGCCCAAAATCTGCCACAATATTTGCTATAGACAATCACTGTATGGCTGCTATAGAACAGAGATCTACATGTGGAATACACATGAGGGCAAGGCTAGTGCTGGAACATTTGGATAAAAGAACCAGATACATAGGAAGGTAAACAAACTCCTTCGCCTAGAAAGGAAGTTGTTTTTCTTTCTTGCTTGCTTTGCTTTGAATTGCTGTATTGTAGATCCTTATCAGATAGGATGATTCTTTGCACTACATCTTGTCGGATGAGATAGGGAGAAAAATATTTCTTTCAATGGGTTAATCTGCAATCTGTGAATTTGTGTGGACTCCACTCCAGCTTCAATCTGGTTTCCAGGGTGTCTATGTAGGATCTTTGTATTTAGTGCCTATGTATAAAAACGAATCTGTTTTTCAACATCCTGAATTAGATTAAATCGCTGTGTGGAAGCACGCTGTCTACATGTATATACATGCAGAATATGTGCATCACCCAGGCAGGTGATGATGTGAATTGGCAAACAAAAAGCAAACCTTTGAGATGAATCTCCCATGACTTCTCCCTTGAGTAAGGTGTTATTATTAGCATAAAAGACACAATATTAACAACTCCTCTCTCATTGCAGCTGGAAAGGGGAGAATGTTGCTACTACAGAGGTTGAGAGGACCTTGGCAGCATTGGACTTCATTGAGGAAGTCAATGTATATGGGGTGCCAGTGCCAGGTGGGTCTCAAATGCAGTTATTTTTATCACATCTTCGTGATGCCCTATTTAATGTCCAAATGTATGACATGGGAAAGCTGTGACATCAGTACCTGATATCATAGTTAGGAATTTTTATTCCAAGTATTTTTATTATTATTCCAAGAACGTTATTATTCTAGCTGTTAAATATACTGATGTACTATTGTTTTTGGAACAGTGATCATTAGGCGCATCTATAAGTTACTATTCAAAATTACCTTCTCCCACTCAGTCTTGTACAAAGTAGACCACTTTCTTTAATGCAGGGCTAGACAAATGCTGACAGTCTGGGGAAGCATTTATAATGTATTTATTTATTTATTTATTTATTTACAGTATTTATATTCCGCCCTTCTCACCCTGAAGGGGACACAGGGCGGATCACATTGCACATATAAGGCAAACATTCAATGCCATAACATAGAACAGAGACAGAGACAGACGCAGGCATGGGCGGGACTCGAACAAATCACTCTGACCTCTTGGTCAGAGTGATTTGTTTCAGCTGGCTGCTAACCAGCCTGCGCCACATATTTAAAGAAATAGAAAAGTGGGAAGGCAAACTGTTTTGATACAAAGTGCCCCTGAACTGGCTCTGTTTTCCCACCATGGCATTTTAGCTATTTGTCTCGTAATTCACATTTAGTTCCCCACAGGATAAAGGTGCAGTGTGTAGGAAAAAAAAGGGAGGAGGGAACCATCCCTTCCTCTTGTAGAAGAAGCAACCCTTGGAGATTTTTCACATTTTTTGTGTGTAATATGTAATCCTATGATTTAAAAAAACAACTCTGGTTTGTTTCAGGGCATGAAGGAAAGACTGGAATGGCAGCAGTACGGCTGAAAGATGGGCTCTCCTTTGATGGAAAAAAGCTGTATGCACATGCCAAGGATTACATGCCAAACTATGCCATACCTCGCTTTGTGCGTCTCAGGGTGAGCATAAGAAAAACATCCAGAATAACACAAAAATTTGAGGGAGACCACACTGCAGATGGAATGATTAAATTAAGAAACACAGAGACCAGAGTTTGCAGGACTTGAGCTCATAGAGAAATCTTGGGGGTCTCTTATTCATAGAGATGTCATAAGTCGAAACTAACAGAAGGATCAATAAACGCAAATAAGGGCAATTAAGGAGGATGTGCCGTACAATGCCTTTATGGCTCTGATTATAGGCTTCCAGATGGACTCACAGACCAGCAGGCCTCCAATATAAGCCAACAATCAAAAGATTCAGCCATGGTTCTCCTGCAGGTTTTAGTGTTTGCAACCGGACACAATGAAAATCACCAAAGAATTAGGCAGGGAGTTCTTCCAATGTTCAGAGCCAAGTCTCATCCCTCTATTCTACTATATAATGTGACTAAATGATGTAGTCTAATTTGGGCTCCATGGGTTATTTTTCTTGCAGGAAGCCCTGGAGATCACTGAAACATTCAAACAACGCAAAGGTCAATTGGTGAAAGAAGGGTTCGACCCAGCCATCATCAATGACCCTTTATACTTCTTAGATGACTCGGAAAAATGTTACGTGCCCATGACTCAGGAGATCTTCAGCTCCATCACAAAGAAGAAACTGAAGTTGTGAAAGATCTTCCACAGGGAAACCAGGAGGAGGTGTAACTGGGAGACTCTTGACCTCTACCTGGGAAAGTGGAAGCTGCCAAACCAGATGATTAAAATCTGCCAACCCGGGGAACATGTTCTGATGTATGACAAACCTGTGTACATGAATGGCAGCTGGTGGTTCTCACATGATTGGGATGATGAATGTGCTCTACATTTTACTATGAACTCTAAAAGAGTTATCTGGCGCCTTATTTGCAGATCATGGATAGCTCATTTTAAAGTTCAAACTAAAACTCAGGGCAGATTTATCATCCTGTTGGCTGCCTCTCACTATGTATGTGTGCATGTCTGTGAAATAATCCCTTTGCTTTTTCCTGATGTGTCCACATGGGTTGTTGGTTCTGCATTGTACAGTATATATTGGAAACTATGTAGAAGATGCAGTGAGAAGGGTCTGGTGCTCTTCACTGTCTGGAATGCTTTTTCTTCCTATGATTCACATGTGTGTGCTGCACCAACTGATACAAATATAATCATAGGCCAAGTGTGCGACAGCAGATACTTATGGGGAAGTTCGATTTTGCCTACAGGAAGAAGATATCTTTCTCCATTGCCACATTCATATTTATTGTGGAGACCCACCTCTGTAACAGATAGAACCATTCTTTTAAATATGGTCACTGAAACTTAGGTGAAGTCACTCTCTGCCTCAGAAGACACAGCAAGATTTAATTCCCCTTAAATGGCTACACTATGAGTTTCTAGTTTACCTTACCCTAGAAACAATATCACACTATATTATAGAAGCTTTTATGTAGTCAGATTATTTACACAGGTAAAATATCAGAAGACCTAGAATAATAATTTGAATAATTACTTCATCACATGCAATAAAATCAGCTTTTCTACTCCTCCCCCACCAAACTCTGCCGCTTGCGTCCTGAACGCAGCGTTTTGGTGACGATGCAAAGCTGCAGGAAGGGATGACCGGCTGGTTGAGGCAGAGTCTGGTGGGGGAGGAGTTGCCAAGCTCATTCCTCGCTATGATAAGTGCCTAGATTTGAATGATGACTATGTTGAGAAGTAGTATTTGGGTGTGGCTTTCAACAGCATATGGTAAATGTTTTCTCCTATACTTTGTTCATTTTTAATTCAAAAACGCAATCTACTTTCTGGATAACCCTCGTATATCTAGCAAGGAAAGCAAATTTGGTGTCCATGAAGGAAAACCATGGTGGCAGTCTGAGAAGGGAGGGAGAAGCACTGCACCACTAGTGCTTGCCATTAATTTTTAAATCCCGTCCTCTTCCAAAATGTGAAATTTGTAAAATGACTGATTGTTGTGTAAGATGAGAGAGGAAAATGTATTCCAAACCTGGGCATTTTGTTTTCAAAGAGCATCAAACACAATTCCACCTGTTTGCTTGAAAGAATGTGCTCACTGTTTATGTTTTTGGTGCGATGTGAATTAGCAGAATAGAAAAAAAAAATTAAAATGTTGGAAAAAAATCATAAAATGCTGTGGATGGCAGAAACTGGATTTCTTAATTGTTACAGTTGCAGTGCTAATCAATAGCTGGTACTTGGTATGTTTCTATAATCTTTTTAGATGTTTCAAAATGTAATGGGATATTCAATTTGGGATTGCAAACTCCTAACATCCCCCCATTTTGGGATGTCAGCTAGAAGCTACTGGGATTTGAAGACCAGTAATATTCGGAGAACCAATTGATATTGAAATAAAGCATGTAGGGAGCATTCATATTACAGTATTGCTTCCGTATCCATGGGGAATATGTCCCTGGACTTACTATGGAAACATGAAACTACCGATAATAGCAACCTGTGTTGAAATGAATGACTATTGGTGGACACTTACTAGGGAATTTCTCTGGAGGACTTGGCAGATGTCTAGAGAGTACACTCTAGGGTTTTCAGGTCCTCCAGCACAACTCTAGCCTGCTGTTGGCAGACACATATCATATAATTGTACTGGATGACCTAGAAAACACCGCTTTAGTATTTCTAGTCCTTAAACTTCTGTGGTAGAATGTCTCTTTTTAGGACTTGATGAAGATAGATGGCAATGCGTTCTCTTTGTAAGAACTCTTCACCAGTGGAAGAGATGGCCACAGAAGGTGGCGGTTCTTTTTCTTTGGAGATCTTTAAACAGAGGTTGGGTGGTTATCTTTCAGGAGGGCTTTAGTTGTGTACAGTACAACCTACTTCACTCGTTCAAATTGCGTACAGGGAAGATCCCCATCTGAAATCAGGAGGAACTGTTGACACTGATAAAGGGTTGTACCTAGTTGGCTCATTGTAAGGCATTCCTGTTCCATGCCAAAGAAGGCATGGGTAGGACTGGTAGGGAGCAAAGAACACAGTACTGATTAGATAAATTAAAGTAACTTGACTGGGATCCAAGTGTGTTATCGAATCAATCTTCGGGAAGCGAGGGGAGGTGAATGAATTCCATCTCATCCACACTTGCTCGTTTGCTTTTGCCTTCCACGCAAGAGGACAGAGCTTACAGTGAGCGAGCGATTGAAGGCTTCTGGTTCACTGGCTCCAACTCCTAATCCTAGCCATGGGGAGCCTGTTTACAGTTGTGGTGGGACTCCTGATCCTTATGCCCCTCCTGGGGAATATTTTCTTTCCTTACCTTTGGTTGGATTTATCTTTTCTCTTCACCATGCTACGTGTGGGATATAGGTGGCAGAAACGTATCAAAAGCAACCCACCCCTTACCGTGCTGGACATCTTCTTGGAGAAAGTCCAGAAACAACCAGAAAAGCCTCTGGTTCTCTTTGAAGAAGAAGTCTACTCCTACAGGGACATCGACAACTGGAGCAGTAAAGTGGCCAGAGTGCTACAAAGCCATGTGGGCCTGAAAGAAGGGGAAACAGTGGGTGTTTTCTTGAAGAATGTCCCTGCCTATCTTTGGATCTGGATGGGCCTGGAGAAGATTGGCTGCACCATGGCCTGCGTCAACTATAACATCCGATCCAAGTCCTTGTTACATGTGATCAGCTCCTGTGAAGCCAAGGTGCTACTGACAACGCCAGGTGAGGGCTGCCTAGGTATAAGAAATGGTTACAGCAGGAGGGATATGTCTATTCTGTGCTAGTCACATGATCACACCTAGCACATACATATCAGGACAAACACCTTTGTTATTGCATATCTCTTCATTTGGGCAATTGTGCTGATTTGCCAAACCAAGGTCCTGCAATCATCCTTCCACATACCCATGTAACTCATACTTCCTTGGCTTCATATATTTTTTACAGCACTTTCTCAGTGTCAGCAATAATTATTACCAACATTATAGAGTTAAATAGTAAGGGAGGGGAAGGGGGGTGGGGAGAATGCCACATACTGATACCTGTCAGCTCTATATGGGGCATTTTTTTCTAACCCCAGTTGAGGAAGTTAGTGACCCTACTTTGGTACCATCTTAAGAATTCTGGTAACACCTTCATGAATGGCCATTGTTAATCCAGTTTTACAAGATCTTTAGCCTTCTCTGCCAGAGTGCTGGTTCATCAACAAACTACAACTTCACAGGGTTATATAGCACTGAGCCATGGCAGTTGTAGTGGTGTCAAACTGTATTACTTCTACAGTATAGATGCACTCGTAGTAACTTGACCATTTTAACATGTATTTAGCAATTGCATGTGATGGGATTTCTGGGACTTGAAAGCCAAAAACATCTAGGGACCCCAGGTTGAGAACCACTGCCCTATATGCAAAAGTTACATTGGTGGAAATGGTTCATAAACAATATACTACATAATTTCTAAGTGGGAATTTATATTTTGACCTTCCAAGACAGGAGAAATTTGTTGGGATTCATCCTGGACTACTCAAGTCTAAATGTAGTCAGATAGATGATAGAGTTAGATTGAGGGAATCCTTCCCCCCCCCCCTTTCCAAAGCATGCCTAGATAGGATTCACCATTGTTTCCTGGTTCCCATCCTATTTAGGTCAGCCCACCCTTTGATGTTCCTAGAAATGTAATCTCTCCTAGGGCTTTGACGTAACTTCCCCAATTTGATCCTTTGGAATGTTTATGGCCCTAGAGAAGAAGTGACCAGACCCACGAGGCTGACCGCCATTCCAGCTTCCTGCTTTGTTCCAGAGAGGACGCACCTCTGTCCTCTATTAGTCAAGATGTAGCCTATCTATAGAGTTTTTTATTTTAATCCGTCTATGTGTATTAGAACAGGATAGATCAGTTAGTTAGATCCAAACCTTTTCTATCCATCAATGGATTTCTTTTTACCTCAATAAATGCTTTTAATCTTTAAAGCTAACTTTGCATCCCTTTTGCCTTCCTGATGACACAGAGGCCTTCCGAAACTCACACTCGCGTAAGTCTCAAGTCTCACCCTGCTGCAATTCTTTACTCTGCTATTTTAATGGGAATTTGCCTCATAAAAGAGGGTGATTAGAGCTTAACGGCTCTTCCATTCCCAACAAAGGGTTACGGGCCCAGAACACTTGTGAGCAGACAAAGGGTTTTAATGCCCAGGAGGACGCGGAAGTGCTGAGTAAGGATTTTTAAAGGATTGGCATGAAAAAGGAGCAAAGATTATTTGGAGGTAATTTTTTGGATTTTATTTGTTGATTTTTGGAGCATCTTAATTTTTGGAAGCTGAAGATGGAAAGGAGACAAGATCCTTTTGTTGCATAATTTCTAAGTGGGAATTTATATTTTGACCTTCCAAGACAGGAGAAATTTCAAAAAGGAGTGCCTAAAAAGTCAATTCAGATTTCAGTTCTTTTTCTCTTTAAGACTTTCAGGGTGCAATTGAAGACGTCCTGCCTACTCTAAACAATAAAGGGGTACGCGTTTTCTACCTGAGTGATGACTCTCCAACTGAAGGTGTGGAAGCTTTGCAGGGACAGATCAAAACCAGCTCAACTGAACCAGTTCCTGCTTCTTTCCGAGCCAACATAACTTCCAAATCAACATCCTTGTATATTTTCACATCTGGAACCACAGGTGAGGACAAAGGATGTAACCTCAATGACAGACCATGTTGTTGGACTTCAAAATATTTTCCTGATTTTTTATGGCATGCCTTTGCAATGGCCAGTGAGTGGTTTACACCATGCTTTGCAATTCTTGGTACTTCCAGCTAGAAAAATCAAAGTTTTCAACGCCTTGAAGACTTATCACCAGGCACAGAATTGGGTTGAATGAATGTGTGGTTTGATTCAGTGGAAGGGAGTTTCAAATTAAATTTGACCCAATCCTCACAGTACATGCAAGCGTATTTTAACCAATGATGTTTCCCAGCCTATTCTCCACTCAAGTGCACTTCTGCAAATTTTCCCCTAACATTAAGTCCAGTCGTGTCCGACTCTGGGGGCTGGTGCTCATCTCCATTTCTAAGCTGAAGAGCCGGTGTTGTCTGTAGACGCCTCCATGGTCATGTGGTTAGAATGACTGCATGGAGCGCCGTTACCTTCCTGCCAGAGTGGTACTTATTGATCTACTCACATTCATATGTTTTCGAACTGCTAGGTTGACAGAAGCTGGGGCTAACAGTGGGAGCTCACCCAGATCCCTGAACTTCTGGTCAGCTAGTTCAGCAGTTCAGCAATTTAACCTACTGTACCACTGGGGGCTCCTTTATAACTTGATTATAACTGTGAGATAATCAAATGGTACAGTTAATCCTCTTCTCCATGATTTCTGCATCCACAGATTCAACCATCCACAGATAGATAGATAGAGATAGATAATTTAAAAAGCCAGCCCTAATTTGACAATTTTATGGGACACCATTTTGCTCAACCACTGTATAATGGAACTTGAGCATCCACAGATCTAGATATCCATGAAGGGTCCTGGAATCAAATTCCAGCAGATACCAAGGGTAAAGTGTATATATTTAGTCTGCAACCCAACCATACATAGTTACTGTTTATATGCCTGGAGCTCTTAGAGTGAGTTCTTCATTCATGAAAGTTCATGCTTAAATGTGTCTGTTGGTCTTCTTCTCTTGTTCTGCCTGCAATTAAATGTTTCTGCTTTCAACGCAGTCGCCACATGATATTGGATGTGTTACCTCTAATACAGAAAAAGTTTAGGAACCACAATGTTGGTTGATCTGAGATACAGAACAAAATAATATCTTATAGCTGGTGTTTCTACTCTTGACTATTCAGAGAAAGAGTGTGTGGATATTGTTAAGATTTGTGAGCATGGAAAGGCAAGTTGTGTGTTTGGAAGTATTTGTTTTTTGATTGAGGCAATCACTTCAGGTTGTGAAATGAGCCCCTTCTTTGCCTACCTCAGGGCTACCAAAAGCCGCTATCATCACCCACCGAAAAGTGTTATCAGCAGCTAATCTATTCGGCCTGTGTGGTGTCCATCCAGATGATATCATCTACATCCCACTCCCACTGTACCATGCATCTGCATTAAGTGGGATTGCATCATGCATCGACATTGGTATGTATAGGAAGTCTATGGGGACTGACCATACTGTAGGGGTGTGATAGGCAAGAATGGATGACGTGCGGAACCATTATGCATATAAAGGCGAATAGAGTAAAAAAAGATGTGGAAGCTATCAGAGGATGTTCAAGATGCTTTACTTACACCACATGCTCAGAAACATTTACCATCAAATTGCTCCATAAGCTACATTTCTTGAGAAATAAGAGTATGTAAACAAGGAAAATAGCCAGCCCTGGTCCCATGGCAGCTAAATTCTCTACTCCCTCAACAGAGACTAGCCAAAAGGGTCTAGGTCAGTGGTTCTCAACCTGCGGATCCCCAGATGTTTTGGCCTACAACTCCCAGAAATCCCACTCAGTTTACCAGTTGTTAGGATTTCGGGGAGTTGAAGGCCAAAACATCTGGGGACTCACGGGTTGAGAACCACTGGTCTAGGTGAACTTAAAAAAACCCAACAATTTGTACTCACCTTGTAGCTGCTTTACTACACAAAGTTTGTTATTATTTCTTTAGAATGCAGTTCTTTTGGGTTTAATCTGCATCAGAAACCTTGCCTTTAACCCCATCATTTTCCAGAAAATCTAGATTTTCGGGCATGTGGACAATACTCCATTGTTGTGGAGTTGGGGGACAAATTAGTGGTGGATGGGACAGGTTGATGGGAGGCCAGATGGTAACCTGATCACCCACATCAGGAAATTACTCTTTCACAGTGTTACATTTTTTAATGCTTAAGAAAATGTGTGCTTGTACTTGGATCTCAATATATCAGTATGAGTGCATGCATGCTTAAAGGAAATGTGTATATTTGCATGCATGATGGCAGGGGAAACGGAGTGGTTACGGCGATGTGGCTAAAAATATTCACCTATATCCCCTAGTTGTTGTCTTTACGGCGGGTGGGGACGAGAGATAGGGCCTTCTCGGTGGTGGCTCCCCAGCTGTGGAACTCCCTCCCCAGTGACATTCAGCAGGCCCCATCCCTTTTGGGGTTCAGAAAAAAACTGAAGACCTGGCTATGTACGCAGGCATTTGAAGAATAAGCATGTGTTGGCTTCGACGCGGTCTGAATTACGGCTCTTGTATAAGGTCTGGTGGATGAATGGCATAAGCACTTTGCATTGTTTTAAACTTCGTATATTGTATTTTATGACTATTTTATGACTGTTTTAACTGTTTTAATCATTTTAGTTTATTGTATATTGGTGTAACGGCATCAATTGCCACTTGTAAGCCGCCCTGAGTCCCCTCGGGTGAGAAGGGCGGGGTATAAATAATTGAAATAAATAAAATAAATAAATTTCTTTTGGAACTGGAAAATGTTTTGGAAATTGTTGACCACATGCTTTCACTAAGTTCACCGGGGGAAATATGTGGTTGATTATTATGATCTCTCCACAAAAATGGACCCATCCTCTTTTCTGAGTAGAGTGGTGAAAGGGAAAAACTGAAAGACACATCAGTTCCTTCTATTCTCTCTGCTGTGGTGCCATTTCTGACCCTTTTGAATGCTCGATTGGAAAAATGACAAAGGCAGTCAGGGACAGCTGCCCCCCCCCCCCCCCCCCCGAGGCATGAATAATATTTTCCTCTCCATTGAATGACTCTTGACTTTTTCCTAGGTTATATCAAAGTCCATAATTTTGACCACAAAACCTGCCCAAGATGTATACATGAAGTTGACTTATACATAAGTATATAAGGTACCTTTAGTTGCTAAATGCAACCACGTGTATCTGCGTGCTGGAGCCCCCAAATCAAACATTTACCAGCCTTAATTATCATTAATCTCTCCATGGCTAAGCTGAAACTAAATAAATAGTCAAACAGACAAATAGACAGAAGTTGTACAAGGCCACATTGTTTGCACATAGAACAGATTAGCTGGTCACATATCATTGATCCAAAAGAAGCCTTCACCCTCTGTGCAATGTTGTATTTTGAAGCTGCAAGCCGATACCTACTTGCCTGAGAAAATGCAGGCATAATAAGTTCAGAGTACAACAGGGCTCTATAAAGATAAAATTAATACACCTTAATGATTTCCTATAGTGCTAAGAACTATAAAAACCAATAATTAGGAGACAAATCCCCCCAAAAGTAGGGCAGAATATAAATGCTGTAAATAAATAAATAAAAAAAAGTAGGATCTGTATACAGTTCTGTCTATCTGTTGCACTGGTAGAAATGTCTAAATATTGCAATAATTTATTGTGCATTGCATTTAGAAAAGAGCATCCTTCTTTACTTAACTCATAAATACCCTCTCTGTCTTTTCTACAAGGCGCAACATGTGTCCTGACACCTAAATTTTCTGTTACAAAGTACTGGGATGACTGCAGAAAATACCGTGCCACTGTAGTCCAGTATGTAGGAGAAATTATGCGCTATGTGTGCAATGCACCAAAGGTAATCAATGAGATAGGTCAAGTATTTTGGAATAGTGTCTTGTGAAGAGTAGAACTGGATTGTCCTACAGAATCTCACACTTGAGCCCATGGAACAGATGTAAGAGCAAAGTCAGTGTGATCCTATGAAGACTGTTTGAAATATTGTTGGGGATTTAAACTTGTGCAATCAAGTCAGGCTAGCAGTTGGACTTCTTCATGGCTTGTGTAACCAAAGTAAGATCTCTTTGTGAAGGTTGGGCAACAGTATGTGCTATTCCTGGAAACACCATTTATGGTGTTCCTAGTACAGTTGTATTTCCTCACCCACAGCTTCCAAAGAATTGTACCAGTCTAGTGCTCTCAAAAGAATTGTGAGCATAGCCGCAGATTCAAACATCGTTATGAAAGTGATTCATGTTTATATACTTCTTTCTCCCCTCCTATTCCTCTTCATGAAAACTGATTCATAAGGACTCTGGGTTTCTGTGCTGTCCAAAGAAAGAAGATCTAGTTCCATTACTGGTAGTCATTGAAATTATGGTGTCTCCCTCAAAGATTTGCGAGAACACATCAAGAGAGGCCCTTGACACATTTGTATTGGGAGTTATTTCTATCCCACTACAATGCCCAGAAAAAGCTAATACAGCTTCTAGTGAATGAGGGGAAGGGGAAGGGAAGAGTGAATAATTGTTGATGCAACACATGTTGATCACCATGTTTTTGTAATCAGACCCTCGGATTCCCTGCCTGGTTTTCTGGAGTAGCTATTAATTTAACTATTCTATGTAGTCCAATAATTATTCTTTTGACTTGTTGCCTTGCAGAAAGACAACGACCGTGACCACAGTGTCCGACTAGCAGTAGGTAATGGCATGCGAATGGAGGTCTGGAAGGAATTCCTGGACCGCTTTGGACCCATACGTATCTATGAGCTGTATGGAGCTACTGAGGGGAATGCTGGTTTTGTTAACTACACAGGGAAAGTTGGAGCTGTGGGAAGGACCAACTTTTTAATCAAGGTAATAAGATCACACTGAAAGGTTTCAGGATTTCCATGGGGTGCTAAAGCTTTGATTAGAGAAAGAGTGGAAGATTTTTTTTGTACCGTGCACTGATTGTTGCATTGGCTATAGGGAAACATGATAAGAAGATTGTTTCTGCATCTACAGCTTAACCATATTCTGATTTTGGAAAGGATCCAGATGTGTACAAGGCTGATTGCCCAGGATTCTTCCAGTCATAAAGTGACCATTCAGTACTTTTCATAGCAAGGCTGTATTCCACAGCCAATGAGTTGACTCTTGGGCCCATGACAAAGCCATTTTATGGCTCTCCCTAGATCTTGGATAAGAATCGACTCTACTCCAGCTAGCTAGAAGATAGTTGTTTTGCTGCTCTCAATGCCATCAAGTAATTTCTAACTTAGGGTGGTTTTATGTGCAGTGGTTCTCAACCTGTGGGTCCCCAGGTGTTTTGGGCTACAACTCCTAGAAATCTCAGCCAGTTTACTAGCTGTTAGGATTTCGGGGAGTTGAAGGCCAAAACATCTTGAGATCTACAGGTTGACAACCACTAGGTTATGGGGTTTTCTTGGCAAGGTTTGTTCAGAAAGGATTTTGCCTTTGCCTTCCTCTGAGATTGAAAGAGTTTGGCTTTCCCAAGTGGCTTTTCATGGCTGATTTGAATGCTCTTCTCCAGGGGTTTAGTCTAATGCTCAAACCAGTCCACTCTCACTGGCTCATTAAGAAGCAAGTATGTAGCTAGTTCCAACATCTCTAACCCTGTCTCTTTAAGTAAATCTGAGAAATAATTACTCATTTCATCTGAATCTGGGAATAGCCCCTTTAACTGAGGTTTCTGTCTTATTTACAAAGGGGAAAATATGTTCTATCTGTATGTATCTAGTTTAATGACAAACTGTAAGAAGCTGTGGTCAGTACTGAATGCATAACATATAACATATAAAGCCATAAACATGTAACAGACCCACACAGTATATAGAATATATAAAATACTGTATTTACAAATGGGTGCAATCCACATAACACTACAATTTATCAAATTTTAAACTACAGGAATTAATAATACTTCATGGGGACATAATTCAGTTGACCATGTACCGTACATCTATTTAGACCTCATGGGGTCATGTTGCCATTTCTCATCTGTTCTGTTTCAGAAACTGATACAGTTTGAATTTATTCAGTATGATATTGAGAAGGATGAGCCTGTGAGGGACGAGAAAGGATACTGCATCCCAGTGGCTATAGGTAAGCGTATGAAACAAGTACTTAAACACAGACTGGGATAGGGGTGTGTAGTCCTTTAAAGCTTATGCTGAATTGCACTGGTTGCTATTTGAGGTCACACAAGACTCCTTTTTGTATTGAAACAGACAGATATAACTAGCTGTCTGAAAATTATGGAAGTATATTATGGGGATTTCTGAAGTACCTTTCATGACAGGTGCAAATGTATCTGAGGAGAATCATAGTGAAGGTTGACTTCAGTAACATTTGTTGATGCATTCGTGGAAGGCAGCCTTATGCCTGGTTCTGTGGGAAAATAGGTCTTTGCAAATTCTATTGGGCTCCCTTTTCTTTTCAAGGTAAAACTGGTTTAATGGTAACCAAGATCACTGAGAATGCCCCATTTGAAGGCTATGCGGGAGACGTGCAAAAGACAGAAAAGAAAATGCTTCGGGATGTCTTGAAGAAAGGAGACTGCTACTTTAATAGTGGTGATCTTCTGATGCAAGACCACGAAGGCTTCATATATTTCCAGGACCGGGTAGGAGATACCTTCCGGTGAGTCTCAAAGCATACTCCTTAATGTGGATAGGTTCTTCTTATTGTTGAGAAGATGGTGCTGGGGTGGTGTCTGTTGAATCCTTGGGTCTTGTTGGCACCATCATGCCTATGATGCATGCACTGTACACACCAGTGGCCCATGGACCAAGTAAGGGAACATTACACACAAAACAGCAGAATAAGGCACCCCATTTTTCTCACATCAAGAGACTTCTATAGCATAGAGCAATTCTGTGCATGTTCATATGGAAATGAATCCCACTGTGTTCATCTGGGTCAACACCCATGCAAAATCTAGATGGCACATGCACAAATGTAAAAAAAAAGAAGTCAGGGAGGGAAACTATGAATTAGGAAAACTTTGGTTTGATTCCCAGAGGGATCTGCGGGATGGCATCAGGAATCAACGCTATCAAGCCCCCGATGAGACCTGAACCTTCATTGTATTAAAAGAGAGAGTGTAGCATAGACATTTCAGAGAGTTAGACTAGGCTTAGAAGTTTCAAGTTCTAGCTAATGATCAGCCATGAAACCCATACATGGATCAGTCAGCAGGGAGCCATGTGTGCCATGCTAATACAATTAGAAAAAAGGTGGAATGTGGCTGATTTAGCTATCTGGTCAGCTAGACAGACTATTAAAAAACTCATAAACGTTCACTTCTAATCCACTAATATTAACCCACCCTCTCATTGCAGCTGGAAAGGGGAGAATGTGGCCACTACAGAGGTTGAAGCGACCCTGGTAGAAGTTGACTTTATTCAGGAAGTTAATGTATACGGGGTACCAGTGCCAGGTGAGTCTGAAATGTGATTAAAAGCACCTTACTGATGTTTTGTTTCATATCCAGTAATATGTGATCATGGTCTACTCTTCAGAAATGTGTTGAAGCAGAGCTGGTTAGAATCCACATTTGTACCCATTTTGGGTATCTTACTATTTTTTTGCTTTTTTTGTTTTTGATTCTTTGAAATGATTTCCAGAAGCTTGTGGATGTATAAGATCATATTAGATGGGGTTAACACAAACAGGCCCAAAGTTCCTTTGTTGCCCTTTACTAAAATTTCAAAACAGGCTTCGTGTTGCCTTGAGATACTTTGTGTTAGAGCGTGAAAACATGTGCGGGGTGAGAAAATGCTACAGTTTGCCCTGACCTTTTCTATCTTCAGCAAACCTATAACCTTCATTCATGTATTTGGTCAGTGTGTTAATAGATAACATGGAGAAGCCATATACATGTATTGTCAGCCTTTCATAGTTGCTGGAGTAAGGGTCACATAAACGTGTGTGTGTGTGTGTGGGGGGGGGGGATGACATATTAAAACCTCATTTTTTACCTAAAAGAACATCTCCAGTGGCTCAGTGTGTTAAAATGCTGAGCTGCTGAACTTGAAGACAGAAAGGTCCCAGGTTCAAATCCGGGGAGTAGAGTGAGTGCCCACTGTTAGCTCCAGCTTCTGCCAACCTAGCAGTTCGAAAACATGCAAATGTGAGTAGATCAATAGGTACCGCTCCAGCGGGAAGGTAACGGCGCTCCATGCAGTCATGCCGGCCACATGACCTCGGAGGTGTCTACGGACAACACCGGCTCTTCGGCTTAGAAATGGAGATGAGCACCAACTCCCAGAGTCGGACACGATTGGACTTAACGTCAGGGGAAACCTTTACCTTTACTAGGTCTTCCAGGATGACTTTGTGGTCAATTTCCACTGGAAGCTGACCTTAGAATTATACTGAGTGACTCAAAGATTCCTAGAGAGGTGTTTAGAAGTTGATGATAGAGTTGAACTAAGGAGTCCAGCATTTCATAGAGATAACATTTTAAATCTCTGATAGTCAAATCTGCAAATGTAGAGGGCTGGCTGTATATTCATGTGTGGAAACTCTTCATATGCCTGCCAAGCAGACCAGTGAAAGAGGCCATGATGCCCTGTCTGTCTGTCTGTCTGTCTGTCTGTCTGTCTGTCTGTCTGTCTGTCTGTCTGTCTATCTATCTATCTATCTATCTATCTATCTATCTATCTATCTATCTATCTATCTATCTATCTATCTATCTATCTATCTATCTATCTATCTATCTATCTATCTATCTATCTATGACAGAATACAAGTACTAGAACATATGATCTTATCACCATATGTTCTTTCAGCATATGAGGTCATTTGAACTTCTCCTTGCTTCTTCTAATCTTCTAACACCACTGACCACTCCACAATGTTTTTGCCTCCCCAAATTGGCTGTGGAATTTCAAATGGGGGAGAAATGGAATTAATGAAGAGGTATACGCAAGAGATACAACTGGATGAAGTTTATGGTCTTATTACTATAGAACTGCAAATCACCCTCTCTCACACTTGCTCAAACATTCACTCGAGGCAGAATTTACTCCCTCATTCAATATACAAGTCCACACGCAATGCCTACTACCTTCTGCCATACATTGTAGTTGTGTGTTGTTCATCACTGCCCTAGTAGCAGCTAAAAGTGAGTGTTGTTTGTAACATCCAGCTCTTTCCCTTAACCACACTTTTCTTATTTGTTTCAGGGCATGAAGGAAAGATTGGGATGGCTGCCATACGGCTCAAGGAAGGACTTCCCTTTGATGGAAAGAAGCTATATCTCTATTCCAAAGATTATTTACCAAATTATGCCATACCTCGCTTTATTCGTATCCAGGTGTGGAAACTTTGTGTTGCTTTACTCCCTAATGTGGATTTGTAACTGTGCAACTTGTAAAGAAATCTCTACAGATATATGACTTTGAAGTTGCCAAAGAAAACTCTGGATGCTTGCTGATAGGAAGGGCAACTGCAGCAAGGAAAGCAATAACAATAGGACAGGCAGGCCAGTAATTGTCGATCTCTGAGAGGGTGATGTGATTTGAGACGTCTACCAATGACATTAACATAAAAACTCAAGTCATGGTCCAGAAACCAGTTCAATACTAAAATAGCATGGGAAACTGGGTATTTTAGGTAGAATAATTAAAGAAGAGGCTGACAACTTCCTGGTGTGTCTCCCACCAAGTACTCCCAATTCCATTGGAGACTCCAGGGTTGGTTCTGATGCTTCTACTTCTGCTGAAATTTGGTGGTACAAATGGAATATCACTTATATGTATTTCAGAAATACAAAATACTAAAAAAATCAAAAATTCTACCTATGGGCAGCTGAATTTTTTTTCCTGATACTCCAGTGTATACCAATTTTGTTTCATGAGCAAGAATATTGAAAATATTGCATATAACATTCTCTTCAGGTTGTGTGTATAAGGTGTATATGGAACATAAATGGATTTCATGCTTACATCTGGGTCTCATCTCCAAGATACCTCTTTATGTACTGTATATGCAAACATTTCGGACAAGGAATGATCAATGTGTAGCTGCCAAGGTTCATTCCAAGGGTGTGTCAAGATTACAGGACCGTGGCAGGGCATTCACCACCCTACTTCTATACCTATCTTGCTGCTCTGTCTGTTGTTCTTGGCCTGCTGTAGCTCTGATGTGATTAAATTGACTCAAGTTCATTTCTTATGTTTCTTGCAGGACTTCCTGGAGCTCACTGAGACATTCAAACAACGCAAAGGTCAATTGGTGAAGGAAGGATTTGACCCCACCGTCATCAATGACCCCTTGTACTTCTTAGATGACTCAGAAAAATGTTATGTGCCCATGACTCAGGAGATTTTCAGCTCCATCACAGAGAAGAAACTGAAATTGTGAAAAGAACTCTCATCATGTGGTGGTCTCCTCCATGTTCCAAATAAGACAGGGAACCTAGGAAGAACTGCATGTGTGACCTCTTGGTTTCTATCCCATTTTGATACTGTGAGAGAGTTTGGAATGGGTCATATAGATGTAGGTTCACTTTTTTGGCATCCATATGAGGTATTTGATTTGGCAAAAAACATATGAGAAGCAGTAAAAACAAAAATGTTCAGGAGTTGGTGGTGAAAAGGAAGAGATTAATATATATATTTTCCCAGTGTAAGTGCCATCTTTTTTTTTTTCAATACCCTGATAGATCAAAGACCAACATAGGGTAGTAGAGTGGTCAATGATGAAAAGTTAATCTTTGGATAATATAATACCCAGAATACTCTACCCAATTTTTCAAGCTCTGACTAGAGATTAACCACTTCATCACACAGACTTTTTTACCTGCCATAGGATGCATCCAGTACAGTTTGGGGTTGGAGCCCACTATATCCTATCAAATGGTGTAGAGCTACTCCTGGCAGGGCTCCATCCCCAAACTGAGCTGAATGTGTCCTAAGAAAAGTAGCACACAGGAGGCTTCTTGTGTTCTCATTGCCAGCAACTGGGCAAAAGCAGGGGAAAGCTGGGCAGCCACACTTTCCCCATGTGATGAGGAAGGAATCCCTGCGGGTATTGCGAGGTGCTGGGCGACGGATTCCCCCTGCAATTGTCCACGTTAGATGACTTCCTGTGATGATGTCCTTAAAGCAATTTGACACCACTTTAACTGTGATGGCTAAATGCTATGGAATCCTGGGATTTGTAGTTTGGTGAGGCATCAGCACTCTTTGGCAGAGAAAGCTAAAGATCTTACAAACCTATAACTTTCATGATTCTATAGCATTGAGCCATGATACATAGCAGAAGATGAGAGAAACTGACAGTTTTCGATTGCTTATTTTTGAGGCCATGGATTTGAGTGTTGTGGCATGCAACTGATGAAGGACATTAAGCAAAGGGAGTGAACCTGACCTCCACAGCAACAACCACCAAGTACATTTATGTTCATTTAATAACAAATTGAACAGTACAGAATATATTAAAATTGGCAGGTAACACATGGGATTTGATTACTAAGCTGGCATTAGAGGAAGAATGGCATTTGAAGTTTGAGTATATGCTTCAGACCTTCTTTCATTTCTTTATTCCGCAGGGAAAAGATGATTGGGTTTAGTGCTGGGGTCACAACATTGTAGAGCACAGATGCCAAGGTGTCTATCTTTACCGAATGGCAAGAGCTGGGTCGGTTGTAATTGAACATGCAGGTGCTGTAGAAGATGGTGACCACTATGAGATGTGAGGAACAAGTGGAGAATGCTTTGTGGCGGCCCTGGGTGGTGCGGATCCTCAGAATTGCCCTCACAATGTGGCTGTAGAAAGCCATGATGCATAGAAAAGGACTAACGCCAAGCAGCAAGGTGACTACAAACAATGTGATTTGGTTCAAGAACGTGTCCTGGCAAGACAGTTTGAGAAGCTGTGGAACATCACAGAATACATTTTCAATTTCATGAGAAGCACAGAAAGGCACCTGAGCAGTCATGGCAGTGTGTAGCATGGCATTGAGGAAGCCACAGACCCAGGAGGTTGCCACCAAACCTGTGCACAGCTTTCTGTTCATGAAGAGAACGTATGTAAGAGGGTGGCAGATAGCAACATAGCGGTCATATGCCATTACAGCCAAAAGGAGACACTCAATGCCCAGAAAGGCCACTAGGAAGTAAAGTTGGACTAGACAGCCCTGAATAGATATTGTCTTTATCTCAGTCACTAGATACTTTAGCATGTGGAGCAGCGTGACTGAAGTGTAGCAGATGTCCAGGAAAGACAGGTGTCGGATGAAGTAGTACATGGGTGAGTGTAGCCCAGAGTTCAGGGATGCTGTGGCCAAGATAAGCCCATTGCCAAGCAAAGCAGTGAGATATATCATGAGAAATATGAGAAAGAACAATAGGTGGGGCTCAGGGAAGCTGGAGAAACCCAGGAAGACAAAAGTCACCGTTTGATTTTGGACCAGCTCCATGTCTCATATCTGAAATGGGGAAGAGGTTTAAAGAAGGAAAAACACAAAAATAGGTCAAAATTAGGCTTCTTTAAGTCCTTGCGATCATTTTCCAACTCTACTATTCTATGATTCTATGATTCTATGATTTGTTTCCCACTTTATTTCGTATAACTTTCATGTTTGATGTGATTTGTTGACATGACCTCTACAGTCGGGCATCCCATGGGCAACGTTTCTTGTAAATGGCTAATCTTTCCAACCCAAAAGCATTGCTTTGTAACATTTATGCAATATTTTTGACACTAAATAAATAAATTACATAATTTCTACTATTAAATGTTTTAATGACACAGTTGTCTCTAATTTCCAACAAATACATCATCTACATTATAGGACTAAGACTATATCCATAACACATAGTATAGCTTTGCTTTACCACTTTGAGCCCCATGGCTCCAACTTCTGGGATCCTATGATTTGTAGGTTGGTGAAGTCCTTAGAATTCCACATTAGAGAGTCCTAATATGGGATTCTATGTACTTCTATATTAGGATTTCAGCAAAACCGACTACAACTTCTATGGTAAAAAAAAATCTAAGTACCTCAACTAAATTTCAGGCTTTCATAAGATGAAGCTGTGGAACTTTAAGCAGTATTATGTACCTATGCACCCCGAATCCATCACAATTGATGTATTTGCATATTTTACTCCTGGTAATTGTATAAAGCTGCTCAGACAAATACTAAAACTTGGGCAGCTAAATAAAAAAAGAGGTATCTTGTACTTCTAATAGTTGTGTGGACAAAGGAAATTTCAAACAGTAGGTAAAGCTTGAATGACAAATTGTAAAAGTTAGAATCCTGTGCAAAAGTTAGAACTCTGTGCAACTATCACAAATACAGGAGTGTTGTCCTTCAAAAACAACAATCAAGCAACCAACTTCTTTAGGAGGGTGAGGGCACTTCATCACTGAAGATACTTTACACAAGGAGGTACTGAATAGCCATTTGCTAGGATTGCTGCACTTGCCATTTGTATTGCCAATCTTCCATTGATCTGGGCACTATACATGATGGAAATAGACATTCCTAATGTATATTTCCATGCACAAAATTATGATCTGTACATGGGTAGTCTAGCCAAGAATTTATTTGGTTAAGCTGCATCTATAATGTAGCACCCCAATATGCTATTCTAGCTTATTTGGAGACAACAAACTGAAGTGGGACACTAAGAGAAGAGAGGAGAGATTGGATACATGATGAGCATCCCTTATCTGGAACTCTGAGATCCAAAATGCTCCATAACTACATAGTTGCCTAAGATATTGTTTGCTTTTTGATAGTTCATTGAACACAAACTTCATTAAATGCATGAAATTATTAAAAAATATTGTACATGACATTACCTTCAGGTTATATACATAGAGGGTAAATGAAGCATGGCTTTAATTTGTGTAAAATATGGAACCCATTGCCAAGATATCTCATTATGCAAACACAGGGATTCCAATATCTAAAAGAAACTAATATATCTGAAATCCGAAACATTTCTGGTCCCAAGAATTTTGGAGAAAGGTGCCTGTGACATTTAATATCAAATCCTAGATAGATGGCTCTGGAGAAGGGGAACACATGGGTCAATGTAAATAAAAGAGGGGGGAAATTATAGAATATGTTTATAAAACTGTAACATTTTCTCAAATAATAATAATAAATTAGTAAGAAAAAAAATCCTAGATAGATGAATAGAAAATTATGTATATAAAATATATTTACCAGAAATCTCATACCACTGAAGATTTCTTTTCATATTTTCATCAGAAGATGCCAGTTGTATTACAGGACAATATCCCATGAATATTTCAGCTTTGTTTATAAGATACAACACTTCATTTTAAAAATATTGTGCCTTTGTTGTAGATCCAAGGGGATGATATAAATGTATCCTGTGCCACTGGGACTGATTCACAGGAGGAAGTGTTACTCTTTGAGATATTCCAACCCAATGTAAACACAATTTATTGTAACTTGGGAGTCCATGTTCCTTGATTGGACCCAGAAGACATCTAGATTGGTCCTACACATACTTTTCTTCAAGAGTACCTGGATCAATGTGGATAACAGCTAGACAGCACTATCTCTTCAGAATGCTTTTTAAAAAGTAATACTCATTTTAGCTGAATTTCAGCCCCATCTTCTGGTTTACACCAGATCTAAATCTTGGGGCTAACTAATAAAAATATAAAGCCAATGGTACATATATTGAGAAAAAATGCAGAGCTTTTACCAAGTCCACCTTCAGGCCAAAACACAACTAGTTGGGACAGTTCTTCATGGTATATATCACAAGTTTTAATATCCCAAGTTAACTTATGGTTCTTCAGAATGGACCTCTCAAGAATCACACATTTATCTCTGGGGCCCCATCTACACTGCCATATAATGCAGTTTAACTGCACTGAATTGCATTATATGAGTCCATACTGCCATATAATGCAGTTCAATAAAGTTAAACTGCATCATAAGACTGCATTATATGCCAGTGTAGATGGGGCCTGGGTGTCATATTCTCCTTATGAGAGAAGAATTTGTGTGAAATGTCCATTTGTTGTCCCTTACTTTGGATCAGTACTTTTGTTGCTTTTGTTTTTAATGGCTTGCTTTGAGATGACACCAATATTCACACAAAGTTACTTACCCACACTCTTGGTGTTGTATTCCTGAGATAGTTCCTGCAATGTATATTTGAAATTGCTTTCCTGAGTTTTTCTTGGACCTGCTCATGGTGCCTCTTCCGGCTTTTCCATTGGGTACCCACTACCACTAATTAATGTGAATAGGTGGTCTTCATTTGCACCTATAATACGTTGTGTCAGTTCATTAACAAAGAGAACTTTTTTGAGATATGAAACAAAATCTAGCTTATCTGAACTCTATCCAATCCATCCTCCAAGAAGATCAGTGCAGGGTCCATGTTTCTTCAATGGCCTCACCAACAAATCATTTCTGATAGCAGCAGTATAGAAGTTGGGCAAGATTTGGCCCCATCTGCACTGCAGTTTAATAATGCAGTTCAATGCATTTAAACTGCATTATGAAGCTACATCATATAGCAGTGTAGATGGGGTCTTTATTCTCTTCTCTATTGAAATAACATATATATTCACGGATGGCTTTTATATGCACTCAGCAATAGTATTATTTGGCAGCAAGCTTTAGGACAGTCCTTAGTGACAATGTAATTCTGTGAATGTGTAAAATTTATAGCTATGAGCCAAGCCCCATTCTTTGATTTAAATTAGTCTTATGTTCTGTTATGTTGAACCTAGGCAATAAAAAGTGGTGTCAAATTGCATTAATTCTAAAGTGTAAATGAGCTCTTAGTAGTTCCATTGCTGCTGCAGAGACTACAATACAAACCGAGGACTGAAATGTCAAGAAAGCGATTCCATCTAAGAACATTAGTAAGAAATTATTTATTTAAGAGCAGCTTAACAGTGGAATGGACTACTGCAAAGATTGGTGGAAAGGAATGGAATAGGCATGGTGTAGCAGAAAAAGAACTATTTATTGTAATATACACTTTACATAATTCATAACAGAGGTATAAATCTTTATTACCTATTCACGGGAGAGTATGAAGTATTGTAAAAGTTTAGGGTTAGACTGATTTTAACTCATTTTAATGATTTTTTCACAAACTGCATTAATTTACGCAGTGTAGATGCAATCAAAAGTAGAATTTCTTGGCTCTACCTCTTCCCTGACTTACTAGACACTCACAACTGTGAGTGATCGGAGTCTGTCTCCTAACCTTTGGGATGTAGTATATTGATATTTCTATTCTCAGAGTCTCTCATCAAACAGGAATACAATCCATCACAATTCCTATTCAACTGAGATCACATATAGGATGTGTATGTAAACATAAGTCTGCTCTGCCCTAATCAACAGCATTGCAGACTGTCACTCACAGTGGCTGATGCCTGGTAAATCAGAATTGGGGATCCCACTGACACCTTTCAGTGTTGGTGGGATTGCATGCTTCTGTAAGAGGATGTGCTGCTGGCAATGTCTCCCATGTCAGACAGGTTTTGTGGAGGAGTCAGACGAAATGTGCTAAACAGCTACAGGCAACAGTGATAGTAGGGAATGACATTAGGGCCGGATCTCTCATAGACTATGGCAGTGGCACCTTAACTAACACTTGTTAGTACTGTGCAGAAGGAGGTATGGTAAACCTCTTTGGAATGACGTGATGAGATATTATCAGATAATCCAAAATGAAACAAGAGATCAAGCCATAGGATTACTATGTGGTCCTATGATTACTCGGAAGTATGTTCCCTGAACTTTAATTAGAGCAACCCCAAACTAAGCAGGGTGTGTATAAGACTGCAGTGCATATCTTGAGAATGAGCCCCTATGAATCACAAGGACAGATTTTCAGGGGGATCTCTTTGTCCCAGACCTGGAAAAAAGGAAACACAGCCTCGGAGAAAGGATAGTTGAAGGTGAAGAGATGCTCCATGGAGTCACCATCATAAAAGGAAAGAATGTCAAAATCATACTCCAGGTGTACCTTGATCCTTTTTGGAGATTTCCACAGTATTAGAATGGTGGAAGGCGTGGTGGAAGCTGCATATTCTCCCCCGTTCAAGTTCAGCACCCAATAGCCTTTGGTAGCAGTGACGTACGGCTGCCACTTTCTCTCTGCTGATTTCCGGGCAACACCAATGGCCCATCCCTTGGCCTTGCCCACTTCCACCATCCATTCCACAGTCCCAGAGTCAATTCCTTCGGCTCCCAGGACACACGGAGAAAAATTGAAGCGCTCAGGGTTGTCAGGAAGAGACTGGGCATGGGTGCCCATATGCACACTTTTCCGATCTTCAGAAAGGACGAGGGCAGGGTAGGCAGTCTTAGGATCCAACACAATCTCCACTGGCGATCAAAAACAGAGAGAAGGTTAGTGTGATCCTTTCCAAAGTCATCAGGACACTGGCCTGAATCCAAACACAGTCAACCTGTTGAAATTAAGTTATGACTAATATAAATCTCATTTATTTCAATTGCTCTTCCAACTAGTACAGGGGTCCCCAAACTAAGGCCCGGGAACCAGATGCATTCCCCAAAGTCATTTACCTGGCCCCTGTCCTAAACTTTAGACTTAGGGTTGGCCTAAGTCTACCTGATCTTTGGAGGTCTCTTTGCTTAGCTACAGCCGTATGAGACCATCTAGATGGCTTTTGGAGGTCACTTTCATTACCTTTGGTCCTATGAGGCCATCTAGATGGCCTTTGATGTTGCCTTTACTTAGCTATGGTTTTATGAGATTGTCTTGATGGCCTTTGGGGGCCCCTTTCCTTACCTATGGTCTTATGAAACCATCTAGATGGTCTTTGAGGATACCTTTCCTTATCTATAGTCTTATGAGACCATCTAGATGGCTTTTAGAGGTCACTTTCCTTACCTATGGTCCTATGGGACCATCTAGATGGTCTTTGAGGATCCCTTTCCTTATCTATGGTCTTATGAGACCATCTAGATGGCTTTTGGAGGTCACTTTCATTACCTATGGTCCTATGAAACCATCTAGACGGTCTTTGAGGATCCCTTTCCTTATCTATGGTCTTATGAGACCATCTAGATGGCTTTTGGAGGTCACTTTCATTACCTATGGTCCTATGAGACCATCTAGATGGTCTTTGGAGGTCTCTTTGCTTACCTATGGTCTTATGTAATCGTCTAGATCAGGGGTTCCCAAACTAAGGCCCTCTAAGGTCATTGACCTGGCCTCTGTCCTAAACTTTAGACTTAGGGTTGACCTAGGTCTGAAATGACTTGAAGGCACACAACAACAACAATCCTAATTTTGGACTATTTCATCATAGTCCGGCCTCCGCAACAGTCTGAGGGACTGTGAATCGGCCCTTCACTTAAAAGGTTTGGGGACCCCTGAACTAGTATGACTAACTTTAGACCCACAGATTTAGAAAAAAATAAAGAACAGGGTAATTCCAAGGTAAAGATCAAGATATTCTGTCATTTGAAGAGCAGTGGAGATTTAATAGTGCCTGTACTCAAACGGACAATGTGTTGGTAATCTCACATCAGAACAACATATTTTATGTGTGGCCAAGACCCAAAAATAACATATAAAACAGCTCTGTATGTAAGCAAAACAATACGTTTGAGAACCACATATGTGGGCCTGATCGAGGTAAATTGTACAGGTGATAAGGAAATATACACACACATACACACACACACACACACACAGTTTTATTATATTTATTTACTATATTGTTATAAGTGTCTTACTTTAACTTATTGCATAGAGTGTAATCAAGTCATATCAAGGCTTGTTGTTTGGTATGATATTGTGACATGGCCTAAGGGCTAATCAATAAAAAAAAATATTCAGTACCTGAGATATTCTCTGCATTGTCCAGTGTTTTGCCAATCCATCAGCCCCTAAAATCCATCTGCCGGTAACTCACCTTTCTTCTGAGTCCCACAAAACCTGTCAACAAGATTTGCTTGTATTTTTTCATCCTTCTTCCTTTTTTCCTCCTTGGTCAAAGGTTTTTTAACTTGACGAAAATCTATTAGCAAAAAAAAAAGTTGGGGGTGAGAGCACTTTTGCTTCTCTTATTTCTAGAATCAATACAAGATCAATTAGGATCATTTTCTAAGTAGCATCATCACGGTGCTATAATTATGGATGGTTGAATTAAATCGAGTGCATGTAAATTGGTCAATAAATCTTTTATCACAGAGATGCCTTATGGCTCCAGCTACTTCTTCTTAGGAAACTGGATTCTAGGAGAAAGCTGGAAACCCTAAAATCTCTTGCCTCTCTGAAATGGCATGGACATGCACCAAGCAATATAAATGGTGGATTTGGTCATGTAATCTGAATTTGAAATAGATGGGCAGATCTATATACCAATCAAAGATCTGCATGACTTTCTCAAGCATATATAGTATGACTTTCCAATCTGTGGGGGATACATTCTTAGGGCCCTTCCACACAGCCATATAACCCAGAATATCAAGGCAGAAAATCCCACAGTATCTGCTTTGAACTGGGTTATCTTAGTCCACACTGCCATATATTCCAGTTCAAAGCAGACAATGTGGGATTTTATTCCAGCTATGTGGAAGGAGCCTAAGATACACATACAGATATCTGAAATATGGATTAAAAACATATCCTACATTTTGACTACACTTGGGTTGCAAGCATAACATAGACTTGCATTGGAGGATCTACAGAGTTCAAAAACTCTTCCATGGGGGTATATTTTTTGGAGCATGAATAAGTAAATCTGTTGTTATAAAATTCATGGATAATAGGGTTGTACTATTGGAGCTCCCGTGGCGCAGCGGATTAAACCGCCGAGCTGCTGAACTTGTTGGCAGTTAAAATCTGGGGAGCGGGGTGAGCTCCTACTGTTAGCCCCAGCTCCTGCCAACCTAGCAGTTCAAAAACATGAAAATGTGAGTAGATCAATAGGTACTGGTCCGGTGGAAAGGTAACAGCACTCCATGCAGTCATGCCAGCCAAATGACCTTGCAGGTGTCTACAGACAACGCTGGCTCTTTAGCTTAGAAATGGAGATGAGCACCAACCCCCAGAGTCGGACACGACTAGAATTAATGTCAGGGGAAAACCTTTACCTTACTATTGACCAGAACACTGAAAGCAATTAGAATTAGTTACTATAGAAAAGGAAAGCTCCTTCAAATACTTGGGTGGTGCCTGTGGCCCCATCTATACTGCCATATAATGCAATTTGACTGCACTGAACTAAGTTATATGAATCTATACTGCCATATAATCCAGTTCAATGCAGTTAAACTGCATTCTAATTCTGCATTATTTGGCAGTGTAGATGGGGCTTGAGTCCAGCATTTCTTTTTTCTTTCTTTCACTTACATGATGGCATCTCGTTTCTAACTTTTGCCGACAGATCCTTCCTGTTTATTCGGTCAAAGATGTTGGCGGCCACCTCGACTGCCTTGTCCTCATCAAATGTCGTGACCATGAGACGTGACAGCTCAGTGGCGTCTGCCTTCTCGGTCTTACTGTGCCGAATGGGCTTGAAGCCCTCCTCGACTGGGTATTCTTCAAGGTGCATCTTAAATGTCTTCATTTCCACATCTCGCAGATCTTCAATATAGTGAAACAGCTTGCAGCGGACGCTATCGGACATCTTAGCTCCCAGTTAGGATGTATCTGGGGAAAGAGGGGAAAAGATGTTATGAAGAGCCCAATAGAAGAAAAACTGGGGAGCAGGAAACATTGAAAGAAGGAGGAGGCTCCTGACTAACCTCAATAAAAGTACTTTTAAGGGGTTAGTGCTGTATTTTAAATGATTAATTGGATCTTTAAATATTCAATTGGCATTGAATATTATATCTTCTTTAATTGTGGTTTTACTTCACGACATCTTGACTTTTTTTTCGAAAAAAGTACTTTTTTGGATCTTATTGTGATTTGTCTTGAGCTCCAGGTCTGAAGAAAGGTAGAATAGAAATCCAATGGATAAAAGTTGTTGTAGTTCATATAATTATAAAATCACATAGTTGGAAAAGACCACAAGGGTCACCCCCTGCCATGCAGGAACACACAATCCAAGCATTCCTGGCAGATGGCCATCTATCTTCTGCTTTAAAAGCCTCCAGTGAGGGACTCTGAGGAAGCATAGACTACTGCTGATCAGCTCTTATGGTCAGTAATGTTTGGGTGGAATATCCTTTACTGCAGTTTCAATCCATTTTCAGAAGAAAATAAACTTGCTCTGTCTTTAATAGGACATCTTCTTAACCTTTCTTGGAAGAAGTACTGCCTGACTATCAAGCAAAACGCAGGTGCTAGAAATAATATCATACGAAAGCTGACCGGCACAACCTGGGGATCACAACCAGATACAGTGAAGACATCAGTCCTTGCACTTTGCTGCTCTGCTGCTGAAAATGCATGCCCAGTGTGGAATACATTTTCACCAAGCTAAAACAGTAGATGTGGCTCTTAATGAGACATGTTGCATTATGACAGGATGGCCACACTCCACACCACTGGAGAAATTATACTGCTTAGCCAGCATTGCACCACCTGACATCCGTTGGGAAGTAACAGCCAATAATGAAAGGACCAAGTCATTAACATCCTCTGTTCAAACATCAGCCAGCAAGCCAACACCTTAAATCAAGAAATAGCTTTCTAAGATCTACAGAGAAACTTGCAGGAATACATCAGCAAATAAGAGTCCAAAAATGGCAGGATAAAACCTGGAACCTCAATCAGTGGCCGAAACGAGATGAGAAACTCCCCCCTGGGCACACAGAAGACTGGACGACTTGGAAGGCGCTGAACAGACTGTGCTCTGGCACCACCTGTTTTCTGAGTAGATCACCAAACACAGTGACCAAACACGAATCAAGGAATATTAAAGGCACTGCAGACTAGTCCAGCCAGAGAAGTCAGCCATAGCAGAGCACTTCATGAACCAACCTGGACACAGCATATTATTTGAGAACACAGAAGTGCTGAACCACTCAAACAGCCATCATGTCAGACTACATGGAGAAGCCATTGAAATACACAAGCATGTGGACAATTTCAACAGAAAGGAGGAAGCCACAAACATGAACAAAATCTGGCTACCAGTATTTTAAAAACTGTAAAATCAGGAAAGTAAGTAAAAAGCAACACTCAAAACACAGAGGAATTCCAGACATGAAACAATCAGGGACAGTTGACAACTCTCAACAAAGGATTCCCTCAGGCAGAAATCAGCCAGGCTTTGAATCTGCAAGGCCATTCAATGCTAATCAAAATGGCCAATTGCACCATTCACACTTGCCTCAAGCAGACAAGAGTACTTTCTCCCACCCTGGACCTTCCACAGATATATAAACCCCACTTGCATAGTTTTCCAACAGACCTCACACCTCTGAGGATGCCTGCCATAGATGTGGGTGAAACGTCAAGAGAGAATGCTTCTGGAACATGGCCATATATAGTCCGAAAACTCAGAGCAACCCAGTGATTCCGGCCATGAAAGGCTTCGACAGCACATTGAAAATCTCCCTATCTTCTAATCTCTCCACTATCCTCCTTCTGGAAACATTTGCAGACCAGGGGTGTTTGTATGGGTTTGTATGTGTAAAACAGCCAGATTTATACCCCTCCTCTCCCCCTCTTGCACACATATAGAAGAGAGAGATTTTCATTATAATGCTGCCAAACCTCTGAGTCAGATGGGACCCAGAGAACAAAATGAATATGGGACATCTCCAAAAATGTATACACCTATAGTGGTGTATAGGTAAAGGTTTTCCCCTGACTTAATGTCCAGTCATGTCCGACTCTGGGGGTTGGTGCTCATCTCAATTTCTAAGCCGAAGAACCGGCATTGTCCGTAGACACCTCCAAGGTCATGTGGCCATGTGGCCAGCCGTTACCTTCTTGCCGGAGCGGTACCTATTGTTCTACTCACATTTGCAAGTTTTCTAACTGCTAGGTTGTCAAAAGCTGGGGCTAACAGCGGGCGCTCACTTCACTCCCCAGATTCAAACATGTGACCTTTAGGTCCGTAAGTTCAGCAGCTCAGCACTTTAATACGCTGCACTACCGGGGGTGTATACTTCTGGATTTCTTAGATTTATTTATTATTATTTTTTGCAATCCCCTGCCCTATAAACAACAACAACAACAACTCTATACATCTCTAACAGGATTAAAGACTCCAATAGTAGAAAAGTGTGGCGTACTGCCAAGAGAAACGTCAAAACAGTGGTGACTGTGCATGGTTGCCAAGAAAACACTGGACCTTGATGATCACTTGAACTGCACCTTGATGATCACTTGAACCCCTTACATACAATTGCATTTGAAAACAGAATCTATAATTTTATTGAATGAATTATTATGGTAACATTCTTCTCCAACAGAAAGGCAGTCACTTGGCCTTCAAAGATGTCATAGCTATTCTTAGCTGGTAAAAGATATACACATTTTGGGGGGACACTTAACAGGTGCCGATCTAGGAGTGAAGACTCTCCTTCATGCAATTTGGCATCACTTGAATTGCCATGGCTCACTGCTATGGAATCATAGCTTTTCCACGCTATTAGCCTTCTCTGTCTAAGAATGCGGGTGCCTCACAAAACTACAACTTCCAGGAGTCCGTAGCATGAGTCATGGGCATTCAAGTGCATTAATTCAACAGCCTAGATGTGCCCCAAGCGCCCTTTCTGCCCCACTGAGCCACCCCAAAGGGGAAAACCTACCACTTCTTTCTCCTCTTGCTCCGTCGCCTCCCCTGAAAGTGAAAGCGAAATAAGGGAGGGCTCCTTCTTTCAGCCCTTTCTTTCTCTCCGCGAGTTTTATGGCTCCAGACAAGCAGCCCTTCCTTGTCATCCACCCTCTTATCCACCCACAGAAGTACACAAATACAAGCTATGGTCCTGAGACAAGAGTTTTGCCTCTTCCCAAGCAACCAGCCAAGCCAAAAGGGTGGTGGGGGTGTAAGTGGAACGTTTCTTTGCAAGGAGATTTAAATGTACCCTTCTCCAAACCCATTAGATTACAGGTTGACACTGCTTCAACTATCATAGTTCAATGTTATGGAATCATTGCAGTTTTCCAACCTTTCTTCTCTGCTGAAGATTGCTGATACCACCCAGGATTCCCTTGCATTTCACCCCAAAGTGGGGTCAAACTACATTCATTCTACAGTAGATGCACCCGTAGACTTGTCACTATGTGATAACCCAGTGGTTCTCAACCTTCCTAGTGCCACAACCGCTTAATACAGTTCCTCATGTTGCGGTAACCCATAACCATAAAATTATTTTCGTTGCTGCTTCATAACTGTAATTTTCATACTGTTAAGGATTGTACATTTCTGATATGCAGGATGTATTTTCATTCACTGGACCAAATTTGGCACAAATACCCAATACGCCCAAATTTGAATACTGGTGGGATTGGGTGGGGGATTTTGTCATTTGGGAGCTGTAGTTGTTGGGATTTATAGTTCACCTACAATCAAAGAGCATTCTGAACTCCACCAATAATGGAATTGAACCAAACTTGGCACACAGAACTCCCATGACCAACAGAAAATACTTGGTGGGTATTCACTTTGAGTTTGGGAGTTGTAGTTCTAAATCTAGAGAGCACTGTGGACTCAAACAATGATGAATCTGGGCCAAACTTGGCATGAATAATCAATATGCCCAAATGTGAACACTGGTGGAGTTTGGGGAAAATAGACTTTGACATTTGGGAGTTGTAGTTGGTGGGATTTGCAGTTTACCCACAATAAAAGAGCCCCTTGAACCCCACCAATGATAGAATAGGGCCAAAGGGCAGGCAGAGAGATCTTCAGCCTTCTCTGCCGAAGGGGTTGCCTAAGAGCATCAGAAATATTTTCTGATGGTCTTTGGCAACCCCTCTGAAGCCCCTTCGTGACCCACCCACGGGTCCCGACCCCCAGGTTGAAAAACGCTGTGCTAACCTATGGTGTCCCCATCCAGTGTTTTCTTGGCAAGCATAATTCAGAAGAGGGTAACTCTTACCTTTGTCTGAGGTGGAGAGTGTGACTTGCCAAACGTGTCATGGCAGAATAGGGATTTGAAGCCTGGTTTCCAGAGCCATAGTCCAGTACCTAGACCACTACACTGTAATCTTAGACTAAATGATCCAATTATCCATAATATTAAGTTTGATGGGGACAACGAAGGATGCAGAGATTTTCCAGAATTTGGTCTAGCTTTCATGCCGCTTGCATTGTCACTCACTTACTCTTCCTCCCCTCACACACACTGCACAAAAATACTTTTGCTTTTTGTTCTTCCTTGCCTTGCCAGTACATACCAAGGTAAAAGACATCCAGCATTGTGTAGTGGCTGGAGTGCTGGACTACTTGGAAATCCAGGGTTTGAATGCGTTTAGCCATGGAAAGCCACAGGATGGCCTTGGGAAAGTCATAGAAATCATACTTGGAAGAAACCATGAGGACCATCCAGTCTGATCCCCACCATGCAGGGACACACAAAGTTCTTAGCAAATTACTATTTACTTAAAGAGATAGTTTTGTTACTTTTTCCAAATTCTGCACTGATAAATGCCAGTTAGGTTCTAAGGAAATTCAACACGTACAGCCCTCAGGTCCCTCCCAAGACACTTTGTGATCCAGATATGTTATTTCAAGCAATCCCATGTAACAGCACAGATCACACTTCATTTTGTATCCTGGTTAGTTTACTAAAATCAAGAGATTTTAATAAATCAGTTCATGATGGGACTGCCACTTTTTCAGGCTAACACAACATCTCTTCTGTGTGATGCAAATTAATCAGCTGAAGTAATAATATATATGTGTGGATCAGTCATAACCAGATGTAGATACATATATAAAATGTAGAGGTGTAGGAGTTAAGCAGTTCTATGGGATATTAAGGACCCATGTTTCGAAGGAAAATTGCAAGGCTTTTTTCTCAGCCAATAGCAATAGCAAGACTCATGAGGAAGGCTGAGCAGCCACATAATAATAAACTATATAATTCTGCTTGCTTATGGCTTAACAGCTTTCCTCCATTTGTCCACCAACAATCACATACTTTTCAGTTGAGCTGGGAGCATCACCTCACTCATACAAAACAATCTTTATTTACAAATACAGAGTAAACATGAGTGGTCAAATGGAAGGAAGAAAGAGCCCACTGGCCCACTAGTTCACACAACCTCACGTTCGGACACATTGCTTGGCTTAGGAAGGTATCCTATATAGCCAAAGCCGCAGCTGAGCCAATAGGGGAAATGTTGGGTTTGGCCCATCCCAAAATCACTCCAAGTCATTGAGTAGCTGTAGTTCGAAGACCTGCAGATGTTCCTTAAGCCGCCGCTGTGCATCAGCACCATGTGGCTGCCGTTCCCGCTGCAGCTCACAGATCCGCAGGCGGAGTCGCTGCTCCCGGCGCCGACAGGCTTGCAGTTGCCGCTGTGCTTTCCCCAAAGCATTGAGCGCAGCTTCTGCCCGTCTTTTCCACAGCAAGGCACTACCCACCTGGTAGCTGTGCTCATTCTGGATGTAGGCACCAGCGGGAGGAGGGAGGCGTAGCATGTAGAGAGAAAGGGACACGGGGTGGGATGGATCGCCCACCGGTTCTGGGAGAGCGGGAGAAGGAGATGCTTCCTCCTGAGCCGTAGCAGCTGGCGACTGTTCTAGGGGAATGGCTGACAAAGTCGCCAAGGGCTCCGGTTCTGGCTCAGGAAGGATGGGCTGGCTTCGAGGCTCACCACTAGTGGGAGCAGCTCCAGGACTCGGTAGTTCTTGGGCTGGGAAGCAGGAGATATCTGTGCACAATGGAGCAGGCTCCTCCTCTGGACATGGATTGCAGCTGTGAGAAAGGAAGAGAATCGGGGTCAGGTGGGAAAGCAGTAGGAAAGATCATCTACCACAGAAGTAGGTCATGAAAAGGAATTAAGCATTAAGATGCTAAGGACCCACTGAATGCATGTTCTTGCATATACAGCCTTCACAATACCAAGGCTTCAGCAGGCCAGCTTGGATCATCACATAAAGTGTCACACTTGGACATGGAAAACAGGGAAACTCTCTAGGCAGTATTGTAAAGATTGTAAAGATAAAAAGAGACGTATTGTAAAGATAAAAAAATAGCAAGGGCTATTGTAAAGATAAAAAGAGACGAAGGTGCGAAAGAGACCAATGGACACTAGTTACAATAAAGGTAAAAGTTTTCCCCTTGACATTAAGTCTAGTCGTGTCCGACTCTGGGGGTTGTTGCTCATCTCCATTTCTAGGCCGAAGAGCCGGTGTTGTCCGTAGACACCTCCAAGGTCATGTGGCCGGCATGACTGCATGGAGCACCGTTACCTTCCTGCTGGAGCAGTACCTATAGATCTACTCACATTTGCATTTTTTTCCAACTGCTAGGTTGGCAGAAGCTGGGGCTATAGCGGGAGCTCACCCAGCTCCCCGGATTTGAATTGCCAACCTTTTGGTCAGCAAGTTCAGCAGCTCAGCGGTTTAATCTGCTGTGCCACCAGGGGCTCCACTAGTGATAATAGCCATGTCCAAATTTAGTCCATAAACTATAATCCAAGTTCTATTTCTTCCCAGAATTAACTATGCCGAAGCCTAGTGTCTACCCCTTCTCCCCTTCTCCCACTTCCCAACCTGCTTATTTTGCCATGTTCTTAATTTCATGCTCCATAATAGCATCCTATAATGCTGCTTGAAAAATGCCTCTATACAAAGTCTAGTATCCCTGATCCAAAAGTCAGCTTAAGAGTGAATTCTTACCTAAGTTCCTCTTAATACGGTGACAATTCCTTCAGAGAAAACCTCCACAGGATGTAAGATGAGAGTTAGAAGGCCAGTACTCACCTCTGCTTCTGCTGCCGTTTTGCAAGTCTGGAGTTGCTTAGCTTTGATTTTTGGCGTGGTTTGGCATGAAACTCAAATATAGTAGGAACAGCACCCTCCTTGAGCCGATGGTAACCGCTAGAAGGGAAACAGTGGCATTTATAAGGCATGAATGGCTACAGTAGCCTGGCATAATACGAGTGTTATCCAGAAAGTTCATTACGTTTTGGAATTAAAAATAAACGAGGTATAGGAGAAAACATTTACCATATTCAGTTGAAAGCCAGACCCAAATACTAGTTATCACCATAGTCCCCACTGAAATCTAGGTAGTTATCATAGCGATAAAAGTGTTTGAAAAGCCCTCCCCCCCCCAAGATTCCCGCCTGGCTTGCGTCCTGAACCAGGCTGGCTTCCCTTCCCTCAGCTGTCAAGTGGTGCGCTCAGCTTTCCGCACGATCTTCCTAGATCGCTCTTTTGTTTTGCAGATGCTTGCAAGGAAGGTTTTTTGGGACAGGAAAGGTGTGCTTCTTGCAAAACCTTTCAACTGAATATGGTAAATGTTTTCTCCTATACTTCGTTTATTTTTAATTCCAAAACGTAATGAACATTCTGGATAGCCCTCGTACTTTTTGAATTATGGACCTCTGGGCAGAAAAATGAGTTTCTGAAAGCGTCAAGATTCTAGAAGCTGTTAGCATCATTTCTGCTTCACAGTATTATCTCTGCAACCCCATGAATCTAAGGGAAACACTCCTGTGTGACTCTAAATACTATGATTTATGCTCCCGGCCCCACCAACAAAGCCAAGGAAGTCCATCTTGATATCTCACTACAGCTTTCTCCTTTCCCTCTCACATGCAGATCTGACATTGCTTCTACTGTGTCAGTCTGTCATCCAGTATCGTCTACTGTGAACTGTAATGATTCTACAGATATAAAGCAAAGCCAGTCCCTGTGCTCTAACTCCCTTTTCTCTCACCTCTTCACCACACACAAGTACCAAACTGATTAACCCATGTGTGGTGAGTATCTAGTCACTTTGTAGAGCACAAAAATGTGACACTTCTAACAACTCAAAGAAAGACACAGCTCCACTGGCTCTTGGAGGTTTTTGTTTTGTTTCATAGTGGGGTGTCTTCCAAGAGTGTTATCATACCTATTATCATACCTATTTTGATTAATTCATGCAGTTTTTTTAACTTTAAAATTTTGCAGACTGCTGGGGCTTTCGGAATTGGTGGGGTTCTCAAAGCTTGCACTGAACTTGCCTGAAGAGTCACATGTGTCCCCTGAACCACATTAATCTCAAGCCAAAATAACCTGTCCTAAATGCCCAGAGATGTTAAATGTAATTTGGATTTGGGAAGGGTACTCATCTGATTTTGGAAGCTAAGCACATTAGTACTTAGATGAGGGCCTAGCAAAAACAACTAGGAGCAGCAGGCTAAATTTCAGAAAAAGGCAATATCCAAGAAAATCCTATGAAATTCATGAGGCTGCAATTAGTGAACAGGAAACTTGAAAGCATATGCATAGGTACACATATTTTCCTATGATGGCATTTCTCCGTCACAGAGAAAAAGTAACTGAAAATTGAATAAATGGGAGTCGACCTCTTTGCTTTTCTTCTTCAAGTCATTTTTACTTCTCTTCCCTACAGTTTCTCTGTATGAAGGCTTCAAAACATAGAAGCTAAGCTACAGTTGGAATCTACTTGCCAGCCACATCACAACCAGCGCCCAATGTACCATCTAAGGTACTGCTGAACTGTAACTGCATGCGGCCTTTTGAACTTTGTTCAACCCTTGATGACCTACCTGGTGCCTACCAATTCGAAGCAACTCTTCTCAAAGTGCTTGGAGCAAAAGTAAACATACTTAGAGGCAGGGTCCCAGAGACCTTGGCCGCTCAAGTCCTTTCTCCGACAGTTCTCCAACCATGTCGCTCGGCGTGGATTGTCCTTCGGTAGTCTGTGAGAAGACATACAGAGTGGAACTGAGTTAGCCTGGGAGACAGCATGCAACACAATCCCCGGCTCATCTTTGGAGTGCAGTTCCCATCCTGTCACTGACAGCTGGGCTGATAAATTCCCTGCAATAACGGAAAAAGATTCAATCCAGCCTGCGCTCAATTCAACATGGTCATTGAATGGGAGGCTGGGAAGGGGCCCAAGTGGGATGAGCTCTCACCGATGGAAGGAAATGCCTCGGTTACGTGTCTCAGGTGTGTCACGGGTGCAGCAGCCAGTCGCAGAGCAGTGACGGGGCATCTGAAAGTAGTAAAAAAAACATATTTACAGTGCACACTCTCTTGGACAGATTATACAAATGACAGAATATTTTATTTAAATGTTGCATTAAAAGAAAAGATGAATAGCGTATACATAAGCCACAAAAACTGGGTTGTGTATATTAAGAATGCCTCAAAATTGTACACTTTAAGTAAACAGTGTTTACAGAAACCAAGTTCTATAATCTGGTTACATTATAATAACCTGCATAGTTTGCTGGGCTTGCACATTTTTGAACCTAGTTAAAAGATTACGCAAGGAGCTATGCAGGTCAATGAGGTGTCATCCCATAACATTACAATTGGTGATGTTGCCCACTTATTTAGCCATGCAGTCTCACCAAAACTGCACCAAATAACTGTTGTAGACAGTTATTTAGACGCCCCCCTTCTGATGGTATTGACTGCACTGATTTGGAAAACACAGGAATACAGTAGAAGGGAAAGGCAGAATCATTGTGGACCGTACCAAAGGAAAAGGTAATGGGGACCCCCTATGGTTGGTATGAGCCAATCCAAGGTGCCCAAAAGGCGTAGGGGGCGGGGCTAAACGAGACCCCGCCCCCTAGAGCTCTCTCGGTAACTGCCCTTCCCCCTTCCTCTCTCCCTCCCTCCGGAATCTCCGCTGAGAGGACAAAGCCCCCATGGGCCTGAGAGGGCACCTCAGCGCCCGCCTTGGGAAGGAGCGGAGGGCGGGCAACCCCTCAGCGGATGCGCCCCAGAGAATCTGTGTTTTTTTCCTTCCTCACCTCCCCACTCCCATTGCTCGGAGCACCGCCGGCGCGGCTCTTCCAGTCTGACGGGGAGGGGGGGAGGAAATCGCGCTTTCTCTCGCGAGAAGTGACGGCAAGCGAGACCTAGGAGGATAGAAATGCATAGAATGTCAAGGTTCACCCAAGCGAGCATGCGTGGTGTAGTGGTTAGAGCGCGGGGCAGCGAACTCGGAAGCCGAGAGTTCGAATCCTGCCTGGAACCCTCTCTGAAGAAAACCTCAAAAGGTCATGAAGCCACAATAACACAAGAATCCCATAGACTGTAAGTGATGGGCGGAGAAGGATAACTTTTCCTCGTGCTATTGAACGGCTGGTATGATGAGTGTTTGCAGTCCAACAGGAACAGAAGGCGCTTGTGACTGAGTTAACAGGCAATAACAAAGGCAGGAACACTAGGTGTGTCCACGTAGTGCCGGAAGTTTAGGGCTGTGTGTCACTCATTCATACCTCTACGGAGCTAAGTCCCGGTTGCTTAGCAACCACTCTCTCTTCCCCTCCCTTCTCATTGCTTGATGGTAGCGTTCAGACCTTCCCCTCTTTCTGATCCAGAATGGAACAGGCCTTTCTGAGTATTTTCCCCCATATGGGGTCGCCTTAAATCGACAGGAGATCCAGACACAAGGCCTGGTCTTGGCAAGAGCAGGAGGAAAGATGGGCACCATGGTCTGTCCCTCCCAGAACCCCACAACTATACTATGCAATAGGAGAATATTGTCATCGAAACACAATATGGCAGAGATGCTTGCCATTTGCTCCTTTCAGATAATATTTGAAGTATTTGAATATTTAAGGGACTCACAAAGTACATTCAAAACTCTTACAAGATCCTAAAAGCCTATTCTGCATTATTTCCTTATTTTCAAAAATACTAATATAAGTAACACATTCAAAAAGACACTAAAATGAAAAGTATAGAAAATTAAATAGAAAAATCTGGGGTCTTTTTTGGGGGGGGGGAATATAATTTTAGGAGCCCCCGGAGGAGCAGCGGGTTAAACTGCTGATCTGATGAACTGAGCTGCTGTTCGAATCCGGGGAGCGGGGTGAGCTCCTGCTGTTAGCCCCAGCGTCTGCCAACCTAGCAGTTTGAAAACATGCAAATGTGAGTAGATAAATAGGTACTGCTCTTGCGGAAGGCAACGGCACTCCATGCAGTCATGCCAGCCACATGACCTTGGAGACGTTTATGGACAACGCCGACTCTTCGGCTTAGAAAGCACCCCCCCCCCCCCCAAGAGTCAGATACAACTAGAATTAACGTCAAGGGAAAACCTTTACCTTTTCAATATAATTTTAGGCTTTCCAAAGTGATACATAAGTCTAATGAATAAAAAAAATTAACTGATAAAAATATAGAAAATCAAATAGATATTTGTGTGTGGGGGTATATATAATTTTTATTACATTTTCCAAAGTGCTGCATAAATCCAATGAATTAAAATAAAAATTATATTAATAAAAAATGGGGGGATCCCAAATTTTGGAATATGACATTTATAATCTTTTGGAGAAGCTTACTTTGAAGATCATAACTTTTAAGAAAAGCATGACCTTTCAAAGAAGAGTCAAAAACCCTTTAGACTAGAATCTTCTCTTGTGGTATACGACCAGATATAATTATGTTAGGCAATGGTTTCAGTTGTTAGACTGAATAACCTGCTATCTCTCATCTGTTAGGAAAACAGAGATTGGCCAGTGTATAAAAACAGCAGTGCTTCAGAAGAGTTTTTCAGTGCTCAAAATATATACTCTCCCATAAAACAACTTGTTTCATATAATGCACTCAAGAGACAAAAATGAAGTAGACTTTAAGAAAAATAACATATTTGGTTTACTCACAACCTTCATGTGTTCCGCATACACAGGTACAAAAACTTATTCTTCCAGTTCCAAATATCTTTGAAAATGTTCCCTGTGCCAGGCGGCCAGGGCATCTCTCTTGTAACAAAATAGCTGTCAACATGTCACATAGTCAAAAGGAGAGAGAGAGAGAGAGAGAGGGAGAGTGAGAGAGTGAGAGAGAAAGCATGTGGTCTGCAGCCCTTTTTGTGACTTCTCAAGAACCATAGAGTAAAGGAAGCTGCATACCAGAACATACATACAGGAAACAATAAGCAACAGGATCATACATAAACATTATTAGAGAAGGCTTGAAGAAGATTGTCATTTCCACCAAATACCCCCAAATCCAAAATTTTCCACAGGATTGTCTGAGATAGTGACTTATTTGCTTTCTGATTTGCTTTCTTACTGTGTCTCATGCACAAAATTATTAAAAAATATTGTATAAAATTACTTTCAGGTAAGGTGTACAAAGGGGCCCCTGGTGGCACAGTGTGTTAAAGCGCTGAGCTGCAGAACTTGTGGATCAAAAGATGCCAGGTTCAAATCCCAGGAGCGGAATGAGCACTCGCTGTTAGCCCCAGCTCCTGCCAACCTAGCAGTTCGAAAACATGCCAATGTGAGTAGATAATAGGTACCGCTCAGGAAAGAAGGTAATGGTGCTCCATGCAGTCATGCCACCCACATGACCTTGGAGATGTCTATGGACAACGCCAGCTCTTCGGCCTAGAAATGGAGATGAGCACCAACTCTCAGAGTCGGTCACGACTGGACTTAACGTCAGGGGAAACCTTTACCTTTTAAGGTGTATATGAAGCCTAAATGAATCTCATGTTTAGACCTGAGTGCCATCTCTATTAGGTATATATTTGCAGATATTCTAAAATTGGGAAGACAAAAAAAATTCAAAACACTTTTGGTCCCAAGCTTTTCAAATCAGGGATATTCAACTTATGGTGTGATTGAAATCGATTTCAAAACCCAGAAAGCAGAAGGCAAGACTTTGCTGCCAGATCTAATGGTTTAAAATGGTGGTGTTCATGGTCACAACTTGTGCTAGGCTACAACTAATCCTCAAGTATCTACACTTTTTCTAAATCAGTCTGGACATCATCCAAATGGAAAGGATGAAATGCCTGAGATTAAAAAAGAAGTTGCATGTTGTCCTTACATTGTATTTACTTATGGAACATCTCAGCATTACTATATTTCTAGAAGTTTGATTTTAATTGACTGATGTTAATCCTTTAGCAGCTGGAAATATCTATTTCTTCTAGATTTCTTCTAGTTAGTTTATTTCTGCTATTCCAATAATTTCCCCAAAGTTGGTAGATCCTCTCTAATTTGTTTGAACTTGGCTGTCCTCTTTTTTCACAGATATGGACAAATGTGACAAACGCCCAGAAGATCAGTATCCAAATATGACAAATCACAGTTCATTCCAAATACTTATTGGCTTTTAAAGATTCTTTGGGGATCTGTTTAGCCTCTTGTGCTTTCTCTCTCTCTCTCTCTGCTCAATGTGTTGGTCAGCTCCATAAATATATGAAGACACACCAATTCTCAAAGCCAGCAACAACATCTCAGTTGCATCCTTATCTCCCTCCTGCTTTGCTTTCTCTGCTCCTTGCTTTTCCTCATTCAACCAGCAGATGTGGCCTGCCTTCTCCAACAAATCATTTTAGGTGCCATTTTCACAGTGACAGTTTCTTATGTGTTGGCCAAAACACACCATATGTTTATGGCTTCTGCACCTGACTCCAAGATGCAGAGACGGTTGGGGGAAATGGTGGCTAGTTTCATTGTGTTTGGGTCTCCCTTGTTCCAGTCTATATGAGCACAAAGGGCAAATATGTGGTGGCTGTTGAGATTTTCTCTATCTTGGCTTCCGGTGCTGGCTTACTGATTTGCATCTTTGCCCTTAAATGCTACATTATTGCATTCAGACCTATTCTGAACAGCAAAATGCAATTCAATTGCTGAAGAAGAAACACAAATGTATCTAGTATAATTATTTTATGTCACATAAGAAAATAAGGACATTTATTGCAGTTCCTATTTAGTAGTCACTGACTAATAACATGGATCTCTTTCGTTTTAGTTTACCTGAGCGCAAAAGGAAAATACAGGGTTTCTCCATCCAGGGGTGCAGCTATATTTTAGAATGAATATAGTTTGACACCACTTTAATTGCCATAGCCCAATGCTATGGAAGCCTGGAAGTTGGAGATTTACAAGATCTTAAGTCTTCTCTGTCAAAAAGTGCTGGTATTTCACCAAACTACAACTCCAAAGATTTCATAGCATTCAGCGATGGCAGTTAGAGTGTGGCATCGAACTGCATTAATTGCACAGTGTAGATGTACCCATGGGTTCCTATGCTTCTTTACTTGATTCCATTTGGCTCTAAAAACTATTATTCTGTTTTACCCTAATCTGAATAAAAAGAAGCCATTCATATAAAGTAAATGCTGAAATATCCAAGTACTTGTGTTTTCTGACACACCAGGGCTTGTTTAATAGTTAATTTGTTTCTAATTGCAGCCTTTCATAATGTGATATATGGTATATTAATTGGTTTATATTTGATTTCTGTAATACTGTATTCATTTTGCTGGCAGTCTCTTAAATATGATATGCTTTTTTCCTCATTCTTTCAGATGTAGAATGTCTTTGGATCACCATTTTCAACTGAATATGGCCTGGGGAAGATTTAGTTGATTAGCCCTTTAAAATAGCATATGGCTCAGATTCTGTAATTGCTCAGATAATTTTGTTACAAAGGAATCTGTCATAACCTTAATCTCAGCCACTAAATCAAGGGTAGGAAAAGTGCAGACTATGGGCCATATTTAGTTTTTTTTTATACCTGTTTACCTTGCATCCCACCTTGAGTCTTATGTTAACATAACCCAATATACTTGTTAATATGTAATATGTTCAACATGTATACATTTCTAAATATATGTCACTACCTGTAAGATCATGCAAAGGAAGGGAATATTCAGAAAAGAAAAGAAAAAGTAAACATAACAAAATCAATTTTATTAGGAAATACAGTATTCAGTAACAATTATTTTCACACTCAATCTCTTCAAATGAGATCTGTAAATAAAAACTAGAATTATGAATTACAGTTCCATAATTTTGAACTCCAAGATATTTGGATATTTTGAAGTCAGTGTTAATATCTTGGCATAAAATAATTTAGTTCATTTCCTTGTATTGCAAACTTCCATCAGGACACATAGGAAATTTACACAATGAACTTTTAAGTGAGGAAATGTAGCCAGAAAACCATATTGGGAGGGACGGGACATTCAGCATACTGTAAAACAAACCAGAGAACTGACATTGCAAATCCAAGTATTTGATTTAGCTATGTGTCATAAAATAATAGAACTGGACAGTGAAATGACTATTCAAATCTTCAGAATAACAACAATAAAAATGTAGGGACCTGCACCCACATACCCAAATGGTCACAACCATGATGGGAAAACAGAACAAAAAAGGTCAAATCAAGCTGGTACACATATAAAAAGCTGTTTTAATACTATTAAGCAGCTCTTAACAACACAAGGCAGCTGCCTTTGTCAAGTGAAAATCGCCCATTTACTCATTCAAACACATGCAAATATCCATTTTCTCTCTGGCAAGAAAAGGAAAACCCTCAGTTGATGGCTCCCCCTGCTTCCCCATCTTCCAAAATCTTGACTCAGCCATGAAGGTCTGAAGATAGTTTAGGGACAAGTCATTGAAATTCCATGGAAATACCCAGAAGTGGAAATTGAAGTGGGGAATTCAATTGTGGGGTGAGCTCTGCTTCTCTTCTGCCTTTTGTGTTACCAAGTACACACAAATACACAAGCCTACCCTTCTTCCAGCACCTTATATAGATATATCATTAAATATTATCTGTACACTTCAGCTATTAGCAAAACAACACTGGTGCCGTATTTGCTTTGTTTGACTATTCAAAAATCAGCACAAGGGGAAGGGGGGGAGGAAGGCGGATTTGTGATTTAGGATATTTTCACATCATACTATAATGGTGCTATATGCAGCTTTAATTGCCATGGAACCTTGGAATTTATAGTTTGCTCAGACATTAGACCTCTCTGGTTGAGAATTGCAAATAGCCTACCCTAGAGTATAGATTACAGGATATGACAGGATGTTGCAACCATACAACACAGTTGCAGTACTATGATTCTGCTTTAACTACCGCTAAGTGAAATTAGAGTACTGTAACTGGGTTGTGTGTAAGGGACCTCACCGAAGGGCCAGCCAATGCTTAACTCTAAGATGGGAGGTGGAAATCTTCATGGTTGATACAAGTACCCGCCATACAGTTCTGAATCCTAGCTTCTGATGATATCCCTAACATTCACTGAATAGGTTTCATTTCAACAGGCTGGCCATGGTAGAGCCAATTCTACATTGCATAAGTGGGAAAATAAGTGAATTAAAGGATAGATTTGGGACAGCATCAGGAGAAGAAGAAGAAAAGCAACAGTAAGAGGAGAGCAGGAGAGCAGGAGAGTTTAAGAGAGCTAACATGGAAGTGTCAATGAACACAATTAAAGACCATTCACATTACTGTGATGTCCACTTGTGTTGCACTCAGTGTCTTCCTCCTTGCAGTGTACAGTTGACACACAATGTTAAGTGTTCACATTTCCATTGATTTGCAATGGCATCAAAAGTCTTCTTTGTGATTGCATGTTTGCAGTTTCAAGTGTTCAAGCAACCAATTGATATGTTGTCAAAGGCTTTCATGGCTGAAATTACTGGGTTGCTGTGAGATTTCTGGGATGTATAGCCATGTTCCAGAAGCATGCTCTCCTTAAGATAGAATGCTTTTGGAACTTGGTCATACAGCCCAGAAAACTCACAGCAACCCAGCCAATAGATATCTGAGCACTGATACCATCATTGCACAGTGGGCAGAATGAGATCTTCAAACACAGCAGGGATGACTTTCCACATTTTGAACTGTGGCATTAAATATTACTATTACTATTGCTACATATTGCTATTTAATTACAGGTTGAGCATATAATTTATCTGGTATTCCAAAATCTGAAATACTCCAACATTGTCTATATGTGAGGCAGTGACACCTTTGCTTTCTGATGTTTCAGTGACCACAAACTTTGGTTTCATGCACAAAATTATTAAAAAATATTGCATAAAATTACCTTCAGGGTATGTGTATAAGGTGCATATAACACATAAATACATTTTGTGTTTAGACTTGGGTCCCATTTCCAAAATACCTCATAAATATGCAAATACAGGTATTCCAAAATCCAACAGATTTCTCATCTCAGGCATTTCAAATAAGCAATATTCAATATGTAGTAGCAAGTACATATTCCTATTTAAATATACAAACAAATCCAGAATTCCAGATAGTCTAACTATACCTAAACGTTGTCTTTAAATTCTCCTGAAAGAAAAAGTAAATGTCCACATGGAGGCAAGACTGAGCACCCATCTACACTGCCATGTAAAATGCAGATTATGAGTCTACATATATGGCAATGTAGACTCATATAATCCACTTCAAAGAAGATAATCTGGATTTGATATGGCAGTGTAGATGGGGCCTGAGAAGCGAGAAAAACTAAAAGTAATAATCAAGCGCAAGCAAAGAGAGGGCAGGCAAGGAAGCATAAATAAAAAGCAATAAAATGATTGTACAAAGACATAAAATATAGAAAGCTAGAAGCAAAGCATAGGAGCAAGAATGGAAAAAAGAAGACCAGAAGGAAGAAAAGAGGAAAAGGAGCCAGAGATAAAGAATGAAGAGCAGCAACCAAAGAAGACGAAGAAAATCAAAAGGTAGAGGAGGAGAAAAAGGGAAAGAAGAAGAGAGGGAGGAGGATGAAAACAAAAAAGAAGAACAGGAGAAGGCAGAAGAGGAGGAAAAGGAAGAGGAGGAGGAGAAAAGGAGAAGGAGAGAAAGAAAGAAAGGACGATGGGGGTGAAAGGTAGAAGAAGAGTCCAGAAAGAAGAAAAAGAACAAGAAGCAGAGGCACACAAGAAGACAGAGAAGGGGAAGAAAGAAGAAGAAGAACTAGGATCAAAAACCAGAAGGAGGATGGAAGGAAAAGTGGGAAAGAAGAAGAAGAGAAAGAGGAATAGGATCCAAGGAAGAGGAAAAGGATGAAGAAAAGGAAGAGGAGCAGGAGAGGGAAAGCATAGCAGGTTAAACCACCAGCTTCAGTAAATCTTATCAATCAAAAGGTTGACGGTTTGAAGCCTGGGTTAGGGTGAGCTCCTGGCCTTTAGCCCAGTTTCTGCCTATCAGTTCAAAAGCAAAATGTGAGTAGATAAATAGGTACCACTTAAAAGCGGGGAGGTATTAAGGCACCCATAAGGATATGCCAGAAAAATGTGATCAAGGAGGAAGTTTACGAACAAAGCTCTTTGGCTGCGAGATGTAGCAACAGCACCCCCTCCCGCAATGGCTGAAACTGAGTACAAGCCTCCAAGATGCAAAAGATGGGAAAAGCCTATATATACCTCTATCTAAGTACAATTTTCTGTCTTGTCAGTGTATATATGTCATTGAATATTTGCTGCATATGCATGTTCTGTGATCTGCCCTGAGTCAACTTTGGGGTGAAAAGGGAGGAATATAAATATTGTAAATAAATTTTAAAAAGAAGTGTGTGTGTGTGTGTGTGTGTGTGTGTGTGTGTGTGTGTGTGAGAGAGAGAGAGAGAGAGAGAAGAAGAAGGTGGAGAGGGAGCAAAAAGATGGAGAAAGGGTGGAGAAAGGGGAAGAGAAAAAAGAACAAGAAACAGGAACACAAGAAAGGAGAGGAATAGCAAAAAGAAGATGAAGAAGTGGGAGAAAAAGAACAGAAAGAGAAGGGGGAAGAAAAAGAGCAAAGGATGATGTGGAGAAGGAGGAGGTGGAGCAACAGCAGGCAGGTAAGATGAAAAGAATGAAGAGGAGGAGAAAAAGGGAGTATGAAGAAAAATGGAGGAAAAATAGGAATAGTAAGGAAAAAAGGAGAAGCCAAAGAAGAGGAGGAATAAGAATATGGGGAGGGAGAAAAAGTTCAAGAGGCTGAAGAAAAAAAAACAGGATAAGAATAATATGGAGATGATAGAAGAAGAACAGCAGGAGGAAGAAGAAAAGAACAGAATTAGAGGAGGAAAAAGTAGAGAATGACAAGAAGAAAGAGAGGGTGAGAATAGGAGGAGTAGGAAGAAAAGAAGGAGAGGAGGAATAAAAAGGCACCAAAGTAAATGAAGAATAAGAAGAGGAGGAAGGAGAAGAAGGAGGAGGAATGGAAATAAGGAGCAGAAGGAAATAAAGAACAAGAGGAAGAAGGAAGAAAAGTCAAGAAAAAAAGGAGAAGAGGAGGAGGAAATAAAAACAAGGAGCAAAAGGAAATGAAGTACAAGAGGAAAAGGAGGAAGGAGAAGAATCCAAGGAAGAGGAAGAAGAGAAAACAGAAGGAAAAGAAAAAATAAAAAGAAGGAGAAGAAGGAAATAGAAAACAAGAGGAAGAGGAGGAATGAAGAGAATAAAAAGTCACGAAAGAGAGAGAAGGAAAAGAAAGAATAAAAAGAAATAACAGAAAGAAATGGAGAACAAGAGAAAGAGGAGGAATGAAGAAAAAGTCACGGAAGAGTGAGAAGGAAGAAAGGTTAGAGAAGGATGAAGTGAGAAGGGAAGAGGAGAAGGAAGAAGAAGAGTAGGAGGAGAAAAGAAGAAGAAAAAAGAAAATAGGAGATTGTCAATGAAGAGTAGGGAAAGAAGAACAGAGTGGGAGTAGGAGGAGGAAGTAGAGGAGATGGCAGAACAGGAAAAAAGAGGAATAGAAGGAGAATAGAGAGGAGAAGGAGGAAGAGGAAGATGGACAGGAGAACAAGTGAAAGAAGTGGATGAGGAGAAGGCCATTGAACGAGAAGGAAGAGATGACATGAAAGTAGTAGTAGGAAAAACAGGAAGAAGAAGAGGAAATTAAAAAAGAAGAGGAGAACGAATAAAAAGAAGGAACTAAAGGAAAGGAAGAACAAGAGAAAGAAGTGAGGAAAAAGAGGAAGAATTGTTGGAAATGGCAACCTCCCAAGCCTCTCACCATTTATTTGTTAATATATATATTTGCTAGCCTGTATTCTATATGTATGTTGATTTGTCAGTTTGACTGTACCTCTTTGGTGTGGGAGGGACTATAGGCATGTGATTGTACTGAACATGTTCAGACTCAGGACTCCATTTTGTATTCACTTTTGCATCAGACCTCAGTGGAGGTGGATGCAAGTATGTGTTTGGTCTTCAATAAAAGCAGGTGTTTCTGTCCAGACCTCAGTGGAAGTGGGTGCATGTATGTTGCTGTTTGGACTTCAATATAGAAGTATGCTTATGAACTTCAATAAGTACAAGTATACTTAAAGACTATAGGCTATTGACTAAGAATGATACCCTGTGTACTCAACACAGAGAAACTACATCCTACATAACTGAACTTCAATAAGAAATGTGCCTGTATGATGAATGAATCCAAGATGTTGTGAGTAAACAAGATATGTTATTTTCCAAAGAAGGCTTTTTTTTTGTCCCTGAGTGCATATTTTAAACAGAGGCTTCAAGGGAGTGTATATGTTTTGGGCAACTGCAACTGCAATTTAAAATTCAAAGAAACAACCATCCTCTGCTAACCAAATATATTTTTGTAGTGGCATGTCTTTATCCTTGGCAATTTAAAGACACGGTTCTTCAGTTTAACAGCTGAATTGCCTCTGTGCCATTACATGAATGTTTATGAATATCACTTGTTCAAAGGGTTGACTTCTAACAAGATCATGCTTTTCTTGACTGGTGTTTTTTAAAAAGGTAGTCTTCCACATGTTCATGGAGATTTACATTTGCCAAATGGATATGACATCATTTTTTCCTTTTCAAGAAGGTTATGACTACCATTTATTTCCAAAAGGACATGTGCCCGGAGATTGGGTGCAGTTATTTCCAATAAGAATAAGTAGAGGAGGAGGGAGAGAGAAAGAAGATGAGGAGGAAGGGGAGCAAGAATAAATAGAGGATATGGAGTAGAGAAATGAAGAGAATGAGGCCATCATTATATCATCCTATTCTTTAGGAAAATTATTAAAAATAGAAACTGCAAACTTGTCTGTGCATGTATGTGTTTGTATCTGTCTGTCTATGTGTGGGACAGTGAAAGAAAGAAGGTGCGTGTGTGAGTGAGGTAGCGTATTTACAAACAGCAAGAGATGAAAGACTGACAAGATAAGCATTCATTGAAAAGTGAGCAAGTAAGCAGACATTTCAAATGAAGTAAGTTCCTGAGTGAAATTGTATATGGAAGAGATAAATCAGAGAAAACATGCAATCATGATGAGAGAAAGACATGAATAAGCAACAAGCATCTCAATGAGCAAAAGGGAAAAAATCAGTCAGAAAACCAAATGCAAAATAAAGATCAGTGTCAGTTTTAGGCAAAATAGAAAAATTGCAATAGGGGAAAGCAGACAAAAAGAAGCAATAAGAAGTAAAGGATCAACAAGAAATAAGGAAAAATATGGGGAAAGGTGTAAGGGAAGAGAGAGGGTTGGCGAGGACAGAGTGAGGTAGACCGTGCTACTCAAAATGGTGGTCTGCACGCTGATGGCAAGGCATAAGCCATTAGCAGCTTGTCTGCAGTTGACTTACCAAGAATGTGTGCACAATGTGGCACAAGTATTGTACTGTTCCCAAGCACATGGGAAAAAACTGCCAATTCATGTAGCTTGAGATACATTGAAGCAGAGAGCATCTTTGGATTTTGGCTCTTGATCTATGAAGCATCCCTATCTTGAGATAAACCTTCTACAGATGCATATACAGTAGAGTCTCACTTATCGAACACTCACTTATCCAACGTTTTGGATTATCCAAGGCATTTTTGTAGTCAATGTTTTCGATACATCGTGATATTTTGGTGCTAAATTCGTAAATACAGTAATTACTACATAGCATTATTGCGTATTGAACTACCTTTTCTGTCAAATTTGTTGTATAACATGATGTTTGGGTGCTTAATTTGTAAAATCATAACCCAATTTGACGTGTAATAGGCTTTTCCTTAATCCCTCCTTATTATCCAACATATTCACTTATCCAACGTTTTGCTGTCCCGTTTATGTTGGATAAGTGAGACTCTACTGTATATTTTCCCATTTAGACTGACAAGTTGTAAGGGACACTGGAAATCTATGAAATTTAGATTCACATAAATTTGAATGTTCAATCCCAGATGTTGCTGGACTTTGACCCCCCAAGAACACTAGCAACATATGGTTAGAGATTCTGGGAGCTGCAATCCATCAATTTCCTGGTAGCCAAATATGGGGGTGACATCTCTAGAGCAAGACTTTTGTCAAAACAGAACCTGTAATTTACAGTACGACTACAGAATCCCTAACAATTTCAACCTCAGTAAAGGTGAGCCCACTACATCTATGGGTAGTTTATTCTATTCCCACCCACTAGTGTTGCCTTCTGCAGCAATAGAAAAAATACCTGCTCTACCTCTGATCAACTCCTCTTGCAATATGGGGAAGACACAACACGTGCATCATCTTCTGGCACTTAATAACCGGAAGGATAGTCAATTACCAAGCCATATAACCCCACTCCTCTTCCCTGAGCTGGATACAGTGCTCATTGGATAGTTTCTGGAACATCCTTGGCACATGTCATTGGAAATAGGGAGAAGGGAGGGAAGAGCTCAAACTGCAGTGGAAAATCTCACATTCCTTATCATTTGGAGGTGTTTCTATATGCAGACCCAAGTAGATAACTAGGGGGAACGTATTCTTTCCTCACAGATGTTGACATATCCTCACACCACATCCAGAATATTGAGAAATAGAAGCAAGCAAAAGTCAATACGAGAGATTAAAAAGCAAAGGGCATGCAAGCAAGAAGAAAAAGTGGGTAAGCAGAATGGTGCCAGAGAGGGTCAAACCAGACATGCATATGTTTGCCAAAACACACATCATTTTAACTATCACAATTTGGTGGGAGTAATCATCATGAAATCACGCAGAGCTTTACTCCTCATTATGCTCTGCTACAATGTGGAAGCTGGGATAGGGTAGAGAAAATAAAATAAATGGAAGCTGGGATGGCAATGGCAGGAAGACTTTTTTTTCTTGTGGCCATCACCCACACCATTTAGAGATGGAAAGGAGACCGCATCTCACTGTATAGCCAAATGAGTGAGTACATGCTTAGCAAACAGGCATGTCTTGTCTCAGCCTGAGTGATCAGAAAGCATGAAATGGAAGTGCAGGGCTGATAAGAGGGAAAGGAGCAACTGCATTATACTTCCAAAGAATACAAGCAAAGAGAGTAGAGGGCGAAAACAAAAGCCAAAACAAGAAGGGAGATGAAAAAATGAGCAATGGAATAGAAAGTGGAATGAGAACTTAGGGAGCAAGGAGAGAAGACAGAGAAGGAATGAAGGGAACAAAGAAGCAAGCAAGCAAGATGATGAGGATTGCTACAATTTATCCTACATTACAGTACGCGAAGCCCTCCGTAATCACAGATTTCACATCTAAGGATTCAACCTTCCATGGCTTGAAAATATTTTTTAAAATCCCAAAGGCAAATCTTAATTTTGCCATATTATATAAAGGATACCATGTCACTATGGGACTGTATATAATGAGACTTGAGCATCCACAGACTTTTGTATCCATAGGGGATTCTGGAAACAAACTCCAGCGGATATCAAGGGCTCACTGTACCTATTACTGTAATGTTATTGAAGCTAAGCATGATTGGGTCTTACCACTGCCTTGATAAGGTGGGGAAGGCAAATGTGTAGAAAATCCTATCTGCATACCACGATTGAAAAAGGGAAAGATATACGAATAACTAAAGGCTAACAGCAGATAGGAATTCATCTAAAACAAAAGAGTGGTACCCCTAATATGATCAACAGCAAAGCCCTGCTCGTATCACAAAGAGGTCCTACTGGAAGCCCTCGAACAAAGTAAAGTAAAGAGATCCAGAAAAAGTGGGATTGTGTCTGAATATTAAAAGTGGAGAAAAAGTATCCACGCTACATACTTGCGACAGTTTAATGCCATCTTTAACATCATGGTTCCATCCCATCAAATCCTGGGAGCTGTAGTTTGGTGGGATACTCATAATTGCTTTATTTATATATTTTATTTTTATCCTGTCTTTCTCCTGATGTCTACAGCTTTCGAGCTGTAGACTGTCGGACAGCCCTTTACCAGGGAATTCTTTGTACCTCAGCAAACTACAAATTCCAAAATGTAGGTGGGATTAGTAACCGTGGTATCAACTTGTGCATGTGCTATGCAGAAACACTGTCTTGTTCAGGAGAGAGAGAGGGAGGGAGGGAGAGATGAAAGACAGCGAGGTGACAAAGACTGGAAAAGATCAATGGAGAAGCAAACAAGTCAGAGCATAAGCAAAGATAAAGAGAAAAAAGCATGCTAAAGCCAAATTCATCATGTTATTCCCATTGTCATTTTTGCAATGGTAAAACTATTACTGTGCAATGTAGCTTTTCACCATCGCTTTCAATTGCCGGCCTTTTCGTCTGAATGTTAGACATAGTAGATTAGATAGAGTATTAAGAGGAAAGATGCCTGGTCATAAGAGAAGAGCAGACAGTGGCCTCCATATTTTTCATGCTGCAGTTACTTTGCACAGGATGATGAACATAACATGACAAATCAGGACCAACAATCAGGAGATCTGGAAAGCGTGCACAAAGAAAAGGATAGGAGAAGAAAGACAAGTGAACCGAGCAGGAAAAAACAAAAATGATGATAATGAAATGATAAAAAAAGCAAAAGTATGCAGAGTAAAGGCAGCAGGAGGATGAACTGATGAGAAAGGGGAAAAGACAGCAGAAAGAATGCATAGATTGAAAAAACAAGTAAAATAATATTGGAAACCACAAAGTATGTTACAAACATTTGCCCCAATATATATATTTAAAAATATAAATACGAACTGGATAGGATCCAAGTATAAAATGGAGGAATAAGTGGGAAGAGAAGCAATATAGTTTTTGCTTAACCCTCCAGACCTTTCTGTGATCAAAATTTCCTTTCTCACTTTAGCACTTCCCTTTTTTTTGGGGGGGGGGGATTACATGGAAAAAGAGTGATTCTGAGCTGAAAGGTAGAATTAGAGGAAGATTTCTTCCTCCCCTTTATTCTCTGTCTGATAATTTTTGGCAGAACTGACTTGGATCAGACAAGGCAAAAGAGAAAAAAGCAGCAAAGAAGAGGTGTACAAAAGCATGAGGAAAGCAGATATACAATTACAAGAATGACGAAGCATGCAAGACAGAATGCAAATAAAAACATGAGGAAAAAGCTGAGCAATTGCAAAGTAGAGCAATACAAAAGGAGAAATAAAAGCTTATGAACATGCAAAGAGAGAGAGGCAAAATCAAAGAGACATGCGCAAAGGAAGGAGTGAGGTTCGGAAATCTGTCCCCAATTTCTTTTAGGCAAAATGTCTTTGATTTGCTTGAAATCAGGCGGTATTTGTCTTGTAGTCAGTTCTCTGTTGAATACTATAAGGTGTTGCTTAGGAGCCATAATCAATTCCAGGTTCCTTGCAAAGCCATAGCTCAGTCTGCAAGCTCATCAAGGTAAGTGTTTCCAGAGATCTCTTACCCTATATATTTCTGTATACACGAGGTTGACTTATACACAAGTATATATGATACACCCCAGCTGAAGCTGGGACTCCAATGCTGCATGGAACACATATTTCTAATAAAAGGCTCCTTTTTACCTACAACAGACAGCAATGTGAATTAACTAAAACACATCCATATATAGAAGGCTGTCTCTATACATGGCTCAGAGCTTTAGCAGAGGTTCAGATCCATAAAGTACTATCTCAGCACCCTTCCGCAATGCCATATAACCCAAAATATCAAGGCAGAAAATCCCACAAGATCTGCTTTGAACTGGGTTATCTGAGTTCACACTGCCATATATTCCAGTTCAAAGCAGATAATGTAGGATTTTATTCAGCTGTGTGGAAGGGGCCTCAGAGGGTCTGAAGCTATAGTTTAAAAATATTTTCCCAGACTTTGCAATTATTTTTGGTTTTACTTTAAAGAATGGTCCAGAGGGTAACGTGCAAGATGAAAAGCCTTCCATGGAGCTGTGTAGAAATTGTGGCAGGTTATGTGCGAGGGAGATACAGTGATGCTTGTCAAAAGTGAAAAAAATATCCCCCAGGGTTGGGAGGAGAGATGGAAGAATGAGAAGAGAAAGAATAAGCAGCATAAAGCAAGATATCAATGAAGTGTTACTAAACATTTGTCCTAAACCTAATGTATAATTTATGCTAAGCAAAGACCATTTCCTTTGAGGGAAAATATAAAAATACGAGGTTACGAGAAACAGCATGTCGGAGGATTTTGGCAAGAATATTGGCTCATCTGAGGCTGTTCTTCACATCATCATTGGGAAAAAAAATCAGATAAAGCCTCCACTAGAGTTATAATTGAGACATGGGGAGATAGATTTTTGGCCAGACCACAGTCAACAGAAACTGCAATATGACCAAACACCGTTAAATTACCTGACTTGCAGTCCAAGCATACCGTAGGGTTGCCCTGGAGTATCTAGCAAATTCTTAGAGCATTTTCCCTGGGAGTTGGTAAATGAAACCATGGATATGGGATCCATGGTTACTCGATATGTTTGTGGGTATGTAAATAGTATCTGTCCAAAATGTGCATCTATTTTTGAGATAATAAGCAACGATGCCTCAGCTCTAATCCCTACCCATCACAATTGGTGTGCTCTGCAAAATGTCGGTAAATATTGACCATGACTTTCAAACTTCATGGTTATAAGGTCCAGGAGCTTGGTACTTTAATAGGGTAAACATGCATTCTTGAGTAGTTGGATGCTGAGCCTCAAAATCATCTGGTTGTAGGGAATGCCAGCATTTATAATGCCATGGTTGTTACACATTCCAAAAACAGATCATTTTGATTTTTCCTCTGCAAAGAGCAGTAAGAAGGTTTATGCTGCACTGTTTACCAATTTCATTTCAACTACACTCTCAGAATCATTTCACACTACACAGTTGTAGAATTGTCATTCCACTTTCAGTGCAGTGGCAGCATCCTCTGGGGAATCCCGTGATTTGCAATTTATGGCGGGGTACTTAGGCCCCTTCTATATCCCAGGATCTGATCCCAGATTATTTTCTTATCCCAGATTATATGGCAGTGGAGACTCACAGAATCCAGTTCAAAGCAGATAATCTGGGATTAGATCCTGGGATATAGGGCAGTGGACATCCAGCCTTAGGATGCTCAGTCTCAGAGATTTAGTCCTCCATTAAACTACAGACTCCAGGATTCCATAGGAGATTGAAATAGCTGTTCAAGTGGAACCATAGTGTGATAACTGTGTAATGTGAAAGGGCCATTAGGCTCTAAACAGTCATATGTGTGTTGATGGAATAATTTTCTTCCACTGCCACCTGTGGAAAAACAAATTTGGAAGGCTTCTAAATAAATACAAAAAAGAAGCCATTGTATGGGCCCTTCCAGACAGGCCCTATATCCCAGGATCTGATCTCAGGTTTTCTGTTTATCCCAGATTATCTGGCAGTGCAGGCTCATATCGTCCAGTTTAAAGAAGAAACCTTGGATCAGATCCTGGGATATAGGGCTGTTTGGAAGGGCCCCAAGTCTGTTTAACCGGAGGCAAACAATGGATGAACCAAAGCATGAAAGCAGCAATTGCCCTTTTCTAAGGCCCCTTCTACACTGCCATATAAAATCCAGATTATCTGCTTTGAACTGATTATGTAGCAGTGTAGAAGGGGACTAAAATCTGCATTTCTCTAGTCTCAACCTTGTAGTCTCTGTCAACTAAGAGTGGAAAGCTGGATGCAAGTATAGTTAGTTCTTTATTTCCACAAATTCAAACACCCATGGCTTGAATTTTTTTAATTCCAAAAAGCAAACTTTGATTTTGGTGTTTCATATAAGGGACACAATTTTACTTTAACATTTATATGATGGGATTTGAGTATCCCATTATATAAATGGACATCTAGGTAGGTCCTGGAACTAACCCCCAGCACGTACCAAGCACCACCTATAAGCCAATGGTCTGGACAAGGAAACGAGGACAAATGCAGCTACAGAGAAGGAGGAAGAGGAAGAAGAAGAGGCAGAGTAAGAGAAGTTAGCCAGAATCAGGATTTTATTACAGTAACAAGAAAACAGTGAAAAGAACAAGCATCTATTTAGAAGGATTTCCCTGAGATATTGAACTATGAACAGAGCAGGAACAATGCCACGGACACTCAAAACCAGATACAGGTGTGAAGCAAATTGATAGGAATAGAAACAGATTCTGCTTTGGGATCAGCAGCTTTCAGGGGGAAATGAAAGTACTTAAGATGAAGTCTAATAGACTTTTCTTTTCTTTTCTAACTGCCTTAAAATAAAATCCTTAGGGTTCAGTCCTGCACTAGATCACATGCTTTACGTGTTAACACTTTTTCCTCTTGGACAGAATTAAAAGTAAGAATTGTTATTTATAAATAAAACATTATTGTTTTAAAAATATAATTATTTAAAATGATAATAATGATGCATTAAAAACATTCCAAACGTTTTCACAGAAAAATGAAGCTTGATTCAACCACTGTCTGTCCTGAACTGATACCCAAAGCAGAGCTAAAACATAGGACAGAACACAATAAAAGAGTGTAGTGGAAGCACAGCATTAAAGAGAGAAATATCACAAAGCAATCAAAGAGAAGAAAAAGTAGAGGGAATGAGAGAAGCAAGGGAAGAACTCCAGCTGGTTTTGAATGACACGATCTCTATGGCAGGGACAGGAAACCTTTGGCTCTCCCAGCAACAACTCCAAACTTCTATCAGCCCCAGTCAGCATGACTGATGGTCAGGATTGGTGGCAATTCCTGCCCATCACCTTCTAAGGTCTCAAAGGTGTCCATTTCTACCATATGTCATGTCTGTCACAGAAAATATTAACTAGGGAAACAGTTGTTACATTTCCCTGAGAACTGTAGGCAATGTTTTCACACTAAAGTTCCCAGGATCCTTTGGAGAAGCTGTTACTGATAGAAGTCTGTGATATATGCAAGCATAAATTCAGAGTCTGAGTTTAAAATAGTTAATTGTCATAGTACTCCACACAGAAGCACCAAAGTCAAAAAACTGTCCTGTTGGGCACAGACCGATTCATAGACAGTACATTACTCCCTACTTGAATTTCTCCCAGGATTCTTAAGTTTGTGCCATGATAGTTGAATACATGGGAAATAGGTTTTAAACTGTGATTGGAGCCTGCAAAAACCATCTTATCTCTGAAGCATCTCTAAACATACTTCAGGTGATCTCATGCTCAAGGATGTGGTTGAAACATAGTGACTTTGTTAGCTTTCCAACTCTCCCCAACCCCAGGCACCATAATTTTTAAATTAGAGATCAGAAAAGTTATCTCTTTTGGACTACAGCTCCCAAGATTGTCTAAATTCTTACTCCCTCAAGATGGTGGATTCTGGGAATTATTTAGTCCCAAAAGGAGGCTATTCTAAGATTAGGTTTTAATCCAGTGCACTTTGCTGCTCCCAAGATTTGTAAACTAGCAGTGACTTTGCAACTTATCAAATTTTTCTGCATCCAACTTTGTCCGACAGCACAATGCGAGACGTAATTTTGAAACTGAGCGGGATTAGGAGAGACTCCCAATTTTTCCTCTGTCCAGTCGCAGCAACAGTGTATGATGGTTTGGCAGGGATTTGCACCAAGCACCCACCTCCCCGCCTCTTTTCCTTACACATGAACACAGACACACACACACAGGTTCTTAGTGCCAGGTCCCACCATCTATGCCAACAGTTCACAGGCATTTCCTAGTTTCTTAGCACCAGCGCTTGGTCCTTCAGTACGGAGTGAATCGATTGCATCCTCCTCGGTACAAGCTAGCCTGCCAAATAGAGAAGACATATGCATGTCATGGGAGCATGATATTTAGAAGTAGGTTGTGGGGCATAACAGTCATAATAGGGAAGAGATTTCAAAGTCCTAGATACCCTTACCTCCCGAAGCAGCACATTTATGTCATACCTAAAAACGTTTGACAGATAAAAACTGGGATGCATGTGGCCAAGCATCAGTCTGTGGTCAAGATGGCAAGACTTACTATTAAGTAAAACACACAAGTCATGAAAGGATGTAGCACTTTACTTTTGACTATAGGAAAGGGCAATACTTCATTCCCTTCTATCTCCTTGCTGGATTCATTGAATGCAAACTACTTATGCATTTGAAGTCAGACTGCAACAACAGAAGTTAAGTCAGGATGAAAAGGTAAAATGGGAGGATGGAAGAGAATCCGGGGCATTTTAAAAGCAGCTGCAAAAGTGGAATTACAGAGGATCAATCAGAACTGTCCCTGCCAAATCAGGGTAGTTGGTAGTTATGGAATATAGCTGCCTCACTATTCATCTGTTCTGCTTTTCTCTGAATTCCACATATTAAGCTGTGAGATCATCTACCATTTTAGAAACATCAGTCTGAAAAGTACCATGCACATTTTGGCTAACTTTGTGTCTGGCTTTATCTATGAAAAAAAGTTCCATTCACGGTTCCAGTCAGTCATGCTCTTATTCAGGATACACAAGGCTTTCCATCTTCCTACCTAAATAATCTTCTTGCTTTACTTGGCTGCTGAACATCCAATTTCTCATTCAGCTGTTTGGAAACTCCTGCCCTTAAGTTTTTGCTCTCTAAAGTTTTGTTCTCTTCCACGCATTAGATTTTTCTGCAGTCTTCTGATACTTTCCCCTCTTATGTGTGGACGGTATCATGATTTCTAGCTAGTTAAGGCAGGACCATTTTCAAACTCTGTCATGTTGCCCATAAACATGTATATACATGCTTATAATAGTTCCCAAAGTCTCAAAGATGGTGCAAACGGAAAATATTACATAAGAACGTGCCTACAGAAAATATAACATGCTTGCAATTTGTCAAAAAAAAAAATCCCCATTTTTATCAGCTATTTTAAAAAATATCCCAGTTTTTTATTCTCTTCCAATTTCCCCTCTTTTTTCTCAGTTTACTTCAGTTGCAGCAAACTGAATTCAAAGTGCAAGAGAAATTTGCACTCCATTAACTCAGCAAGGGAGGGAGAGAAGGTAGTTCAGGCGAAAGCAAACTGCAACAGCTTCTCCTAGTTTGTGTATTCTTTCTCATTAATAACTTTTGCCATCTTGACTGTATTGGTGTTGTTTGACACACATATTCCAGTTTTTATCTGTGAAATGAGGGGGGATATGAAAGATCTTCAAGATGAATTAAAAGGTACAAATGTGGGAAAGGGAACAGGACATAGTACTGCCTGCCATCTTTGTCCTCCTTCAGTTTTCATATATGCTTCTTTTAGGAAAATGCATGGTTTTCTTCCTCTTGTAGCTTTTCTTCTAAGGATGTTGGGGAATTTCCATTTTTAGGTGGGGTGAAGAAGTAGGCCCATTGGGATTTACTAAATGGCCAAGTGCAACACACAAAGAGGAATCTCTAATAGGATCAAAACAGAGTTATAAAGGTGGGAACAACAATAGTGTTATGAAACATCGGAAGACCCTTAATAGGCTAGTAAACATTGCCATCTGCAGGACATTTTACAGCACTGCCGACACTGATGTGGCAATAGGTTTCATGAATATGAAAGAAATAAAAGGCATCTTTTGGAACTACAATTCCTAAAATCTGCATTTAACATAGGAATTACAGTTCAAAAATAATTTTTCTGAATGTTCTGAAAACAATCCACTCTATTTTCAGATATCCAGTCATCAGAAAGGCACAAGTCTTTGTTTTTAATAATAGAAAGGGTCAACGTTTTCCCTGCTGTTCACTTCTTGATCCTTCACAAAATATCTATAAGGATTTAGATTGTTAGTGATGGTAAGATTTCATGATTACCTCCAAAGCCTAGATCTGGGTGGGCAACTGTGGAAGGATCAGAGACCAATTTCTGTCCAGAACCCTTGTAGGCAGACATGCACATATTCCAAATGCCACTGTTTTCTCATACAGTCCCTCTCAAAATTGCAACAGGAAGTAATGGAAGTCATTTTAAGAGGGACTTTAGGGGAAATTGAGGCTTTATGGGGCCTTTCTGTGGGAAAGCCCATAGGCTTTGGAGGACTTTTGGTGGCCATATTTTGACCTCCCTGGTCTAGACTGTACTGGCTGGCCTTTCCAGAGGGATTAGCCTTCCTTACAAGAGGGCTTCCTCCCCTCCTCCCTGCTCTATAACCCTACTATCAGACCATGAATCATTTAACCCACTAATAGAATAGCTCACCATGGCACCAACTCCATAGGCAGGGGTCACTGCATGGTGATAGGGCTCAGCTGTAGTGTAGACCCGTCCATACCTGTTGGGATGGTGTAAAACACAAGTTGACTTGTATATTAACAAAAATGAAGGATATAAATCTTCATTTCCTTCTTGTACATGAAAATATTTTTTAAAAAATCAGAATGTCTTCTGCACTGTGTCATGTTAGTTTCTATATGTAGAAAGTGTGTGCTTAATAAAATAAATTTATTTGCACAGCATATATCCTTTAAAGGGAATTTGATTACAATAGGCAATAAAAACCCACCCCAAAAGTGATGCTTGACAATTTTTCAATCTCTTCCCACCCAGGATGATACAATTCTTTACAACCCTGCATAGCAGAGAGTCAACAAACTTACCCATCACTATAAGCAGCTGCTGCTGTTGCTGCTGCAGCCGCCGGTGTCTGGGCCACTCTGTAGGCTGCAGGATAACCCTGCAAATCCAAAAAACCAAAAATAAGATCTATGTAGTGGTTTGAGTGCTGGACTACAATTCTGGAGATCAAGGTTTGAATCATCTCACAACCTTGAAAATCCACCTTCTACAAGCCACATATTTCCAGCCTCAGGCAATGGCAAAAACTTGTCAATTAATTTGCTAATAAGACTATCTGCTAGCGCTCTCACCCTGAAAATTGCACTAAGGAATCACCATCTCACTGTTCTTGCCCTCATCTAAAGTCCTGTAATCAGTAATGCTCTCTTCCCTTATCCTTGTAGTGCTGACATTACCACACACCCAAGACTTTGAGTCCACAGAGAGCAAGCCAAGGACTTACATAGATATCGGAACCATATAGACCATCTGGATAGAGTACACTATGGGGAAAGGAAAGAAAAATTAGCATATAAAGAATCCCACCAGTGGCTTTTGCTACGCTGCTCAGTCAATGATACTTCTAAAGTTTGTATAACTCTTTAAGTGTCCACATTGTTTTCAATGACAAAGGTCAGTCCTGAAGCATATCAGGAAGAAGAATGTTACAGGATATATACACACTATATTTCTGTGTCTATTCAGTAAACACAAAGTTCTTCTTTTAGGAAAGTGGCCATGACTTTAAAGCAAAGCGGAGAAAAGTGGCCCTCTAGATGTTGCTGGATAAAAACTCCCAACATCACTTTCCACTGGTTATGCTAACTAGAACTGATGGAAGATAGAGTCAAAAACTACCAGAGGACCACACTTTCCCTCTATACCCCCAATTAAATATGAGCACTAGCGCTACTCCATCTCCTTGAATCTCTGGTTGTACTAGACTACAACTCTGATCATTCCCATTCAGCCTGCAGAGCCCTGTACAAGAAGCTGTGAAGCACAGTTCAACATATGTAAATATCATTGGTTTGGGGAAGGGTCTATAACAGGTAATACTGAGGGCAGCAGGATAATTCTCTCTCCCATTCCTAGGAATGCTTACCTTCCATAGGCTGGAACAGGAGAAGGTGCAGGTGCTGCTCGAATAGGATTATAAATGGTGGCTCGACCGCGCCCTCGCAGTGCCCCACGATATGCCAGGGCAGCTGGTGCCATCATGGGATATGGGATACTTGCCACTGGATGGAATTAAGTTGAAAGAGAGAGATTGAGAACTAGTCATTTATAAGTGCCATTTAAATCCTGTATCTTTCCTCAAATAAGCTATAGGGATTTATATGATTCTCCTACCTATAGATTTTCGCCTCACAACAACTGTGTGAAATAGGTCATCCTACATAACCATGTGTGTTTCATGACTCAGTGAAGGCTAGGGTATGCATTTCTCAAGTCTTAGTCCTCTAACTGCTACATCACACTGGATCTGATGTATCCCATTAGGAAAAGAAACAATGAAGGCAAATTTGAATGTCTCATTGGGTGGGGTAGAGAAGGACAATAGAGTGGCATGATCCAAAACATTGGCCAACACAAGGGAGCTTTGAAAGAAGACACTGAAAAGCTGACTAAAGCAAATGCACTAACCTTCTCAACTCAGATTAGGTTTACTTAAAAATGCCAGTCATTTACCTGTATACAAGTCAGGAGCATACACTGCACCAACCATAGGATTGATCTTCCAACCTAAAAGGACAGGAAGAGAAAACAATCAGAATAAGAACTTGCCTCACTTTATTATTATTGCCCTTCCAACACCTTCATAACCATATGTGTATAACCCTTATCCCAGGGAGCCAGAGTGAGGAGGTTGACTCAGGAAACAGATGTTGGGTATCACGAAAAGGTGTCACATGGCCATACAGCCCGGAAAACTCACAACAACCCAGTAATTCTGGCCACAAAAGCCTTCGACAACACATTATTGGTTATTACGTTATGCTTGCATATTAATAATGAAAAGTGGTTTCTGTGTAGGTGAAAGGGCTTTAACCCTTCAGTACAATTACTGTGGAATGTTTCATTTTAAGGTCTAAACCTGAGGTGGAAGGCATGCAGCCTAGCTTTCCCCCAGCCATATATAACTTTTCCATTTTTTTCCAAACTCCAGACCCAACCCCAATTTGATAATTTTGTTGTGAAAGGGGTCTTATTTTGCAACCATGGTGGCAAATTCTGGTATTGTTTTTTAGGTATGGGAACTGGCAGAAATGGTCCAAACTAGACTGTTGTCTGAGGCAGAACAGCAAATGTCATTCTTACCCAACCCTACTTCCTCAAGTCAAGGTGCATGTCACTAAATTATTATTATTAAGCCAGACACATTATTTTGCCATACAAGGCAGAAAAAAACAGCTCATTTATGTTGTCTTACCATTCACCACAGGTGTTGCTGGAGGTTTCTTGGTGACCAGACGGGCTGTAGCATTATTGACCTGGATCAGAAAGAACAGCAAAAATGAGACCGCATGCATCAAGTTTCTGCCAGCTTTCCCCAAAGAAGTGGAAGAGTATGGTTTTTCTGTCATATAGAGATAGAATAGAAATGTAACTTATAAAGCTTGATTCAGGGTGGATTCACACATTTAAAATTCAGGCCTACTTATTTCTATGTATTTTTCTTACATATGCATGAACCCCACATGTGATTATATCATGCAACTCCTGAAACACAGACTTCTACATATAAAATTCAAGGTAACTTCTCACCTCAATCTTCCTCCCTTCTACAATGCTGCTGTTCAGCTTCTCTCGTGCCCGGTCAGCATCTTGGCTGTTTTCAAAGGTGACAAAGCCAAAGCCCTAAGAGGAATAGACTCAGTAAGCATGGAAGTAGTGGAAAATCTTATGAGAGAAACATTCAGAATAGCTACTTCCTTCTCACACATTCCTAAAAATTCTCCTTATTTTTATGTCATTTTCAGCAAGTCAAAACTCATTGTGAAATACAGTAACTGAGATAAAAGCATTTTGCTTTTACTATCTCTGGAAAAGGTTATGAAATGAGGCTTCTCTTCCCTACAACTCATCCTGTCCCAGCTTTAGCTTCTGAGATTTCTCCAGAGTTCAGATACTACTAACATGTTTCTCAAACTCATCTTTATAACCTTGATGGGTTATAAAGGCAAGCTACAATTCTGACCCATCTAAAAATAAATACATACTGTTTCAGAAACAGGGTGTAACCAAGCTGATGAAAGAGGTGAAGCAATATGTTTAAAGAAAAGCATTTGTGAGCTTTCTTTGGCAACAAGACTATTAGGAGGGGAGGATAATTTTACAGGTTTATAAAATTATGTATAGTGTGGAAAAAGTGGATAGAAATTGTCACCTTCTTTCATAAGTCTGGAATGTATCCTGACATTGTAAAGCATTAGATTTAGGACAGAAAGGTAATGGGCTTATGGAATTCACTTCCCAAGAAGTGATTATGGCCATTGTTTTAGATGCCAGAATATGATTAAACAAATTTGTGGAATATGAATCTATCAATAACTATAAACCCCAAGGGCTACATGTTCAAAGATTGCACACCATTCAATATCAGTCGATGGGAGGACATTAGCAAGGGAGTAGTGCCTCCACCTTCAAGCCTTGCTTATGGTAATCCAAACAGCACCTAAGAGCTCAGTGCTGACCTAATTGGACTCTGGCCTGATCCAGCAGCACTTTCCTTTTACAATACTTGAATTTTTCAAGATGTTTAATCAGAGCCTAAAAAGTGGAGAGGAATTACAGCTTCCAGAATTCCCCAACCATCACAGCCAATAGTCTCAAAAACAGCCTTGTCTCTGTGTCTGATTTGGTACCTACAAAGATCTCAATACATTTTATCACCCACAAAAGAGATATGTATCAAAAGATCTTATAAATGAGAATGCAGGGGCACAACTACCAAGACTGTGCCATATTTGCATTATTCCTTACAATTACTGCATCCTCCACAAACAGCTTGATATGGTTGTGCAATTCAGCTGGTTCTGCCAATACCAAAACACTGGGTTTCTACAGTACAACTGTGAGAATAAAAAATTGGCACAGGTGAGCCTTGGCTCAGACACCCCGAACTTCGTGTTCCCCCTCCTTTTCTTGGCAGCTGGTAGTTTTGTACCTTTGAGCCACGCTCATTAAAGATGATCTCCACATCTAGGATTTTTCCAAATTGCTAGAAAAGAGAAGGAAGGAAAGTCATTGACAAAGGCAACAAACAGACCAGTTCTTCTCTAGAGATCATTTCCATGTAAATGTCAAAAAACGATAGATTCATATTTTATACTATTGTCTATTACAAATACTTAGGATACATTCTTGAAAACTCAAAAGCAATGTCCCTTTCACTCTGTCATAACTGGAGAGTCATTTCATTCCAAGTATTGTGGAACTGTCCCTCTTCCTGCCATGTCTGGAAATGTAATTTCTATTTCCTTTTGGATCCAGCAAAGAATGAAGAGGTGAGTAACATCTGTGGACAGTGGACAGCTTACCACAGATCCACAGATGATATGTAGAAGGGTTCTCAGTATCCTTGCTGAGCTTTGGACCTCCCTGCTCTAGACCCCCAGTTTTCCCCTTGACCAAACTCTATTGCTGGGTAAATTCTATGGAAAACAACCCAGAGAAAGCACGTTGTTTTTACTGTGTGCAGAACTGACTCACCCCAAACATCTGTCGCAAGTCTGGGTCACGAAAGCGGAAAGGGATGTTGGACACATGGAGGCGTTTGGGCTGGCTCTTGTTCTCAGCGCTTTCAGTTTCCTCTGCTTCAGGAGACAGCTCAGGTACAGGGACCTCCTCTGGCTGCTGTGGGTGGATGGGGGATGGAGTGGGATGGGTGGAGAGGAAATGAAGCAGGATCATGCACAAAACTGAGACAACCCTCCCTTGCACCCTTGCATGGCGGGCATAAGAGGATTTAGAACCCAAGATTGCATTCTTCCAAGTTTCATTTAGACAAACAAGGTGGTTAAACTGGGCCATCCTGTTTTGTCATCCATTATCAGGAAGGAGAAGACCTTCAAGTTGACTACAGTTCCTGGGGGTGAATGGGAATAGGATGGAAAGATGCAAGGAGAGAGTAGTTGACATAGAGAGTGGGCGTCATACACATTAGCTGTTGCATGGGACATCAAATGGGTAGTCTGTCTAGCCTTTTTATGCTGAAAGGAAGCAGGCCAATACATGTGCATTGTACTGGTGAACTTGAGACACTGTCAAAACCCAAAACATCATTGGCAAACTTCATCCTTGTGCGGAATGCTTGAAGCTCCCTTCCATTGATTTGCATTATTGGTATATTATGCCCATAACGATAATGTTCTGAGAGGCAGATCTTGGGTAGCCTCCTAGTAGCCATCCTTCTACACTGTGGGTTAAACATTCACATATGTGAATATTTATGATTGATGTATCTGCTGCCATCTCTGGTGCTGTCCTAAATGCGACTCAATATGTTCTCTTTAGATATTACTATTCTATGCTCAACTTCTGGTGAAGTTGACCATCCAGTTGCACTGGAGGACCCAGAGATACCTAAAGAAGTGTTTTCTCAGGTAAAATAAAATCATTTGCAATATTGTTATGGGTTTCCCACTTTTGGGAAGACCTTGCACCCCTAATCCTTACAAATGTGGTGGGACTTGCTACTTGAGTAGAGATTAGTAAAAAAAAATTGTGGTCTGAAGTTCCCAAATCCCACAATCATGTTACTGGGCTTTTAGGAAAGCAATTTAGTTCCCACTTTAGGTAAAACAGCAATCTATGATTCTTGATCATCACAATACTGACCTTTGGGTACAGTTTATTAAAATAAAAGTTATCTTCATTGGCTTGACCTTGAAGATGGCAAAAATTCAAGTGCTGGGTTGGGCAATGAAACACAAAGTTTCCATTCCTCACTCTGACAAAGGAAAATTAATGACTGATCTTGAGAAAACTATGCATTCCCCAGCCACCCAATCTTACAAGAAAAGGAACCTAACTTTTTGCAAATGCTTAAAATCTTCAGGATATGTTGCTCCATTGTTGGTGTGTTTCTTTTAAAATCAATATTTGACTCTGTCCCAGTCTGTAGGTTGCATTCTGTCTGCTTGATCACTGCAGTAGTCACAGCATGACTGGATTTCTGAAGCTTTCATGGAAAGTTGGAGCTTTCTGTGATTGCCTTTTCACTTTGTTCATGGAATGGAAGAAAAAAAAATTGCCACCTGAATGGACAAGCAGCCTTGATTTCCTCTAAGCGGGCACATTTGGAGCACATTCCCATCGCTGTCATTATTATTTACACTTGGCACCTGCTGTGCTGTATCTCTTTCTACACTCTTAGACAGGGATAGGAACCTCTGGCCTTCAAAAGGAACTTGGAGTTCAACTACCAGACTCCCTAATCCCATGGTAAGGAGTCTGTAATGCCTTATCTTTCAGAGAAATATTCAACATCATAGTCAGTTTGGGTTGGAGATATTATGAATTTAGACAATTGCCTTTTTGCCTTTCCTAGAACTATACCATAGTGCTCATTCAACATGGCCATTATGCAAAAACATAATAGGGCTTCCAATTCTCTTGTTTCTTTTGCCTTTTGTATTTACCCATTAAATCTCCAATTGTAAACTTCCTTTTAGCAAGTAGACAATATATATAATGAAGTAGATAAACTATAAATGATATTTTGGATAATTCTGCATTTCAAGTGCAGAATCCTGTATTTCAATGTACACATAGGCAATTGAAAACATTGTACATGTTTGCACATAGGAGAGCAGTGCACCAAGGAGAGGAGTTCTAACCTAGATTTATTACTGACACAGCAGTATGCCATCTGCATTTATATTTTTGTATATGGAGAAACATTCAATCATGCATTATCCTAACTGGCATTTGGAAGGGCATTGTTCAGGAAGAGTGATATGGTTCCTCTTTGAAGTCATGTGAAACCACCTGGGGTACAACTAAACATGGTACCACTTATGCACTAAGCAATTGTATCAGGCATAGTTCTTGAAAAGTAAACAGAAAAAATCAGAACCTAACTGCAGAACAGGAAAAAGAGTTAAGTCCCATGGGTATGTCTGGCAAGGATCCCAATGCAGATTGAGCTCCCATTCTGCTATTTACTCATTAAAAGCATTCACTCAACTGCTAATTACATAAGCATCAGCTTTTATTTTTGCCCTTTCTGCTCTTGTTATGTGCCTTCAAGTTGTTTCCAACCTTTGGTAACACCAAAGTAAACCAATCACAGGGTTTTCTTTGAAAGATTGGTTGCCATTGACTTCCTCTGACAGAAAGCAAACTTGTTCAAATTTGCCCAATGAGTTTCTGTGGCTGAGACACTGGTGTCTAGAGTTAAAGATGCTCAAACTGCTACACTATGCTGTCTCTAGATATTACTAGATTTTGTGAAACGTTTGGTCATTTGTCAGAGGAAGTAAAGACTCAAAAGAAAGAAAGCCAAGAGAAATTAGATCTCATATTTATTTCCACCAAATCACATTATCCAACTCTTCTTCCAAATCTTTTCTCCCACATTACCAACCAAAAAACAAATGTTCCAATTTGCCCAGCAAACATTTTTCTCAGTGGTTAATGAACAGGACACACACACACACATACACATACACACTGGCACAAAGAAAAACGTTAGTGGAGAGAAAAGCAATTGGTGGGAACTTTGTGTAGAAGACTTGAGCAGGCGTACCAGTGACACAGACAACAATCCCAAACTTGCACCTCTCTTTTCTCCATGCAGATGGATCTACCGAACTCACAATGCAGAACACCATCACGATGCAGCATTCCAAGAGCACGGCGAGGTGTGTGAAGCCTCTTTTGCAATGGCTTAAATGTCAGGGCGCAGGAAAAGAGCCAGAAAAGCAATCCATCTGGCATGTGGGACAATGTTGAACTTGTCTTTGAATACTACTACAAGCTATACCAGAGGTTCCTAAATGAATTGTGTTAGGGAACTATCAGTATATATAGCAGCAGCCTGAACTTTCAATGAACTGTTCAAGGTCCTAAATCTATTGAAACTATGAATCAGTACCTTGAAGAGCTCCTTTAACCACCAGGTTCAAATGCAAGTGGATTTACCACCCTCTGATATGGAAGCTACCAACCCCACTTCTATAGTGGCTAGTGGCTACCAATGAGGGGAAGAGCCTATTGGGAAGGATGCTTAATGACCTCTTGTAGAGGTGACAGCAGCACACATGTACAAAGTAGCTTTGAGAGACCCTGCAAGTAAGTGTATGTGTGCACACAAAACAAATGATCAGTAGTCATAGTAGCTGATGTTATGAGCTGGTGACAAACAAGATTAACTTCATGGGCTTGTTCTCACAAACAGCAAAGTGGTAAACCCATGTCTGGATTCTCAATATTTCAGACTTTGCAAAGTTAAGAAATTTTCCACAGTGAGCCAGCTTACGACATTCAGCTGGGATATCAAATAGCACCACCCACGATTCATTAAGAGGCATTGTTTTCCAAGCCAGCTAAGTATGTGGGCACTTGAGGTATAAAATCCCTCAAGCACCTCTCCACATCTCTAAGGCAAAATACGAGGACAGCAAATTAAAGGCCTAACAGCTGCAAATCAGTTGTCTTTTCATGACATACAAAATGTGCTGCCTGAGGAAGCTGCCTTATTTTGCCTAATAGGAGGGGTAGTATTGACTCAGCACAAAATCAATAATGTCAGGAGAAGGTTGAAGTTAGAACTTTTATTTAGAACATCTTGGTTTTTTTGTGTAGGGATTTACACATTCTTCTGAATGGTGGGGGCGGGATTCAGCCTTATGAGCACTTCCCTGCCATCTAAAGTGATAGAATCTTGACACAGGGTAGCAATCTTTTTTGCTGTTTGTGAGAACTAGGCCTAAATTAGGTTTGCAGAAAATGTCAGCTTGACTAAACTGATATGTGCATTATCCACTTTCTAATTTACCCTATGATGTACCTTGATACTGGCAAGATACTAGGTTCCACTTCTTTAGCATGTTCTGCAATTTCCAATTATTAAAGTGTCTGTATACATTCAAGTCACTTGTTAACTTATGGTGACTCCATGAATTTCATAAGAGTTTTCATAGGTAAGGAATAGTCAAAGGTGATTTTCAATTCTTTCCTCTGAACTATAGTATACAGTACCTGATATTCATTGACTATCATGAATGACTATCATGAATATGACACCATGATATTCATATTCGCATCCAAGTACTTACCCAGGCTAACTGTGTAACTTTTAAGAACTTATCCCTTTAGTTTAGGGTATTTACGCCAGTATTATGAAAGCAGGCTATTTGAAAAAAACAAAAATAATATGGTTTTATTATTTGTACACACAAAAAAATGTACCAAGTACAATGCTTAAATCTGAAGTGTGCTTTTGAATTTTGTCAAAGAAAAATATATTCAGACAGTTATATGGAAGTGTTTCGTTCAAGGCTAAAACAGACATTGCACAAGAGACAAACATAGCTTTTTCCTAACTGTCTTAAAACAAAAATAAAAAATAGCCTTGGGCGGCAGAGTGTTTCCGTGGAGGTACAGCATGCTTCACTCTTTTCCCACTTAAATAGTCTCTCTGAAGCCGTCTTTCCAGGTACAGAAACTAATAGTGCTCATAGAATTCATCCTGTCAATGGAATCTTCCTCACTGGTGAATCAATAGTGAATGGTGGTGGTGGTAATTAGATAAATTGCCCTCTAATCTTAATTCTCTCGATTGCTGTGGTTCTCCTCCACTTGCTGATCATAGTGATGTTAGGAAGAGGAAAAGAAATTGGCTTTGACACAAGGTGCCAAAAAAGTATTCACACCCATACGCAAAGCTCACTTGTGGTTATGAGAAAACTTCATTCTGACCCTACTCTTATTTTTTGTGACACAAATATATTCCCCAAGCTTCTTTACACTATATGTTTATACCACTACAGTACAACCCCTGTATTCGAGGCATACATTCCCAAACTTTATATGGATATATAAAACCACAGATAATTGAAATGAATGACTTCTTACCTAAGAATAGAGTAGGACAAACGCCTGGAAGGGATGTACATAAACCAAAGATACTGGTCCTGTAGACACTGGGGTTGCACTGTGTCTTCCAATTTAACTACCATAATAACATCCTATAGATTCATAGTATTAGCTGTTTAAGGAGATTCGACAGGATGAAACCATGGCAGTTAAAGTGGAATTGTAGCACTGTGATTATGTAGTGTACAAGGGCCTTTGATTCCTCCCTAATCCTTCTGATTTAAGTATATTCACAAGCATATTCCATTGTCAATATCAAGAGGTGTGTGTGTGTGTGTGTGTGTGTGTGTGTGTGAGAGAGAGAGAGAGAGAGAGAGAGAGAGAGAGAGGGAGGGAGGGAGGGAGGGAGGGAGGGAGGGAGGGAGCTGTTGAATTCCACAATGAACATACACTGAATGGCCATGCATATAGGTTCTGAGTTTGTGAGTATGACTACCTAAGCTCACAGCACCTGCAGCAAGGAGTGCCTATAACACTATTAAAACATAACACATACACACAAGATTCAGGCCACTCTGAAATGCATACAATCCACCAGGCAGGAGTCAATCTCCTTAAGACTTCCAGCCCTATGCCCTCTCCACCCATTGCCCCTCCCCATCCCTAACCAAAGCAATGCATCACTCATTTGCCCTCCTTCCACTGCCAGCCTGAAGCATCCCTCAAATACTGTGGACTCTTTGCTCATAAAGACAAGTTCAACAGGGATTCAACTCTCGCACCAGGCCCAAGATTCACTGGGGAGGGAGGGTGTTTAAAATGCACAAGTGTGGTGGGACAGGGAGGTGTCAGGCTGAGAAGACAGGCAGGTGCACTTGCACAATGAGCAAAAGGTTAACTATTCATGGATTAATGAGGCTAGAACAAGAGAAACGTGATGGAGTCCAAGATGCCTGGGAGAAAACCTGAGTTTGACGGCAGGTCCAGGAAGGTTGCTGTGAACACCCCAGGAAAGGCCCTAATCCAGAAAAGATACAACAGTCATTGCAGGGAGTGTATATACTACAAAGCAAGAGCTCTTTTGCTGACGGCACTTGGCAGAAACCTTCCAGAAGATGAGAGAGAAAGGAGGAAAGGAAAGGGGACACACAGATTCACATTAATGACTCATCCCAATAGCCTCTTTTTGGCTTCTGTGGCAAGGGCAAAGAAGAGGTCATTTAGGTTTTTCTAAGCATCACTATTAAAATCACAAGCTTGAAAGGGCTTATTTATATGTAAAGATGCAATTAGTCACAGTCACTATAACTAAGACAGCACATCTCATCGTGGTGGGGAAGACTGACCAAGCAATCTGTGTACCTGTCTGCTCAGCCTCCTTTCCAGCTAACCATTAACAGCCAGATTCAAGACCCCTGGATGCCCCTCATTCACATGGTTTGGCATAGTTTTAAAAGGTTACCTTTTCAAACCACAGGTATCAAAACAGGCTTCAGGGATGTCATCTCTAAGGCACCCTTCCAAACTAGAGGAGTCAGGACATATAAACTGAGAATTCTCTTAGGCCACCTCAGATCTTTTACAAAGTGGATATTCTAAGACTGCTAGAGTGAAAACTGGAGAGGGCTTCTTTGTGTTTAGTGGTTGTGTAGAAAGGAATTTCAGCAGGTTTTTCTTGTCATACAACCAGGCAACAAGCAAAATCTGCTGAAAGTACCTTGTCTACATAACGATTAAATGTACCAGAGCCTTCTCTAGTTTTCACTCTGCCAATCCTAAGAAGCAATATTTGGGGAAGTTCTGAAGCAATGGCCAAAGCCCACCTTGCTGTTCTGTGGAGAATTTCCTGCCTTGAAGTGGGGGTGGACAGAGATAGGACAATCTGAACTAGCAAAAAAGGAACTGGAAACAAATAGCTAAGGGATAGAGACAGCAGCAATTGGCTGCTCTGAATGGCAACCTGGCAGTGCTTCTGTTCTGGGTTTTGGTCCAGACCTTAATGGAGCTATCCAAAGTGCTGAACTGTTGTGCAAAATTGCTGCTTCACCTTTTTTAGATCTATACAAACAGGTGAGAGAACCTGGAGAACATTCACTTCCCCCAATACAGTAGCCAACAGTCAATCTTGAACTGAGATAATTTTCACCATTTGGTGGCCTTGTTCATGCAATAAAATCAAACATTGCCTGGAGAAGAAATAGCCAAGCCCTGAAACTGGTGACTTAGAGGGTTGCTAGATTTTGAACTGGTCCTTTCATATGTGCCTTTAACAACAGTTCAACCTGTAGGAATTGCAGGTGTACATGTTTATCTTCATGCTATTAAAATCTTGACCTCCCGATTTCTGCAGCTGTGCTGCCATGAAATGAAACAAGGACAGACTAGATCTCTGTCCAAATATTTACAACATTATCACAGTTTAGATAACAAACGGGAAGACAAATTTGGAAACTCTGAGATGGGTATGAGTAGGCTTTGGTTTCCCCTTGGAATTGGTGGATGCCCTCTTTTAATTTTTTAAAATAAGGCAAAATGAGACCATTTGCTTCAAGTGCCATATTGGGGAAAGCTACTGGAATGCAAAGAATTGTGCATTATTCAGTTTATAATTATTGTCATTACCACTATGTGACAACCAGAAAAGGGAAAGGGATACTATTTAGATTTTCTATTTTGGTATCTGACTGACTTGTGCTGTGTACAATCTCTTGGAGGACACTGTGTCCTTGAGAGGGAGCTATCAAGCACTTGTTCCATGAAGATAAACAGCTGCTAGTGAAGATGGTGAAAGATGGGAGGGGGTGTGTGAAAGTGAGAGAACAGGGAATCTGATAGGGGCGCAGCTGTCTTGGCTGGAGAAAGAAGTGTTACTCAATATGGACACACAGAAGGCCATCTCCTCAAAATCACGGGCTTCAGGAAGAGAGAATATGTTGTAACCCTAAACGGTGAAAAAGGAGACCTCCTGAGATGTGTAAAAATGGAAAAGCATTTCTTCTGACCAGGAATTAAGAACTGCCTACTCGGAAGAACAACATCTGTGAGTCCTAGTTTGAAATTTTCTAACTGCATCTACTTCGTAGGTGTCATGTTGTCTTTATACCTTACATTTAATAGTACTTTTAGAGGAAGTGCAGGATCAAAGCAGCCAAAACTGGAAAATGTCAAATTGTAAACCATCTCTCGTTGGATCATCTTGGGTGAATAAAAACTGCCTGCAGACAATTAGACAAAGCCATTTTTATCCTCTTGCAACCTAAAACACCAATAAGTGTGTGGGCAGATACATTATTAGAAATTTTCTGAGAAAACAAAACTAGATATATTCACTTAATATTTTACAAGTTTATACCACAGGTCCAGATTTTTTCTTTATGTCATCTCAATAATTCTTCTGGCATAACCTTGCAAGATAAACCAATAAAGCACTGTTATCTGGGAAATGTCAATTGATTTCTGTTACCAGAACAAGTTTTTATAGTGCTTCAAACGTTCAGAAGACCTGCATGGCCATATATACAGTATAAGCAGAACAAGATCCATTTTATATAGTGCAGGAAGCAAACATCCTTTCAAACCTGAGGGAGATGACACTGCCCTGGGGTAGCCACAAGCAGAGGGGGACACAACTGCTGCAACTTTAATAACTGTGTTGAAGACAGTGTCTCAGGAGGTATCGTTTGTCTTCCTGCATAAGATACACCTGCTGAAATCTCTGCTACCAAACTGTTAAAGGTACAGAAGCGCTTCCATCTGGCTATCCTATTCCTGTCAAATAAAAACAAATAAACTCACTCTGATTTGGCTTTCACTTCCCTTCTACACAATGCCCACCACAACTGGCAAATGAAGGTTGCTGTGATATTGAAGAAAATATAATTACCTGCCAATTGCTTTTGATCAAATGATTGTTAAAGAAACAACTTCACGAGCTGGTTCCAAAAGACTAGTCCTATGAATTCTTAAATTGGCATAATAGCACTTAGTGAGACAATATTACAAGCCTGGAGAATTTTTGGTCATTCATATGTTGAAGACTCCTTTTTCCATCATCTCCTGCTAGTTTGGCCGATGGTGAAGAATGATGAGATCAGCAGTTCATCTGTATCAGGACTGCTTGATGTTCCTCACTCCTGTTAATTTAATTAGACCGTTGTGCCATGTTACTTAGCCTTGCCTAATCTTGGTGGTTTTTGGGCTTTTTTTTTCTAGACAGGAGTCATTTTAAATACAATCTGAAGACACAAGGAGTGAACTCAGGACCTTCTGCAAACATAGCATCACTCTGCCCCTAAGCTATGGTTCCTACCTGATCAAACAACTGCATTCAGAAGTGCCAATACTTGAACAGCACTTCTATGTTTGTAATTCACTTTGGCCACTGAAGGAAATGTCATCTGGAAGTATTTAAATAGCAGAGCCTATCTTCCAAGGTATTTATAACAAACACTTCAGCCATATAGCACTATTAACTGTCATGACATCCCTGAGGAATGTTGGGAACTGTAGTTTGGTGATGGCTGTGCCAAAAACTCTGCGAAGCTGAAATTTCTCAGAACAGAACAGCCCTGCGTTTTCTTAGTGTTAAGCTCCAGTGAAGCAGCTAAGTATTCAAGCCAGGAAATGTTGCTTAAAATCTTACTTGAAATGCAAATTGATCATGGCTCTAATCCTATGCATGCTTTTTTGGAAGTCAGTTCCATTGCACAAAGCAAGACTAGCTTCTAAGTAAATATTTCCTGAGCTTCAGACTCCACATCTCCAATTTTAGGGGGAGAATATTGGTCTAACTACCTGTGAGAAAATATACATGAATGCTCTGAACATTTTAAATACTTTGTGATTAAGGCTTTCCAGCCTGACATGCCAACCAATGGGTAACACCCTGGTTTGCTTTCTCTCCCAGCACTCAGTTTATTTCTGTATGTGTATGGTAGAATGGGCTTACGCTACTTCAGATTGCTTATGTGCGCGTATTGGGGAGGGCCATTTTGGAGTGCTCCACACCAAGAAGATCGTTCTCCATGATTTGCACATATACCTACCTTTCCTACAGCAGGGATGGGGAATATGGACCAGCCTGATTGTGTTGGGTTGTAGTTAATCATCATCTTTCACAATTGGTGATGTTGGCTAGGATTGATGGGAATTGTAGTCCAACAACACTTGATGAATCACATGCCTTCTTCTTTACTTCATATTCATTCAACAAACCTCCACAGTCCCAGTGCACTACCTCTATGCTAAATGTGCAGTGCAGAGGAAAGTCAGTTGGCTTGCCTAACTCCCCTACTAATGATAAGATGGTAGAAGGAAAGAGCAATGGTCTCTCAGCTTGCAAGGTACACTATATATGAATTATTTCATGACTGGAGGTGAGTAGAGGCACCAAGACAGACATTCATCCTGGCATGGCTTATAAGGAATGGAAGTAACCACAGACCCCAAGTACCTAGCATTTATGATTGCCTCATAAATGCCACAAAGAGCAGACACTTCAGAGAGTAAGTCAAGCCTCTGAGTGGTTCACTGGAGTAATGAAAAAATATATCCTAAGGGATATTTTAAAGTCTATGTAGTGGAGCATCTTCCACTCCTCACTTTCACCACCGTAATACAAAGAAATCCATCGGTCTCCCACTCTCAAGTTAATTTGTTAGAAATCTGACCACTCCTTAAGACCAGTTTTTGAGGGAAAGATGTGCTGTTGTTTTTTTAAATCTCCTTAAGGATCAACAGACAGTTTGAGGGCCATTGTTTTGGGACAGTCTAATGCAGCATTAGTTGTCCTTGGCTCTGGGCTAGTGCTGATCATTGGCAAGATAGGTGTAGTCAGTGACCACAAGCATGGCAGAAAGGGAAAAAATTGTCACTCTCCACGTCATCACCCTGAGAAGCATTGCTCTACTGCAGCTGGAAGTGGGAAGTATAAGGGGGAAATTTCAAAAATGTTGTGGAATTATAAAAGAAATCTCAAGTTTAATTTGGACATTCAAGTCCAATTTCCAGACATGATGTCCTTGAGTAATTGGCAAGCTTCCACCCTTCAGTGTGGTCCAGCATAATAGTGGCACCTGCCCTGGTTGTTTATGCAAAGTAGCTTTTAGTTTCCATTTTGACCACCCCCAGATATCCTTGATTGGGAGGACACAGAAGACATTGCAGGAAATGGGAAATAGATTTTTGATATCTGTTGAAATTTATCTCAATGTTAGATTGCTATTGTAGAACTCTGTTCCAACTTAGCTTCACACAGCCACAAGTGGGCCCTAACAACTTGTCTATTTGTCTTGGTCCATAATCAAAACTTGGAAACATTATTTATGTGCATCACAACTGAAAGGCTCAAGTCAGTATGGCCAATGGCACTTCCTCCATACCCTCCAACTGCTTCAGTTTCAGCAGGGACAGTTCCAATTTATCCTCTGTTATCCTGCGGTTTTTGAAAAGCACTGGTTTCATCTTCCTCTTTTCACTTTCCCCTTTTTCTTCAGCTTATTTCAGTTTCTGCAAACTGAGTTCAAAGTAACTTGCATTCAATTAATTCAGCAAGAGAGAAGAATGGAACATTCTGCTCTTCCCTATAGAGTCAGATAAAAGAAAATGGCTGTGGCTTGTTTATTCTTCTTCACTAGTTATTTCTAGCTTTGTTTTCATCCTCATTAATATCTTTTGTTATTTTGATCTTCTTCTGGAGTTGCTTGGCCACACATATTTATTAAGCTATCAAACGTAGGGTGGTACGTCATCCCAGATTTGGATACTATATCAAGCCCCCCCCCCCCCCCCCCCAGGTTCTGGGGCTAAAACAGACTTAGGCCTCTTCAACACAGCTGTATAAAATCCACATTACCTGCTTTTAACTGTATTATATGGCAGTATAGACTAAAATAATCCAGTTCAAATCAGATAACATGGATTATCTGGCAGTGTATAAGGGGCCTCAGTCAAAGTTGTATGTACCAGATCACTCAGTGCAAACCTGCTTTATCTGGAAATTATGTCACTCCTTTTAGAAAGTCCACCTGTCAAACACTCCAGCAGTTGTCGCAAAGTTTGACTTTTCCAATCAAAGGAGCCGGCATTGCTCTAAACTACTTTTGTCTGGCATATACAAAGAAGCACAATCAGGATTGAGAGATGATATTGGAATGCCATAGAGCCAACTAATGGACTTTCCTAAGATTTTTTAAAATGTAGATAACAAGATTCCCAGATTGCTGATCTCCTGTCACCAGAATGATCTTGGAGAAACAACGACAAACGGGTGGGGGGATAGATGCTCTGGCTCAGCTTCTAGCTCTGTCCCTCAGTTCCTCTAAAATCACATTTTTAAAAAAATTGCCATACCACCAAAACCTAAACCCCGGAGCCCTCACTTACAGCAGGTGGTGGAGGCAGTGGCAGTGGCTCTGGTGCAGCTGTTCCTTGTTCAGTGAAGATGCGCAGGCTGTGATCTGAGGCTGTAGGAGATGGGTACTCTGAAGCGGTGCTGTGGAGATGATACTGTGGAGGCAGCCGGGCCTGAGGTGGTGGTGGAGGGTACTGAGCTGGGAATGTCTGGGTCATGGCATCAGTTGGCGGCACTGTAGCATCTGCGCTACCCTGGAAAGAGAGAAAGAAGAAAGAATGAAGCAGGGAACCACAACAACCAGAGATTCTGGAACCTTAAGCCCTTCCACATTACGCAGTTGTAGTGCAATTATCACACATTGTCATGGCTGCATCTCATAGAATCCTAGAACTTGTATTCTAGGATTTGCTCTCTGTCAGAGAATTCAAAGTACTCCTCCCTAAACTTGAAATTCCCATGATGTAGGATGGAATCATGGCAGTTAAAATAGAATCATAGTGCTACAGTTGTTGAAGGAAAAAAGCTCCGTGGTCCACTGTAATAAAGACACTGGGCTTATAAAAAGAAATTGGTGATTACATTCCTTTAGCTCTAAGAAATCTAAGTATTTTCTTAGCCAAGCTAAAGTCAAGAGGGACTTCTTAGAACAGAACAAGAGCAGATGACTTACCTTTATTCCCACAACAACTAGACACTCATTTCTCTCTCAGAAAAAAACCATCCTTGCTAATACCTCCATCCCAAAGGTTCTGAGTATCTCTTGTACCAGGAGGTATCTTTCGATGTATTGGCAGTGCCCTACAGATATTGTCTCATTGCCCTTACATTCCTGGAAGGAGTATTATATTCTCTGTACTACAGATCTAAAGCTGGAGGAGTGGTAGAAGGAAGAAAATCTACCTGACAGCTTGGAAATGTTAGTTTCCCAAATGCACACACAACCATTATGGCTATGTTGACTGAGGGATCATTTTTAAAGTTTTCCAAACTTTGCCCATAGCCACACAACAAGTTGCACAAAGGTAAAAAGCTGGATGCAGAAGATTTCTCGGTATGTCTTTTAAAAAATAGACTTAAGAAATTGAACACAGATGATGCTCAGAATAAACCCAGGATGTATATGTGCCCTCAAGTCAGCTGTCCACTTATGATGTTTCAATTCATTTTATACAGTTTTCACGGGGAAGGGATACTCAGAGATGGTTTTACTCGTTCCTTTCTTTGAAATACAGCCTAAAGCACCTGGTATCCATTGGCAGTTTCCCATCCAAGTATAACCAGGGCTGACACCACTTAGCTTCCAAGATCATATGTGATTTGATGCTTTTAAAGTATTATTTAGGCCTAAATCCTAGCATCCTAGATTTTAAGCAAAGGCAGGATGGTCAGATCTGCGCCTAAATGCCCTAAAGTTACCAGCTCCTCCTTTTAAGCTTTTAAGTTTTCTTAAAATTCAGAAAAAACACTCTCCTCCATCCTCCTGCTTGCTAAAAAATACATGCTTCTTTTTTCTTCCTTTAAGAGCCAAGATATTTTGTCTTATAGCTGTTTTTGCATTTACCAACCACAGTTTCTGGCTGAACTCTTCCATTCATACAAACACACACACACCTAACTTAGAGAACCTAGGAACATGAGCTCCCAAAGATCACAATTAGGAAAACATCACCCACCTACACCGACAGGCCCCATCCCTTGCCACCTTTCAGAATCTCTGCCAGGATGGGATGCTCAGGAGGACAAAAAATGCACACCCTTTTCTCTCTCTCTCTTCTACATGGCCCAGGACTATAAAAGCATCCCTTGTGCTGAGCCTCCCGCCAATGAGGAGGCATCACAACACATGTGAATCCTCTCATTGGCCACCCTGCTCTCAGCCACCCCTACCCTTATTTGGAGCATCTGTCCTGTCTCTTTGTCTTTCAGCTGTTTGGGGAGCTTTGGAGAGAAAAAACCAAATGGGAGGGGGTATTAAGGAGACAGACAGCTGCAGATTTCCCTGGAATGTGCAATCTGCTGGAGAGGCTCAACACTGCCACCCACGCACCTGCCCCACCTGTCTGAAGGCAGAGACAGGGACTAATCTCTGAGACAGCCATGGGCTTAATGCTAGGGAGAGAAAGGAGAGAATGCAGTCATGGGCAGAAAGCTTGAGGGCTGTGTACTGAGTCCCTCAATTTGGGGGGGGGGGGTGGATGAAGGGGGGAAAAAACATTGTTCCCACTTTTATATTTTCAAAGTTGGAATTGGGTTAGTGGGTAAAAAAGTAAAGGTTTCCCCTGATGTTAAGTCCAGACATGTCTGACTCTGGGTGTTGGTGCTCATCTCCATTTCTAAGCTGAAGAGCCGGCGTTGTCCATAGACATCTCCAAGGTCATGTGGCCAGCATGACTGCATGGAGCGCCATTACCTTCCCGCCGGAGCGGTACCTATTGATCTATTCACATTTGCATGTTTTCAAGCTGCTATGTTGGCAGAAGCTGGAGCTAACAGCGGGTGCTCACTCCGCTCCCGGGATTTGAACCTGGGACCTTTCGATCTGCAAGTTCAGCAGCTCAGCGCTTTAACACACTTCACTACCGGGGCTCCTAATCATAGTTGGTATGATTAGCCAATAAAACATTTCAACTTTAATTCAATTGCTCAACCCAACTATAGATAAAAAAAATATCAATGGATCAAAAAATGTTGACTTAGCCATTGAAGTAGTGGTTTTGTTTCCAGTTTTTGTTATTGTGTGCCTTCAAGTCATTTCTGACTTATAGCAACCCTAAGGCAAACCTATCATGGGGTTTTCTTGGCAAGACTGGTTCAGTAGGAGTTTGTGTTTGCATTCCTCTGAGCTCAAGGTCACCCAATGGGTTCCTATGTCTGAGTGAGAAATGGAATCCCAGCCTCCAGAATTGTAGTCCAGGGCTGAAATCATTTCACCATGTAGGCACCATCAACTGGAAGTAGTTGACTATTCAGTGGGGTTGAGATAATGACGGAGTCATTACATACATCCAATCCTTCAATTCTTCTCGCCAATGTTTCCTTACAACAGTCCTATAAAATAGAACAGTGCAACCGAGAAATACTGAATGGTTTCCAAGTTAGGGAATTTCCTATTTAGTTCCAATTCAACACCAATTCTAATCCAACACTTTATCTCTATACTATGATATCAGTTCTCTCACACTGAACTAAATCAGAGGAAGGAAAAAGGCAAAACTGAATCTACTGGTAGATTTATTTGTAATTTGCTGCAAATTTTCCAGTATTTTTGAATTCCCCTTCCTTTGGCTAAGGCATACACATATGGGGAATATATCCTTCAACACTGCCCAGATGAACAACGCAACATTTGTAGCCAAGCAGTGTGATAGTGTGGTCAAGATGGCAAAAAGTACCAATAAGAAAACACCAAAGCAGCAGTTTGTCTTTGCTTGAGCCTTCTGGGAAGGACACAATTCTGGCCCTCCACACCACTTCCTCCTGCTGCATTAACCAAGTACAAACTACTTTTGCTCTTGAATCACCATTTTCAGCAATTGCAATATGCTGAGGACAAAGTGGAAAGGGGAGAGTGAAATCAGGAAATTTTTTTAAGCAGTTAGATAAGAGATGACTAGGGGATATGCTATTGCAGTAAAGAAAGAGTGGAGTGAACAGGAATGGATTTGCGGGCAGAAGAACTATGAAGAAGAACTTCTGGCATTCCACATACATTCCTAGCTTTAGGATTTTTATATTCAGTGTCTATATCTTTTATGTCAGGCTCCAGTTGATGGAACACGGTGCTCTCATAAAAACTAAGTAAATCTTGCATGCCTAAAATCCATATACAATTGCACTCTGGTTAGTTTTGAAGCTCTTTTTCAATCTGATGCAACGCTTATGCTGGAAATGAAAAAGAAACCATGAAAGATAGCCTGTTCTGTTAACATTATAGTTACCTCCTGTTTTTTTCAGCTTCTTTAAAAGGCAGCTATACCATGGTTCTGCTGGTATGCAAATTTCTCTAAGCTTAATTAATTGGGTAAACAGACAATTAATCAAGAGCATATTTTGCGGACACCTCTGTGTTAAATTAAGGCTCTCTCCAGTACCCTCTTTGAAGCACACTAAGGGTTATTGGAAGTCATACAACTCTAGGCACAAGTTTGCATTAATACATAGACCCATACTGTGAATTGGGCAGTGTGTGTGTGCCAAATGGAGCCGATGTATCTCCTATAGAGACTGATACTTGGGGAGGATTGCAAAGCATACAGTTCCTGTACCAGATTGGGCTTGATCTTCCTGGGCCCTCTTCCCACATATCTTCTGGGCTAGAGCTTGAAACAGATGGCATAAAAAGCTCTGATGCGGACGAGGCAGCTGCCGTTCTAGAAGGCAGTGATACAAGAACACTAAGGAAACTGAGGCATAGTAGTCTTCACGAAAGTGGTAAAAAATGTCTGAGATGGATCTAGGGCTGCAAGATCTCAGGGCCAGGTTCTGACTCTCCAGTTCCCATAGGCCATCTCTACATATGAGACAAAAAAAGTTTTGTTGAATTCCCTCTAGGCCAGAGGAAAGGACTAGGTGCAGATCTCCAGCTCAGCCAGTAGAGGAGCAGTTTGCTACAATTTACAACTCTTAATTCATTTATTGTTGCAACTTGCCTGCCTACACTCCAGGATCTCTATATACGGCACAACCCTGTATCTTCAGGGGGATATTTTTCCAAGCTCTTCCCTTCCATAGATACTTCAAACCACAGATAATAGTGACCCTATATCAACACTATACTACCATTTCCATCATATTTTAGCAATGGCCAAGCTGGCGAGGGCTGATGGAAACTGATGTTATCTGCATGTCTGTTTTCCTCAGTGAACTGTGAGAGAATAAACATTGCTTTAGAGAATAGTTTTTTTGAAAAGCTTCCAGAAGCTACACCTCTATTTGAGGTCCTGTCCTTTCCACATTTTAATGAAGGTCAAGGACCACTAGAAGGGAGAGAAGCCAAAGATTTCATGGTTGCCCATCCAGAATTAGCACCTCGGTCGAAGACTGAGCAAACAAACAGATCACTTGGACACCGTCTTCCTCACTGTGGTGAGATGTGTAGTGTGTGATGTCCACACTTGGATTTGTAATTGTGAAGCTTCTGGGAGATGGAAATCATAAGCAGTCTACTACACATTTCCTCAAAATTAATCCTATTAGAGTGTCAAAAAGTTGATGAAATCTGAAGGTTATAGGCTCTGCAGGCTTGTTGCAGATTTTCTGATCTATGTTCTCTGCAATCTTGTTCTAGATGGATGCAAACAACTTATTTATAGATTCCACCCATGGTTGTACATAACAAGATCACAGCAGTAGAAGTCACATAGCCCTCTGGATGTTGTTTCAGCACCCCAGACAGCAAAACCATTCCTGAAGAATGCTGGAAGTTGTAGTTCAGCAGAGGGCTACATATGAACCAGTAAGATCCCTGAGATTATCTGGAGAGGCCCTGCTCTCGGTCCCGCCTGCCTCGGTGGCGTGGCTGGTGGGAACGAGGGACAGGGCCTTCTCGGTGGTGGCTCCCTGGCTGTGGAACACCCGCCCCAGAGATATGCGGCAAATTCCAACTTTGTTGGGCTTCAGAAAAGCCCTAAAAACATGTCTGTGTGCCCAGGCTTTCAATCAATAAATGGCAAAGATGACACGGACTGAACTATGGACAAAGCATGAGGTTTTTCTAGGATGAACAGATCTGATTTTATGTTTAAAATTTATATATTGTAATATTGTATTTTAATAGTTTTTAATTGTTTATGCATTGTTTTGATATTGTTTTTGTATGGGCATCAAATTGCTGCCATTTCTGTAAGCAGCCCTGAGTCCCTTTGGGTGAGAAGGGCAGGATATAAATGTGAGAAATAAATAAATAAATAATGATCACTCCCTTCTTAATGTGACTATAAGGTGATCTAGCAAGTATAATTTGCTCTTCTCTATCCATGGATACTGTATGTACAGATTCAGCCTTCTATGGATTGAAAATATTTGTTTAGAAGTCCAAAAGACAAGCTTTGATTTTGCCATTTCATATAAGGGATACCATTTTATTACATCATTGGGACCTGAGCCTCCACGGATTTTGTATTCACAGGTAGTTCTGGAAGAACCAAACCTTTTGTATCCACAGGGTGTCCTGGAACCAAACCTTAGCAGATACCAATTACTATTGTATGGATTCTAGAAGAGTTTTTAACAGTTGGCCTGAGCTAGTTCCAAAACTTGGATGCAAAGATCATTTTAGCTTGAAAACCTCAGTGGAAATCATTGGTCTTCAATTTCAGAATTAATCAGCTCAATTTGATCAAAACTAAGCATAATAGGGAGAGTAGGGCAGCAGAAACAGTCCCTGATGCTGTCTCTAATCGGAAAGGCAGAGTAATTTGGCCTGGGGCAGGTTAGGAATGCACATTAGAGAGCCACCTGCTTCCTATAAAGTTGTGCAGGAAAAGCTAGGAAATGCAAGAAATAAATGGGTGACAAAACTTGCACCCAGGATTTATGCCTTGTTTTCCTGCCCCACAGACTCTTGCTCGCTTTCTGTCTCTTTGTCGCACACACACACCACACATATCTCTTTAAACACCATCAACACATCACTGGAGACAGTTTGGAAAGCACCCCTCTCGGACACCCTTTCTTATCGGGGCTGGCTCCACTTCCAGTCTTTATAAATAGCTCCACTTGACTGCAATACTATCTTGTCACTCACGTAGCCCCAGAGAGGCCCCTAAAGGGGAGCAGCCCAGGCACGCAAGTTTGTAAATAGAAACCTTTATCAAGGAATCTTCCTGAGACCCAAGGATTGATGGCAGCCTTTGCCTGCAAGTCAGATAACTTGGGTAAGCTCTTTTTCCCCTCCTGGGATTTGTGAAAAAAAATGTAGATTGATTCTGACACATTCCTCCCACCACACATGAACTAAGTACACAACCCAGTAGGAGAATGTCCAAGCACTTAGGAGAGAATGCTTAAAAAGAGGTCTCCCTGGAGGATTATGTACCCTCCAAAGTTTCCCAGGACACATATAACCAAGGAACAGCATGGTGTGATCAAAATGGTGAAAGTTATGAACAAAGAAGAACAGACAACCTGAAAGAGACTGAAGTTTGCTTTTGCTTCATCATACTGGGCGGGCAATATTATGCCCTTCTCCTCCTCTTCCCAGTGCTATCTTAACAGAGTGCAAACTACTTTGTACTTTGAACATATCTGTAGCAATTACGGATATGGGAAAGTGGGAGGAAGAAAAATAAACTGAGCAGGTGAAAGGTGGGATGAAAGAGGGTTAATCAGGATTGTCCTTGCCAAATGGTGATGGCAGGCATGAGATTCCACAAAGAATTAGTACTTTTAGCAGGCCTTTAGTAACCTTCCCCAGGCCCGGGAAGTCTTCTAGATGTGATGTACAGCAGCTTCCTTCATCTCCAGTGAGTCTGCTGATGATAGCTGTAATCCAACAGGCTTCACAGGTTGGGAAAGCAGGCTATAAAGCGGAGCCTGACAACAGTGGCTTTCTACATGTATTTTGACTATCCGCACAGCCAACTGTGAGAGATTATGAGGGTTGCAATCTAATAACATTTCAGACAGTTCATAGGGGTGGAATGGAGACCATTCCCATATGCTAAAGCACATGTGTTGCATGACAACAACCCAATTCAAAGCTTGCCCTTTCAAGTTAAAAGGGATCAAGTAGGAGTTAAATGACAGGAAAACCTGCTGTTGCAGACCATGGAGACTAGAGCTGCTCCTGGAAAAGAGCAAACTGTTCTAAAGCATATGGACTAATAGTCTGTTTTTATAAGACAGCTTCCTATATACAATAGAAAAGTACATTTTCATGGCAGTTAGGGATGCAGGACCTGTATGAAACTGGGAAAAATCTGTACTGATAGACTGGCAGTGCCCAGTAATATTCATTTGTGTATTCATTCATGCAGGCAATGAAGAAAGAAAGAAAGGGGATGGGATAAGAGGGGCAGGAGGAGGGAGAAATACTTTACTATTAGCTGGCATTTACTGGCATAATAACAATTAGACACTGAAATCCTTATTTTCTATGAATTTCTTTATTTCTCCCTTTAAAACCATCCAAGTTGGTGGCCATAAGATCCCATATCTTCTATACAGGCACTTGTATTTTAAGAATTGTGTATTGAAGGCATGCCAAATTGCACGTAAGAGCCATTCAGCATGCAAATGTACTGTGAAATTCTCCACTTGGCTTTGTACTTTATGAGTGTGTCAAAACCTCTAACAGGTGTGTGCCATGACATATTGCAACAGTCTGCTTGTGCTTATGTTCCAGTTGTTCCACAGACAGTCCTTCTATTATGGTTCCTGTTTCCATTTTGCCCTTGTTTTGCATGTCAGGGTGATATTAAAGATGTCCTAATATCCTCCTTACATTAAAAACTGGGGAGGGGCAACTTGGATAGAGCCTGTAGATCCCAGCACAAACTCAGCTGTATACAATTGCATGCTCAAGGAGAAAATATCTTAATGTACTAGTTCCTATATTCTCGTGTGCGACTGTGGAGCAGAACAAACAACTCCGCATATGTATGCTTGCCCACAATGTCCTGCCTCATGCACGGAGGAGGAGTTGTTTAAAGCTACGGACAATGCGGTTGCTGTTGCCCGTTTCTGGTCTAAAACTATTTAGTTGTTTGTGATTTCCTCTATTTTTTTCATCATTTTAAAATGTATTTGTTATGCAATGCTTTTGACACGAAATAAATAAATAAATATATATATTCTCGTACCTTGGATACGTCTGGGAATATTTTACAAGTTTTCTAGGGGTGCACCAACACTGTAGAATTAATGCAGTTTGGCATCACTTTAACTGCCAGGGTGCAATGCTATGCAATCCTAGGATTTGTAGTTTGGTGAGACACCAGGACTCTGCCAAAGAAGGCTAAAGATTTTTGTAAAACGACAACACTCATGATGCCATAGCATTCAACTATGGCAATTAAAGTGGTATCAAACTGCTATAATTCTGCAGTGTAGATTTGCACCAGAATAGGTCATTTAGATCTGTTCATTCCTGCCCCCAGCCTTTTTCATATCAAGGAGGGTGTCTTTTCTCAAACTGGAAGTGACCGACACAGCAGCCACATGCCCACGCAAAGTCCACACGCAAGAATGCAATATGTGTTTCTCAGTAACTAGAATTCAGAAATATACTTCTTCTGGTACTGGAGGTAGCATGCAGTCCTCATGAATAGTAACCATTGACAGCCTTATGTGTGTATCTACCGTCAAATCACCTGTCAACTTATTGCTAAGTTTTTTATTTAATTATATAGATATTTAGCCTGCATCCCACCTTGCTCCCAAGATGAGATTCAAAGCACCTTATAGTACAGCCACAGTGTCTGCAGGTGATATGTTCCAAGAACCTCCATAGACATCTGGAGCTGCGGATAATAGCAAACCCTATATCAAAATACATGGGTTTGGAAGTATATCATAAAATAGCACCAGAGGGTCCACAGAAGCCCATAAACACTTTCAGGGAGGATTTTTTTTTTTGGAGCATCAGTAAGTGAAACTGTTGATAAAGGATTGTACAGTAGCGTCTCACTTATCCAACATTCGCTTATCCAACATTCCGGATTATCCAACGCATTTTTGTAGTCAATGTTTTGAATATATCGTGATATTTTGGTGCTAAATTCGTAAATACAGTAATTACTACATAGCATTACTGCGTATTGAACTACTTTTTCTGCCAAATTTGTTGTCTAACATGATGTTTTGGGGCTTCATTTGTAAAATCATGACCTAATTTGATATTTAATAGGCTTTTCCTTAATGCCTCCTTATTATCCAACATATTCGCTTATCCAACATTCTGCCGGCCCGTTTATGTTGGATAAGTGAGACTCTACTGTACTTTACAATCGATTTTAAAAAATCAAGCTAAAACATTAACTTACAAAACTTTTAAAAATAATTAAATAGTCATATTATTTAAAATATGACTTAAACAGTTTAAAGTCTCTAAATATATTTAATTTGGAATTTCTAAAAAGATTTTAAAATGCAGCTTACTACTTTATACACGGGGCCCCGGATGGCGCAGCGGGTTGAACCGCTGAGCTGCTGAACTTGCTGACCGAAAGGTCGCAGGTTCGAATTTGGGGAGCAGAGTGAGCTCCCGCTATTAGCCCCAGCTTCTGCTAACCTAGCAGTTCGAAAATATGCAAATGTGAGTAGATCAATAGATACTGCTTTGGTGGGAAGGTAACGGTGCTCCATGCATCCATGCCAGCCACATGACCTTGGAGGTGTCTATGGACAACGCCGGCTCTTCGGCTTAGAAATAGAGATGAGCACCAACGCTTAGAGTTGGACACAACTAGATTTAATGTCAGGGGAAAGCCTTCACTTTATACACACATGCTACTGCCCTATAATTAAAATTCAAAATCCAAGGAGGGTTTTCCTGTTCTTTTCTCTGGAATATAGCCTACACCACCTGACATACATTGGTGGTCTCCCATCCTAACCAGAGTGGCTCCTGCTTAGCTTCCAAGACTAGACAGGATCTGGTGCTTCAATCTACTGAAATTTCTCAGACTCTTTTAAACAATCAACATATCTTATAGAAATACATTCATGCAACACACAATAGGTCAAGATTGTATTAGTGTATTAAGTAAAAGCATTTAAGTGGATGCTTAGGAAATTATTCCTGGTATGAGAATATGGATATATTATAAGTACAGTAGAGTCTCACTTATCCAACACTTGCTTATCCAACATTCTGGATTATCCAACACATTTCTGTAGTCAATGTTTTCAATATATCATGATATTTTGGTGCTAAATTTGTAAATACAGGAATTACCACATAGCATTACTGCGTATTGAACTACTTTTTCTGTCAAATTTGTTGTATAACATGATGTTTTGGTGCTTAATTTGTAAAAATCATAACCTAATTTGATGTTCAATAGGCCTTTCCTTAATCCCTCCTTATTATCCAACATATTCGCTTATCCAACGTTCTGCCGGCCCGTTTATGTTGGATAAGTGAGACTCTGCTGTATATAAGAGCATGCCTATATCCATCTGCAAAATGTTGGAAGATATGTCTATCTGTTCATTGGGTTCCTGCAATGAAGAGTTGTGAAAGGATGGCTAGCAAGAAGATAACCCAGGCCCCATCTACACTGCCATATAATCTGGGATTTAGGGCAGTGTAGATCTGTAGTGCAGATTATCTGGCAGCGTAGACTCATATAAACCAGATACTCTGGGATCAGATACTGGAATATAGGGCAGTGTTGATCCAGCCTTTAGACCTGGGTTCAAATCCCCACAGAGTTATGAATTTCACTGAGCTGGTTCTTTCTCACAGGCTGACCTATCTTTTAAAAATGTATATGAAAACGAGAGCCACGTTTTCTGCTTTTTGCTTGCTGGAAGATCTAATGCAGGCTATATATAGTCAGTCAGCTGTATGTATTTGTGGGTTTGATATCTGCGAATTGAATCAAAATGTCCTTGCTAAGAAGATCTACGTTAGGCCTGGGCAAACTTGGGCCTTTCTCCGGGTGTTTTGGACTTCAACTCCCATCATTCCTAACAGCCTCAGGCCCCTTCCTTTTCTCCCTCAGCCGCTTAAGCGGCTGAGGGAGAAAAGGAAAGGGCCTGAGGCTGTTAGGAATGGTGGGAGTTGAAGTCCAAAACACCTGAAAGAAGGCCCAAGTTTGCCTAGGCCTAACCTAGGTCCTCAAGTGCGATTCACCACATGCTGGTGATTCCCAGAGAGGTATTCTCTGAGGTAAAAAAGTGGAAAAAATAATTTAAAAAATTAGTTTTTCCCTAATGCAGAGGTCCTATGCCTTAAATAGAAATATACAATACATTTCATTCCATGTAGGAGTTTAAGCAGCGTTCCCAGTCCCCTCCACCATCTTTTTATATTCCTTTGCCTTGTCATTAGAAATGAGTAAATGTTTGGAAAGCTTGTCAAACCTTTTCAATTCTGCCCAGTTTCCCCGTTAATATATGAGGACTGATGTGTTTAGGATTAAACGAGAAAATCACCGTGGTGTCATGATTCTCCCTCCCTCACACACAAACATTAAAACAGAATTAAACCAAAATGGTGGCTCATTGACAAGGCTTTAATGACAGAAAATTGTGCCTCTTCAGGCAGCCGAGCCATGAAAGGGTTGCAAATTGTCAATAATGTATATCTGAAGAGCTTTTTCTCCCCGCCGCCGTTATGGAGGTTGTCTGCCTCAGGCCTCAGACTGTCTCTTGAGCCCTAGGTTTGTTTTCGGCGTTGTTTTCCGACTAAACATGGAGAGCCTGCTTTTGTTGCCTCGCTGCTTCCTTTTTCAAACCGTGACTTTACATTATGGTGGGCGTGAATCGTTTCAACTATTCGGCAAGACCCCCTTCAGGGGCCTACCTGTGGAAGCCGCAGTACGATAAATTCAATTTTAACAAGCCAAATAAGGAAAGGAAAATAAACCTAAGCTTTGCAGGGAGAAAGAGGGATGCGCTAACTGTTATGAATAATTCCATAAGCACTTCATGTCTTTCTTGTCAGTGGGATTTTGGGCACATTATCCATCTGTCATGCGCTAATATTCACATTAGAAGTGAACACAAAAGTGTCATGGTTTGCAAAGGCACTGTGCTGTGTGTGTATGTAAACTGGAAAATGAAATGCATGAAGCCGATTGGCTCAGCCTGTAACAACCTGGGGATTGCTTTTGATACTGTTTCTGTTCTGCTGCAGCAGAACCAGTTTGGACAAGTTTTTCAGTGCTGACCGAGTACTGCTAGAGAGCAGTGTGTACTCAGAGAGGTCTTGGTATTTGGAGGCCTGTTTGCTGCTGAGAAAACAGGGAGAAGAACCAGGACAGTATTCTTCTCTGAAGCAGATTCGTGGACTGAGAAAGGACTGGGTTGTTGTATGTCTTTCGGGCTGTGTGGCCATGTTCCAGAAGTATTCCCTCCTGACGTTTCGCCCACATCTATGGCAGGCATCCTCAGAGGTTGTGAGGTATGGATAAACTAAGTAAGGAAAGGAAAGAATATATATCTGTGTAGAGTCCAGGGTGTGGCAAGAGTCCTTTGTCACTGGGAAGCCAGCATTAATGTTTCAGTTAATCACCCTAATTAGCATTGGAAAAGTTTTGTCTCTTGCCTGGGGACATCCTTTGTTCAGTCATTAGCTGTCCTCTGCCCTCAGAGTGTTGGTTCCCATCTACTGTTTTGATTTTAGAGTTTTTTTTAATACTGGTAGCCAGATTTTGTTCATTTTCATGGTTTCTTCCTTTCTGTTGAAGTTGTTCACATGCTTGTGGATTTCAATGGCTTCTTTGTGTAGTCTGACATGATAGTTGTTGGAATGGTCCAGCATTTCTGTGTTCTCAAATAATATCCTGTGTCCAGGCTGGTTCATCAAGTGCTCTGCTATGGCTGATTTCTCTGGTTGAATTAGTCTGCAGTGCCTTTCATGTTCTTTGACTCTTATTTGGGCGCTGTGTTTGGTGGTCCCTATGTAGACTTGTCCACAACTGCATGGTATCCGGGTAGACTCCTGCAGAGGAGAAAGGATCCCTCTTGTCATTCGCTGACCGTAGCATTTGTTGGATTTTCTTTGTGGGTCTGTAGATAGTTTGTAGGTTGTGCTTCTTTATCAGCTTCCCTATGCGGTCAGTGGTTCCCTTGATGTATGGTAAGAACACCTTTCCTCTGGGTGGATCTTTGTCTTGACTCTCATGGCTTGTTTTTGGCCTTGCAGCTCTTCTGGTGTCTGTGGTGGAGTATCCATTGGCCTGTAGAGCCCAGTTTAGGTGATTTAGTTCACCATGGAGAAAGGACTATTTATGACTGTGGACTTCTTTGTTTTAATCTCTTGGAATCAGTAAAGTTCCTGTGTTTTTGTTCTGCAAACCTGAGTGGCATGTTATTGTTCTGCGGGTGACTCTGGATCACGGGCACACATAAGAGCTTCCCTTTATCATCATCCAATCCATAACAAAAAATACTGGGAGTTAAAATTGACTTCATTCTCACATGAAGCCAATGTGAGAATATTGTGGCAATATGGCACATGAGGCAGCCACAAGCTTAGGCAGCATCTACATTGTGGAATTAAAGTAATTTGGCACTACTTTAACTGCCATGGCTCAATATTAAGGAGCTGTGGGAGTCACAGTTTGCTACGTTTGTGCACGGAACCATGGCAGTTCAAAGTGGTGTCAAATCACATTCATTCGACAGTATAGATCAGGCATGGGCAAACCTTGGCCCTCCAGGTGTTTTGGACTTCAACTCCTACAATTCCTAACAGCCGGTAGGCAGTTAGGAATTGTGGGAGTTGAAGTCCAAAACACCTGGAGGGCCAAAATTGGCCCATGCCTGGTATAGACATGCCCTTAGAGGCTACCAGTGGAGTAATGGATCATTCACAAATGACGGAGTAGAAGCCTCAGCCAGAACATTGCATTGTATTCCAGTGCAAGTTGAACTTTCATCAACTTAGGGTGCATCTATACTGTAGAATTAATGTAGTTTGACACCACTTTAACTGCCATGGGTCAATGCTATGGAATCCAGGGAATTGTCATTTTGCACGGTCTTTTGGCCTTCTCAGCCAAAGGATGCTGGTGCATTTAGTTATGGCAGCTAATGTGGTGTCAAACTGCATCAATTTTACAGTTTAGCATAGGCAAACTTCAGCCCTCCAGGTGTTTTGGACTTCAACTCCCACAATTCCTAACAGCCGGTAGGCTGTTAGGAATTGTGGGAGCTGAAGTCCAAAACACCTGGAGGGCCGAAGTTTGCTCATGCCTGGTGTAGACATACCCTTAGAGGCCATCAGTGGAGTAATGTATTGTTCACAAAATGACAGAGTAGAAGCCTCAACCAGAACATAGAACATTAACTTTTCTGGGCAATGGTTGCCAGAAACCTCCCATTGTAATTAATGGCTGGAGGCCATGCCAGCTGGAGGTTTCTGGGCATGGGATTTGACAGCGCCCCGTCCCTATGGTGAAGCCATCTGGACATCTGAATCAATGTGCTGGCTCTGCAAATGCTGGTTGACTTGCTAACTTTGATCGAGTTATTCCCATATGCTCCACCTTCCCTTCCAGGGAGTTTGCAGAAGCATTTACGTTTCTGAGATTAAATGAGACCATTGTCTTCCTCCTGTACATCAGGCCCAGAATCTCCTTGTCATATTCCATGGATTACACGACGTAACACAATTTGAATTTTCTTTCTGTTCCTGGTTTGAAAGTGTTATTTCCTGTTTAATTCTGCGGTCCTTACTTTGAAAGAAGTTGTTATACTCCAGAAACTTTGTTTTTGTGGCTGCCACAAACTGTAAAATGGTTGAATTGGTTGAGACCTGATTAATTGAAAAACAATAGCAAAATGTGCTGCAGGATGTCTCGCAAACACATTTTTTTTTGCAGTTTAATAAACTTTTTCTATGTTTTTATGTTAGAACCAATTAGGAAATGACATTCATAATCTAAGAACAAAATCATTTTACATAGTGTTATAAAGACACTATTATTATTATTATTATTATTATTATTATTATTATTATTATTATTATTATTATTGTTATAAATATACTACTATTATTATTACCGGAGGAGCCCTGGTAGCGATGTGCGTTAAAGCGCTGAGCTGCTGAACTTGCAGACCGAAAGGTCCCAGGTTCAAACCCCGGGAGCGGTGTGAACAGCCACTGTTAGCTCCAGCTCCTGCCAACCTAGCAGTTCGAAAACATGCCAATGTGAGTAGATCAATAGGTACTGCTCCGGCGGGAAGGTAACGCCGCTCCATGCAGTCATGCCAGCCACATGACCTTGAAGGTGTCTACGGGGCTCTTCGGCTTAGAAATGGAGATGAGCACCAACCCCCAGAGTCAGACATGACTGGCTTTAACGTCAGGGGAAACCTTTACCTTTACCTTTATAAAGACTCAGAGATTGCATTGTATTCCAGAGCAGGTGGAACTTTCACCAACTTAGTTAGGGTGTACCTACACTGTAGAATGAATGCAGTTTGACACCACTTTAGCTGTATTGGGTCAATGCTATGAAATCATGGGAACTGTAGCTCTACAAGGTCTTCTGCCTTCTCTGTCAAAGAGTGCTGGTGCATTGAGTCATGGCAGCTAAAGTGGTGTCAAACTTAACCAATTCTACAGTTTAGATCAGGCATAGGCAAACTTCGGCCCTCCAGGTGTTTTGGACTTCAACTCTCACATTTTCAAGTTTGCCCATGTCTTGTTTAGATGCACCCTTAATCCTTTATAGATGATAGAAGTTGAGCATCATTTATGCTAAATGATTTGCAACAGAAGCATCTGAGATTTCAGATATTTTCCCCAGATTCTGGAATAGTTGTATTTGAATATATGTTCATAATGGGATACCTTGGTGAAGGGACCCAGGTCTAAATATGAAATCCATTTATGTTTAGGATATACTTTACACATGGTTCAATTGTAATTTTTAATAATTTTATACATGAGACAAAGTTTGAGTCCACTGAATCTTCAGAAAGCAAAGGGATCACTACTTCAACAACGCATGGAGACAGTTTTGGAGCATCCCACAACTCCATGTTTCCCACAACTTGCTGCCTGTTATGAAAACTATGCTATGGTCTGTCAAAGTTGGGGCCGTTTTATTGCGCCTCCATTTTAGTTGTGCACTCAGTGCATGATTACAATTTATAATTCATTAATCAATCTACAATCACATGTCATTTGTGGTGGGTCTGCCCATTGAAAGAGTCCACCCACCTTTAATATACTATCTGTACAATCAGGTGTAAAATTGACTGATCCCTCCGTTCCCCCATGAGCTTTAAATACCAATACCCTTACAAGGAGAAGACTTTCTCTCCCTGAGCAATTCTGTAAAAATAACTCAGGAATGGAAGGATTTATCTGCGGAGGAGGCTTTATCAGCTGTCCCCACAAGACCACCAGCTAGCCACAGCTGGGTCCTGTCAATGTCATGGAAAATGGCACAAAGACACACACAGATTTATATATACACAGATAGAGATGAATACAAAGGATCGTACCTGAACCAGCCCGGAGTAACATTGGGGTGCCGGAGGGTAGACAGGCAGGCTGTAAGGGTGCAAAACTACAGCAGGAGGGGACAACATGGCACATAATAAAAGTCAGGGTCCAGCCACCCAGTCCCAAAAGTATCCAGAAGCACCTCTGCCCAAGCGGCTTTGGCACCGGCTGAGGGACTGCTGAGTGGCAGCTGGGATGGTGCCATTGAGAGACGCCAACAGCTGTTGAGAACACAAGCTCATGTCACAAATGGCTTGGGTTGAAACATCGGCACCAGGATAGAGTCTCACCAGGGGCACATAATTTTACGAGCCACAAAGTAAACATGAGGAACTGACGTAAACATGACTTCTCCCCAGGTTTATGACTGTCTCGCCACCGTTATATTTTATCTGTGGCTCAGAAATGCAAGTAGCATGTATCTCACTCGATTAAAAAATACTATGAGTGGTTATTATTGATTATTTTATTGGGATTTACTTACAAGGTACAGTTTATAGCACATGACTCCACCAAGTCAAATGTGCTTAAGGCTAACTGACTTCAATGGAACCATTAAACATGAGCTTGTATCGCTGCCTCTGAAATCAATGGGATTTACAGCATGATCGGTGGGGCTGCTTCCCAAACAAACAGATAGAAAATTGCAGCTGTAGAAACTTTGATTGGATCAGGCCCATAATATCATTTCTCATTGTGTTGCCTGCAGCTTTAAAAATGGAAAGAGGGTCAAGATATATCATTTTGTGAATTCATGGATTTGGATTATTCATGGACTTGGTTAAAATGTCCTCTGCCAAAAGTTGACTATAGATTCACCTTGAAGGACAGAGAGAATCTCGTATCATATGAATCAAATCCGTAAATAATCGAATCTGTAGAAGTCAAACTTGCAAATGAGGAGGGCCAATTGTATATCTTTCCACACTTTCAATTTTTAAGGCTGCATGGGGATCTTGTGACCCCTAAACCCAGTAAAATGTGGTGTGTTGACTACATCTTTCACAAAGAAATAAAATTTTATCAATGCAAAGACAGAGAGGTTGCCACTAACAATGGGGCAGAATCATCCATGATACCTGAAATCAGCGGGCTAATATAGTGGGCACAGGATAAACTGTATGGCACATTCCCAGCATTATTTTCCCCAAGCACTTCCATCACTTTGCTAATGGTACGACCATGTGTGGATCCAGAGTGGCATCATCTTCCATTAGTAAACATATTCACACCCATATCCACTTTCCCTTTGCTTCTCACATCTTTTTTCCCTTACCACAAAAAATCCATTAAAAAGGGAAAGGGAGAACCATACACATTACTTTTCAGCTGGTAATGCGATGGGCTGTCCATCTGGAAGCACCACTGGTATCGCTTCAATTTTTACTTGAAAGTAGCTTCAAGCTGTGTGCTTCATCTCCCAAGCAGGATATAGCCACAAAAGCAAGATTCCAGTAATAGGTGGAAGTAGGTCTGTTTGAAAAAAAAGAGCCAGAGACATTTGCACCTCCTTGGTAAAGAACAAATTAAACATAAGTTTGGCCCGTGAATAACAGTGACCAATACAGGTACTCTATGGGGTCACTAGCTGAAATATAATGTCTATAGACTCATGCACCTGCTCATCAGTATGGCTGCTTGCCCATAAAGAGGAAGGTGTTTCTAGATCAGAATGTGCACTTTCTAATTTGAATGTAGAGAAGTACATTTAGCAATAATGAATACAGTTTAATTAAACATACAGTCTAGTCTCCACACTTGTTGGAGTTAGGGCCACAGGGTTGCAAATGTAGAAAACCATGGATTTAATTTTTTTTCTTTAATCTGGGAGAATGCTTCTCTGGGAATCTCTAGGTTCTTCAGCACAACTGTATTTTGGTGGAAGCTGACCATAGAATCACACAAGAGAACCTAGAGATTCTCAGAGATACCGTATTAATCAAATGTGTAAATAATCAAATCTGCAAATGTTAAACCTGCAAATGTGGAGGGCCAGGGTAGAAGACCATAACCTGCTGGTTGTGTGAGTGTACAAGTCACCGGCTCCTTTCCTATAATTCTTTATTTTTACATCCGATTAAAACTGGAACGGGTCTCTGCAAAAAACATGTGGCCACTCATACACAATGAGGCCTTATTCTGCCAATATTGTCATGTCTATTTGTGTCTATTTTTAGCATAGTCTACAACTATTATGGATGGGTTAATGCATAAACTGAACCCTTTTCAAGCTTGACACCGGCCACAGGAGACATCTGTTCTGGTAAGTGTTATCCGTAGGGCTACCAAACAAGTCAAGCTTGAGCTGCCAGCTTTCAACCACAAACACTACCTGTAATCTTTTTACCCTGGAGCAACCTTTGAAAATCACTATTAGGTTTCATAGAACCGATGCATAAAATTATTATATTGACAGCTCAAGGAAACCTTTATCTCTCTTTCAATCAGAATCTAGATTCTAAATGAACCTCAGCAACTTCTTGCAAAATGCTAGAGTTCCAGGAAATCTTAAATGGAAGTGCAGAAGAGGGCTGAACTAGAAACATCTAGTTCAGATGTGGATGGACTGTAAGTGCTTCCCATGCAATTTTTGATAGCAAAAATATCCATATAAAAAGGAATTATAGGAACCTGATTGGATTCTTCACTTTGCTTTTGTAGAGCTCTTGTCTTCCATCTTTATATATATATAAGAGTAAAAAACTGGGGGCTGTGAGCAAAACAACAAAACTACACATCGCAGAACCATGAAACTTGGCAACACAACCCACCATCCTTGCCCCTAGGTTCCGACAACAAAAAGAAAAAAATAAAGTCCTAATTAGAGGGAGAGGAATAATTGTTTTTATCCAATTGCTGACAGTTAAAAGGCTATGCTCCGCCCACTGGGTCTGCTGCCAGTTAGAAGGCTAACCTCCACCCACTTGGTCTCCTAGCAACCCACTCAGCCCAGAGCCTCTTCTCCACTGCCTATAAAATACAGATTATCTGATTTGAACTGGATTATATGGCAGTGTAGACTCAAGGCCCTTCCACACAGCTATATAACCCATTTATAATCCTATATTATCTGCTTTGAATTGGATTATCTTGAGTCCACACTGCCATATAATCCACTTCAGTGTGCATTTTATACAGCTGTGAAGAAGGGGCCTCATATAATCCAGTTCTAAGCAGATAATATAAGATTATAAATATACAGTAGAGTCTCACTTATCCAACATAAACAGGCCGGCAGAAACGGGATAAGTGAATATGTTGGATAATAAGAAGGGATTCAGGAAAAGCCTATTAAACACCAAATTAGGTAATCATTATACAAATTAAGCACTGTTATACAACAAATTTGACACAAAAGGTAGTTCAATGCACAGTAATACTATGTAGTAATTACTGTATTTACAAATTTACCACCAAAATATCACAATGAATTTAAAACATTGACTACAAAAACATTGAGTACTAAAAGGCAGACAGAATGGATAATCCAGAACATAAGCAAATATTGGATAAGTGAGATTCTACTGTAATATGAAATCATTACTGTGGTAGAATAATACAGAACAATATAATCTCTAAAACCAGGACAGTAAATAAAGAGCAATACTCTGAAAGCAATGAAATTGGGAATTCCACAAAGGAAACAATCAGGGCCAGCTAACACCTCCCAAGAAAGGATTCTTCCAGAAAGGAAGCTGAAAAGGGAGTGAAGCAGTGTGTATTACTAAAGTCATTATTATTACTATCATTACTATTATTATTATTCATATTATTATTATTATTGTGTTGCTGTGAACCATGAAAATGAACACAATCTCACTCCAAGTATTCAAAAACACTAAAATCAGAATATATAAAAATTACTGTAGTATAATAAAACAGAACAATACAATCTCTAAAATCAGAACACTGAATAAAGAACAACACTCTGAAAACAGGGGAATTCCACACAGGAAACAATCAGGGCCAGCTATCACCTCCCAACAAAGTATTCCCATCACCAAAGTCTGGCAAATCCTCTGTTTTTTGAGGGCCACAGACTTTTTTTTGGACTGTGTATGCTCAAGCACTGCATATGGGTATTTCTTCATCTACACAGACAGTAAAAGCACATAAAATATCGCAAAGAACACCACTCTTGAAACAAGGGAATTCCAGACAGGAAACAATCAGAGCCAGCTAACACCTCCCAAAAAAAAATTCCCTCAGGGAGGAAGCACCCAGGCTTTAAAGCTGCAAGGCCATTACATACTAATCATTTTGCCTAATGGCAGTATTCATACTTGCCTCCAACAGAAAAAAAAAGAACAAACAGAAATATTGTATATTCACAACCTTTAGGAAAAATTATCCCCTGATGGCGCAGTGTGTTAAAGTGCTGACCTGCTGAACTTGTGAACCGAAAGGTCACAGGATCGAATTGGGGGAGCAGAGTGAGCCCTCACTGTTAGCCCCAGCTTCTGCCAACCCAGAAGTTTGAAAACATGCAAATGTGAGTACATCAATAGGTACTACTCCGGCGGGAAGGTAACAGCGCGCCATGCAGTCATGCCACATGACCTGGGAGGAGTCTATGGACAACGCCAGCTCTTCGGCTTAGAAATGGAGATAAGCACCAACTCCCAGAGTCAGACACGACTAGACTTAATGTCAGGGGAAAACCTTTACCCTTTACCTTAACTACCAACAATTCCTCAATACTCTATTTCCCATACCACCATACTTCACCACAGCAATGCGTGGCTGGGCACAGCTAGTGTGTATGTATGTATATATGTATATATATAGTGGGGCCTTGGTATTCACTGGGGTTTGATTTCAGGACTACCTGTTGATATCTTGTGAGTACAAGGGAGAGGGCCTTTTCTGCTGTGGCCCCCCGATTGTGGAACTCACTACCTACTGAAATTAGGCAAGCTCCCACGCTGTTAGCTTTTAGGAAAGACTTGAAAACATGGCTCTTCCGCTGTGCCTTCGGTGAGTAATTTCTGTTATATATTTCTGTGTTACTCCCACCCCGAACATCTATCCTCTAGATTACCCCACTTCCATATGTCCCTGCCCGCAGTGGAGTACCCCTCTGTCCCTCTCACTCCAGGTTTTATCTTTGTGTTCACGCGGCCTGCCCTTGTTTTATTGTTTTTTGATTTCTTGATGTAATGCCTATTATCATTTATTGTATTTTTTAATGGTGTTATGATATGTTGTTTTTATATTTTATTATATTGTATTGCTTTGGGCACGGCCCCATGTTAGCCGCCCCGAGTCCCCGTTGGGGAGATGGTGGCGGGGTATAAATAAAGTTTTTATTATTTGTTGTATTATTATTATTATTATTATTATTATTATTATTATTATTATTATTATTATTATTATTATATCAACATTTGTGAAAGTCCAAATCCCACATTATACATTGGTGAGGTAAAATGGTTCCCCTGATATAAAATGCCAAAATCAAGATTTGGTTTTTGGGTTTGTGTGTGTGAATACTTTCAAGCTATGGACAGTTGAATTTGTAGATACCTAAGTGTACAAACACTTATCCTTCCAGATCTGCCACTGAAATTCTCCTAGTAAGCTGGTGGGCTTTTTTGCTGGCACATCTCAAGCTTCTCTTCTGACACGGGTGGCAACATCATGGCCTTCCAAATGCTCTACAACTGCAAATCCCAGCAGCAGCTCTGGCCAGCATAGCCAATGGTAAAAAATGCTGGGAACTGCAGTTAGCAAACTCTGTTGGGCCAGTTCCTAAAGCAGATCTGAGAATTTGTTCCCTTTAAAAGACGTCACTCTTTAGGAAATCCTTCAAGATTCCTGTCTGCTTGAATTATTTCAGCCCTATATAGAATTGCCAAATCTCAGGGCCTAGAGCCGAGTTTTCAATATTCATGGGTCATCTTAAGATAGGACGTGAAGATACATTTTTTCAGTTTTGGTGGATTAAGCTGCAGATAAGGGAAAGAGGCTATGCTATAATTTTCAAGACTTTATTTATTTGTTGCTTCAACTTTCAAAGTCTCTTGAAGATAGTGTCTCTGTATTTCCTTCATTAGCTTCCTCCTTCCCTACCAGTCCATTGTACCCTCCATCGATCTTCTAACTAGGAAATAGATCAAATGTTTCTTATTCAATCTCTCTAAATCCAAGAAGGAATATAATCCTTTTATTTCACCTCAGTCTGGGAACAGCCCCTTTAGCAAAGATTTCTATTTTAATTGACAACAAAGCAATATCATCTCTGTATTTGAATGACAAGTGTGAACAACTATGGTTAATTGTATAACAGTGGCATTACTTAGGGCTGTCCCTAGAGCTTCAGTTTTGCCCTGGAAGCCTCAGGGCCTGGGACAGTCTTGAACTGGCAACTCTAGTGCCATGGAATTGTTTTGTTGTGTTGCTGGAATTTGATTGCAACCTACACTACTTGGGGCATCTGAATTACAAGTGGGCGAAAATTTCCTAAATAAATACATGGTTTGGGATACCTAATATTACGATAGCTATAGAATGCTTCTTCCATTTTCAAAACAAAGGGGTCTTCCAGATAGGACAAAAGTGTCAATAAATTGCTATATTTGTTGCTGCAGTTCTCCTGTTGGGGATAGGTATAGCTGTTATATATACAGACCAGATTTCTGTTCTTCTGTTCTATCTGGAAGTTCCTAGCACTAAGTGCAAAATGTTATTCCCACTCTAATTTCCCCCCAATTCTGAGACATACTGGAACAAAAAGGTATCCTTTTCTTTTATCTTTTAAAAATTGGTAGTTCTAGTTTTGTATAAGACAGGATGTAAGGGATACTCAACCAATACAACTCTCTACTGCCTCCCACAGGCCCAAGAAAGATAGGAAGTATTATTATTTACTGGAGTAACCCAAGAGATCTTCATCCTATTGTAAGCAAAATGTGTGTTGTGTGAAAGAAGATAGTGTAATAGTTAGCCTGATGTTGAAGCCACAGACTTTGTGTTTTGTCACATGGTTCCATCCACACTTTATATCTTTGGGTCATACTTGTTTCCTTCTCATTACCTGCCCTCTATCCTCTTTTCTCTCTCTCTCTTCTAATCCTTTCTTTTGGGCAGGGAAGGGAACCATGTAGCTTGCCAGATGCTGTTGGACAACAACTCAAAGCATTGCTCAACATTAGCTATGGTGTCTAAGGTTGCCAGGAATTGCAGTCTGGAGGGCCACATTATTGATTTGCCACCTCTGCTTTAGATTATGGAATAGAGGGGCAGGAATGAAATTGGAAATAGAACTGGGAGGTTATTTGACCAATGGTAATAGTTTCCACTGAGTGTATGCATTGTAATTACCTACACAGTTGGCTTCTAAATTCAAGAATTTAACCAACTATGGCTCAAAAATATTTGTAAAAAATAAAATAAAAAGCTAAACTTAATTTTACTACATACCAAGCATTATGATATTGCCTAGGCATACCTTGCTGTAATCTGCCATTTCATAGATCATCAAAGTACTCTCCTGCACTTGTTTGCTATTTTATACAAGAATGCCATTTCTAATAGACCATTGTACATAATGGGACTTGGGCATCTAGGATATTGATATCTACCAGATACTGATGGCTCGCTATATTAGTAATAATAATAATAATAATAATAATAATAATAATAATAATAATAATAATTTATTTGTAGCCTGCCCTCTCTCCCCGAAGGGAGTCAGGGTGGTTTGCAAAAATAACAAAAATGGCAAACATTCAATGCCCAAAAACAGATAAACAACAAAGGCAAAACATGAAATTAAATAAACATAATATAACTTCTGCAGAAAAGAGAGAATTCTGCAGTATAACATAGAAGAAAAGCATCTGCAATATATGCCAGGAAGCAGAAACAGTACTGGAGGCGAGAATGTGTAAAATAAATTAAAAACACCCCATGCTGGGAGGGAATTGGAACAAAAGATCTGCTTACCTGTTCTGAGTGCTTTGCTAGAACCGCCCCTGTGAGTCATGGTAATTTCTCTTTTTATGAAAGTTAAAGGAAGATTTTTGTTTTGTTTTGAAAGGGCCTGCTACTGGCTACTTGATCCACGTAAATCATGTTTGCCAGTACCTGACCCACATTCTCCTAGGTGTAAAGCAAGAGGAACAAGATCATCAGACTTTAAAGGAAAGTCAAAGGGCATTTAGGCCAGGTGAATGTTCCGGTTCATTTGGTTCTTCTTGCTTTCTCCCTCAGGCTCCTATTTTCATTCTCACCAATGTTTCATTAAGGAAAAGTTGAAGATGTGCAGCCAAGCAACATCAGCATATGGTGACTTATGAGGAAAAACATATAAGAGATGCAGAAGTTCGCTTTTTGCTTGTTTCTACTGGTGATGATAGGATCTGTTCCTCCTTGCTGAATTAACTGAGAGCAAACTACTTTGAACTCAGTTTGAAGCATCTGAAGTAAACTCGGGACAAAAGGCAGGACATGGGAGGAGGAGAGAGAGACTGGGATGTTTTAAAAGTAGCTGAGAAAGTGGGACAACAAAAGGATAATCCAGGACTGTCCCTGTCAAATGGGGACATTTGGAGGGTAACAGGTGGTCTGTCAAATATCAAGGTCTCAAGCTATTTTTGGCTTCAAATGACATTACCGGAATTATGAATTGAGGCAAGCTTATTGACAGCTTTTGCAGTTCCTTCAAAAACCAGTTTGTTGGTTTCTGCATAATGTTCTGCTGCTGCTGCTTTTGTTGTAGCTGCAATTTCCGCCTTCTTCAAGGATAACCCTAATGTAGACTCCATTGTAGATCCCTACTGTGGCCAGACGAGGAAAGGCTGTAAGACTCAGACTAGTTGAAACTGGCTCTCCAGACTCTGAGCCACAGTTTATCTGGTATGAATAATTATAGAATATACATTTATAGGTGAACATAGCCCTATATAGGACCGATTGCTTACCTAGTTCCTGGAGCTAAGAACCCCCAAACCACAGGCTATCTTTATTAGGCATCATCATCCATCCAATTACTCTTGGCACCGCACCACTCTGGCTGAGTGTGACAAGATGTGGAGCATTGTGATGGGACCTAACCACAAAACTCTTATTAATCTTACCCAGCAGCTTCACAAATACCACATGGGACAGGATAAAAACCAACAGCACCTCTGATACCTTAACATCCAAAGAGCAGCACATAGATTTTCCAGTACCATTTTCTGGAATTAACTTCTTGGATAATAGTGGAGAACCCCTAATATAGGATTTTCTAATCCTATTCAGGGTTGAATGATCAGTTTCTCAATTGGGGCTCAATTACTTCAGGATTCTCACGGGATAGGAGTTCAGAACTTAAGGGAAAAGGTGTGGTTTTCTTCTTTTTCAAGTCACTTCCTGAATCTTCTGGCATTTCCATTATCAATGATTTGCATGCCACTTGAGAAATGCAGTAAAGCTGCAGGGGGTTAATCCAAATTGCAGGCTTGAAAACAGGTTCACCCATGATTTTTAATGCTGTTGTCTACTGTACTAATTTTGTCACCACCCTAAAATGATTGGCGCGCACACACACACTGCAATGTTTTCCGAATTCTTCCAATGTCTCATCCAGCTTAATCCAGCCTCCTTACTTTGTTGGGCCTATCTATTCCAGGCCCCGTTGAAATATAAATATAAGCCCCCAAAACAGAGACTGTCATAGACCTTGAAACTCTCCATCAACCAATAACAGACTGAGCAAAGACAGGCCATTTGTTTGTATGTGCATGTTCATTCAAGTTGCCTGTCAATATATAGCAACCCCATGAATGTTATCATTTTCTTACACAAGGAATCTTCAAGAGATGGTTTTGCTGAGTTCTTCCTCTGAAATATAACTTATAGCATCTAGTATTCATTAAGTCTTCCATTCAAGTTCAAACCAGATCTGTCCCTCCTTAGCTTCCAAGATCAGGCAATATCTAGTGCCTTTAGGCCATTTCTGTTTTAACTCCATGTACATACAATTAAAATAATTAGCCAAGACCAGTATGACTGCGGTTAGATGTACCAAAGGGCCAAAGAGCAGGGCCACGCATCTCCTAGTGTATTTTCCATTTTTGCATGTACATATTTATATTAACATGTGTCAAGTTCCAATTAGTTTTTGTATATGTGACAGCTGAGTTTCCACACAGGGATCATCAAGAATGCATACATTATTCTGTAACACACACACAAATATAAGTGAATGTAAACTGCTTCACTTCCTTCACACCTAGATATTGCTGAATGTTTTTGGCATCAAAATGCTCTTCTGAGTACAAATGGCTCCCCTGTAAGACTAAATCTTTCTGTGGTTTATTTGGCTTCAGATGTTTTGAAAAAGAAGCTGCTCTGGCCAGCTTGCTCATCCACAAGAACTGCCTCCTCCCCAATTCCACAATTACATTCCACACTGAAGAATCACAAACTTCATTACACATTTATTTGTTTTGTACCATTGATTGTTCCTTGCTGAGGTTGGGAAAGAACTTCAAGGTTGGCAGGCGCCAGGAGTAAGGGACTTTCCGTGCCAGGGAAAACGAACAGCGTAAGAACTAGACGAGAAGGAGGTGGACAGTGCAGTAGCTTCCTCCTGTGGATTCCCTGTGCTAGCTTCTGACCTTTCAAGAGAAGCATCACAAACCCTTCTACCTGAGGAACAGAGTGCTTTTATTTAAAAGAAAAAATAAACAAACAAACAAAAGAGCAACCAACATTTTCAATTTGCACAAAGGGTCACTGCTTCTCATTGCTTTACAAGGTCCTAATGCTTCAAGTGGTTGTGTAACAAGCAGAAATTCAACAGGTACAATCTCCCCAATTTTGGACTAAAAGCTTCCACCAGGGAGTTGCTGTCAGCTAGTCAGAATTAAACAACCAACATGGATGAGAAAAACTAAAAAGCAGCAACAGTCTTCTTCCCAAGCTGTTAGATTAAGTCTCTTTATTGAACTGCTTTATTCAGCAACAAGATTCTGTTCAGTTGCCAACATTGAACAGTCAACCGAACCAAGGCTTCAAGCACCCTCTTGTCCACTGTCAAGCAGCAGAAAGTTTGGGACATGCCCAGGCATTTGCCACCTTATCGTCTTTGCCGCTGCTTTCTGCATTTGGATCTAGGATACTAGCACAGTGGCTCATCCCATTTCTACACTCAACTCCCCTGTCCTTTTCCCACCTTCATTCCCACCTACACCAGAAACATTAATTCCAATTTCACTTGAACATCTCATGCTTTCCAGTGAGCCCCAAGGGAATAAAAACACTCTTGCTTTCTCTCTACACACTCTACTTGACTAACACCACTGCTGCTCTTAGTAAAACAGCCCCCAGCTTCCAGAAAAGGTCCCTTTGACTGAAGCAAGAGTTGAAATATCACCTTTGGTTTTTCAGCACATACAGCTCACTTCTAACTCTGCCTTCTCCATAATGTTAGGAATAGCTAACTCAAAACCTTGAGTGACAACTTTAAGTCAGAAACTTGGTGTGGGTTTTGGGAGGACTGTCTTGTTCTATCCAAGGAACTTGCTGCCACAAAAAAATTCACAAAAATACAGAGATGTTTGTTAGCCCTAATAGTGAGACACAGAACTTCCCAGATTAAACACATTAGGAACCTAGTAGGATATTAAATAGGGGGTCTAGAGATGTAATACCAACAAGTCCTGCTTGTAAACAAATAACTCCATCAGTCCAGAAAAAAAAGACCGTTGGAGCACCCCAGATGGCTATTCCAATGCTATAATTGGGGATGCCAGGGGAAAATCTTCTATTTGGTATTGCAACCTTTATTCTGTACTGTTCCGACACAGTGCACATCTTTCAAAAGCAAGGGGAAAGCTGGGAACCCTTCTTTCATGTAAGAGAAGGGAGGATATAATTCATGGTTCAGCTCCCAGAGTGGCAGTGTAAACAGGAGGGCATCACTCCCATTCCTACTCCCCATGCACAGACACAAAGACATGCAGCAGCCAGCGCAGGGGGGTTGAGGAAGAGTGCTTGAGGCTCAGCTGGGATGGATTCCTGTGTGCCAGGGATCACCTGACAGTGCTGAGCCAGTCTCTGGCTTCACCCATCTCATGGGGCACAACTAGTAGCAACTCACAGGGACCTTCAGATAAAACTTCTTGCAGAAACACCCTGTAAGAAAGAAGTTAGAGGGAGAAGGGAGGTAGTTAGATTAGGGATCTAACAGGTCCTCCTTGATACAGCACAGATTAAACACCAAATGGCCATTCTTGGATTTCCGTCATGTTAAACAATACTGCACCCTTGCCTCACTATAAACTCCAACCCAAAAGGAACTCGCCCAGTCCTTTTCACACTAGAAAGATCTCACAGGGGGGCAGTATATCAAAAAGAAGAATAAAAGGCCAGGGGAATTATTGAACTGATCTTCAGAAGAGACAAAATATTGCTGGGCCGTTGGAGACAAGCTGACTTACTGTGGCTTTTGATGGCAAGAGGTTATGTTGTGCCTTTATGCTTTGATGCTCTGGCAACTGTTTTGATTAGAGATGGCATTCATGCCTCACACACCCAGATGACCAGATTGTGTTTACTGTAGTTCCAGTGTCTGGAAACTGCTCACTTTGTCAGCCCGGCTGGTCCCACACTGACCTTGCCATTGTGTGTGTTTATGCATACACCTATCCCTTTTCCTTAGGTGCTTTTACAAATCCAGGGAAGGACATTACTGCCAACAGAATACCTCCTGGTAACAATAGGTCAGCCAATGCCTGTTTAATTTTTTTAATGGAATTTTGATACCATTCCTTTTTTACTCTCAGATTTTCCAAGTGCAAACCAAAACAGGTAAATTTGATATAATTTTGTTTTAAAACAGCACACAGAGAAATAGGGAAAAAAATTGACAGCTATAAATGGTAACAATCATAGTGATACTTTTTAATAGCTCAACAAAATAAAATGTCTTCAAATTAATGATGCAAAGTTTGAACCTGTTTTCTAAATAAAGTATAAGGCAATGAGTCTTCTAAGACAAAATGTGCTGGCTACAAATTTTACTTATCTGGTTTTTAAATGATTTTATATATTCTATATTGCTTTTTAAATATTATTTAACTTTTTTAAATTAAACATTCATACCAACAAACCTAGTTTTGCCCTCAAAAAGATCTTGGATTGCTGATTTTCTCCTTTTTACAAAAGCCCTTTTACAAAAGCCCAAGATTTTTTCCAGTTCTACCTCTTGTGTCAATCAGCCAAAATTCTATAGAATATACTAGCATAATTATTGGAGGTAATTAATCTATTACCACTTTTAGGGGGCCATTTAACACCCTCGTTTTGCATAAGCGTTGTGGGAGCTGTAATTCAGAACACCTAGAAGGTCAAAATGTTCTTCAACCTTTAAGGTAGCACTGTTTGCTGTAGCTTCCAAGATACTATGTACTTATTCTATTAAAGAATTTTAGAAGTCATACATTGTTAATTTTAAACACATTTGATGTATATTTACTTTTTATATATATATAAGATTTTCAATATAGGTGTATGCACAATTCATTATAGTTCCAAAGTGATTCAAAAGTAGAATTTTATTTTCTCTTGTTACAGATGATTTATTAGACCCTCCACTAAACTGTAAAAGCAATAAAGACTGCCTCATTCATTAAACTGGGTCATTTCAACATCCACAGTAACAGCTCACCTACACTCCAGAGAAAAGAGCATGGGGAGTGAAAGGACAGGTTTGTTATATATGCGAATGGAGTCCACCCCCACTGAGAAGGTGTCCTTCCAGATACCCTGGTTCCTGGCTCTTCTAAAGCTCTGATCAGTCATTGCAGAAACATCATCAGCCTCATCTCCTGCTTGCAAAGACACTCTTTAGAGTGTTAGAAAACCAGGATTTCAAAATGTGTAGAGAACCTCCACAAACAGCTACTTTCTACCTTAAAAGTGGGGCGGAAGTGGTGAAAGAGCACAGGAACAGGGCACTTGCCCACTTAACAATGTCAAGATCACCTTGGTACTCAAGGTGATCTTAAGATGTGACCTCTTACTACTTGTAATGGTTTGTAATATCTGTGGTTGCAAAGGGAGTTAATGATCACTTCTCTGGATTACTCTATAGGTCCATCCCACTTTGCATTGTTCTGTTTTAACCCTTCCTGCTTGCATGTGACTATTGCTATTGACAAATGGATGATGATTTTCTAAAGACATGTCTTTCCATATGACTTGAACTGCTAGAAAAACAAGATTTCAAATCATATTGGAGAGGCATCCCTTTCAAAAATCATTATCCATTTGTAGACAGCAAGAGACATGTGCCTTCTTGCAAAGGGTACTGCGCAATCTTGAATATACATCAGGGCAGAAGCAAAACTGACCTTTTCCCAAGGCAGGCTTAATGTTCTAGGTTAGAGTTAACTTATTTGCCTCTGGCACTATTTTCAGACCTGTGTATCTTAAAGAGCACTTTCCTTCATATGTTCCTTGGGACATGCTCCATTGAACATCTGAAGCCTTGTTCTGGTTACCCAGCGATGAACAAGACACAACTGGCAACCAAAGGGAATACAGCATTTTTGGTAACAGCACCTATCCTTACATATCTATTTTCTAAGATGCAATTCCATATACACTTACCTAAGAATAAACTGCATTGCACACAGTAAGACTAACTTCTGAGTGAGCTTGCACAGAAAAGCACAGTTTGACATGTAGCAGAAGCATGGCTGTTCCACAAGGCTTTTATTTGTCCTTGTTATTTCCATAACATTTGCCTCCATGACTAAAATTCTATTTAATGTTAGGGGGTGCACCTGAAGTTCTATGCAGTGTCACTTATTCACTAGATGACAGGCTTTTATGATAGCTGCCTGGCATTGGCTTTGTAAAATAAACAAAGCAATTTTTAAATAATAAAATAACTCTTGAAATGAGTGACACCAGGGCTGGGCAACTGTGGAAGGCTATGAGTCGGCTGCCCCAGGGGACACTGGAGGGCCGCACCCATTCACCACACCTGGTCCTAGAAAATAAATCTATCATTTTTTGGCTGTAAAAGTTCTCTACAGGTTATGGGGATATTTTTACCATGCTTTAATGCCTTCCTGTGCTATTTTAGAGACAAGAGAGGTCTTTAAAAATGACTCAATTCCTGTTTCAAGAAAGGCATCTCCTGGATCTAACTTAGCTCAGGGGGGCATAATGTGGTGCTAAAATTCCCATATGCCCTGGAGGACATTTTGGAGCAAACATTTTACAAACTTTTTTTTTACCCTTTGGGGGCACAAAAACCACCTAGGAGGCCACAGACAGCATACAAACTACATTTTGCACATCCTTGCTTTTCACAGAGATCCCCAAAGTTGCCACTCCATCAGTACCTGAGGTCAGCTTCGCTGCCAATCGGAACAGGTGCCTTCAGCTTGGAATCAAGATTGTAATAGATGCCATCAAGCTGGCGCACAGCGATCCAGTGGCGGCGCCTCACTGGAAGAGATAGGAAGCCGAGGCACACGTTGGAAGGGACATTGATGATGAATCCCAGAACTCCTGCTACGGAGAGCTGCTCTAAGGGCCTATGAGGCAAAGAAACACATGGGTGTTTGGCAAGAAATATGTCTCTGAGGGAAAATTCTTCAAACATCATAGAGAACAATCTATAGATGCTTAATGGCAGATAATAGTCTTGGCATGTATTGCTGAAGGTCACAAGCTTCACCCCTGGCATCTCCACATCAAGGTAGGTTTTGTCTACTAAACCTGGGGAGCTGCTGCCAGTTGCCGTCAACCATACTAGGTTATATTGACTGTTGTAGATCCTGAACATGATGCCATCAGTATGCTTAGCCTAGTTGATCCTTCTCCAACCTGTGGAATTTCAAATGTCCTGGAGCATCACACAACCTGAACAGATGTGCCCTGCAAACTGGAAGGCCAGGAATGGATCATCCCTGGATCCAAAACATAAGAAATGAGTGGAGGCCCTGTGTTGTATTGTGTTAAACTGGAAGATCTAGGTTCTAGTCTTAATTAGTCCATGAAACACGCTGTGTGACGATGGGCCAGTTAAATATTTCTTTCTCAGCCTAACTTACCACACAAGGTTGCTATGAGAATCAAGCATGAAGAAAGATAGCAATTTATACTGTCTTGAGATCACTGGAGGAAAGGCAAGACGTAACTGTGACTGACTTGCAAGAGAGCAAGAAGCATAGCAGAGATGGGTAACTGCATGGAGCCCAAAGCCAATTCCCACTCGCTACAAACATCCCTGTGAACCACCTCCATACATACAGAGTAATCCCAGGAAGTACACCTCTCTTTATTTCTCAAAATGGCCATCCAAGGGAATAGAGAAAAATAGGGGTATTTGTGGGTAAAATGTGATTTTGGGCCTCTTATGGTGACAATGTGGGATATTTTTGAACATTTTCATAAGTTGGAGGGGCTTTTTGCATGATTTAGGAACAATGCGGTCCAAAAATTACATCATTTGAAAGACTTGGAGCAAAACTTCAGAGGTTACAAAAGTAGGTTTCATGGGGCATGCAACCCATGGGTCACAATATGTTCTAAGTAGAGGAGATCACTAGAATGAAAAACAGCTAAAGCTTGGCAAGTCACATTTTTTAAGGAACAGTTGATTAGCTGGAATTTACATGGTACCCTGTGACCTGAAAGTAAACAGAATAATTTAGGCCTGCGATTTCACCACTCACCTGCGCTTGTCCCACCAGACAGCTTCCAGCCCAACACTTTGGAGAGCTGCCATGATGACGTTAACATCATAGTTCCCTGTACCCAGGAAACTGCGATGTGGATTCCACCTGGCATCTGGGGCCAGCCTGTTAGGAAATAAAGAAGGGGCTCATCAGGGCTGGAAACAGAGGAAAGAATATGGTGCAGTAAGACAGTTGGTCTCAATGTAAATCTCCTGTTACCTCCAATTTATTTATTCACAAAAGAGAAAGAAATAAGGCAGCCTCTGCATTTAGGCATACAATCTAAAAAAAGAGATGATACAAAAGGAAAAAGGGACTTGGAGGAAAAAGGAACACAAGAGAAGTCAAACAGAAGTGTTCAGTGTTATGAAATTCCTTGCAACATCCTGATGAAATGGCTGACTAATTGGGGAGAGACCAACCCAAGAAGTATCTCAAGGAGAGACCAGCCCAAGAATACTGACAGCAGTCCTCTTTCCACCACCTGTCCTTTCTTTCTTCACCTGCATTATGCTGCCATAGTTACGTCCTTACAGCTGAGTCCTGACCTTTTCATCAAAGTCTGGTATCACTCCTTAGTCAGGGGCTGTGGAATGTACTGCCATGGAGATGATGTAAAACTCCAATTCCCATCTACTTCAGCATACAATTGCCTACAATGAGGCATGATAAGTAGCAGTTCATCAGAGAAGCTGGATGCTTCTCACCTCTGTCCTTAGTCCCCATCCCACGCTGTATTCCAAACTCAAGCACTTATGCTAGAATTCAATAAGCAATCTTCCACCACTGTCAATCATTTTGATCTTTATCTGCTGCCTCCCTTATTATTTTGTTGCTGTGATTGTGGAATACTTCACGTTCTCATTTCCAAGATATGGCGCAATAGGTCCAAACTACAAGAAAAGAGAGCCCACTTAACCATTAGGAAGAACTTCCTATTTGATAGTAGAATGATCTGCCTTGGAGTGTGGTACAATCTCTTTCACTGAGATTGGATGGCTATCTGTCAGGAGTGCTTTCACTGTGTATTTCTGCATGGCAGAGAGTTGAACTGGATAGCCCTTGTGGTATTTCCCAACTCTATGATTCTACTAGACCTAGCCAGCTCAGTTAATTGTAAGGGATGATGAGAGTTGCAATCTGACGTGTGAGAGTCTGCAGTTCCTTCGCTTCTGCTTTCAAGAGCTGTCAAGCCAAAGATGTATCTATCCCACACTGCTCTAATACAATGTGTCAATGAATGTTAATACATTACTATTATTCTACTCCTCTTTCTGGCTAAGGTTATCTTAAGCCCGTCCAGAATAAAGTTATGTGCGTTTTAAACATGCATTCCACATAATTTGTTTTATTTCTGTGTTTATTCAAGCTGGTAAAAACTTATCCCTGAAGAGTTAGCCTGGAAAAGACATTGAGAATAAAAGATGTCTACTTCTTTTATGCAACTGTCATCTTGGCTTTTCCAAAGAAATACTGTACCCCAGGGAAGCTTACAGGCTCCTACTTGCCCCAGAACAACACTGTATAAATGAACAATAAATCAGCAGAGCCATACTGCCGAAGCAGCACTATTTCAGAGCCTTACCTGAGTAGCTTCGACCTGTTCCACAGAAGTGGTTACAGAGCACACAATATTATCTGGATTGTGCTAATTAAAGTGTCGTGATGACCAATGGTCTTAAATGAAATTATGTCCTAGTGTCTCATGCAAAACACCTCTGCAGTTGCTAGGATGCACTCATTAAATGCATTGGTAGCCTCGCCCATCAAGCAAAAGGCATGCAATAACAATTCCATGCCCCTGGCAAAATCCCATTAGCTTCACGCTACCCAAGGGGAAGATGCCTCTTTAAGAGAAAGTGGTGAATATGGAATACAGGCCAAGTAAGTGTTATATTCTTTGGTCTACATCTTTTAAAGAAGATCAGCTGATAAGACTGGAAGGGGGGGTGTCCCAAAAACCATGCATCTATCCTATACTGTAGCAGGGACACCTAACAGTTTGTACTGACACCTTGAGAGGGGACAGAAGGGATGTGAACATTTGGTCACAGCAGTGAGACTTTTCTATAGCAGAAATACTCATCTCCTGCAATTCAGTATGTGCATACTTTCACACAGAATCAGGTTTCTAGTTCTCATGATTGTCAGGGTTTTTTTTGGGGGGGGGATTCCTCATATATATATATATATATATATATATATATATATATATATATATATATATATATATATATCTCTTGGTGGAGACTCCAAACTTGGCAGATTTTAACTTCTTTCCTCTTTCTAACTGAATGCTTTACTCTGATATGAACAACTCTGATATGGAACAACCAGTTACGACTGGTGATTATTTGTTTTCCTGGATTTTCAAAGTAGAGAGTTTTACAGATGAAAACACATCATGCTTCATCTTTCTTTGACCTTTCACATCTGATGCTTATATGTCAGGCATGTGCAAACTTCAGCCCTCCAGGTGTTTTGGACTTCAACTCCCACAATTCCTAACTGCCATGGCTGTTAGGAATTGTGGGAGGGCCTGGAGGGCTGAAGTTTGCCCATGCCTGGTATATACACACTGATTTCAGAGAAGCTTCAACCGGATGCCAACTCATGTTAAAAGGCCCCATGCAATCTGACTATTCAAAACACTTTGTTGCCAAAGCCAAGCTCTCAAACACTGAGGTTCAAATTATGGTCAAGTGAGTAAGTAGGTGTATGCAAAAGGAACAACTCATTGACACGAAGCGTTGCCACATAATTAAAATTGGGATTCAGCATTTCCAAAGAGAAATGCTGAGACAGTTTTGACTCTCCAAATATTTTGGACTATGAATCTCAGAATCCCTGACCACTGGCCATGCTGGTTCTGTGAGTTAAGCTCCAAAACAAGTGCAAAACAAAAAACATTTCACTCTTGTCATAGTATAAGGTTTAAACTGAATAAGACTGAAGGTAATTATTTAATAAAAAGTTTGACATACACTCAGCTCTCCACATTTGCAGTTTTAATGTTTACAGATTACAACTATTCCTAGCATTTATTTATTTATTTATTTATTATTTATTTATTTGCGACATTTATATACCGCCCTTCTCACCCCGAAGGGGACTCATTTATAAAAACTAATGGGTTTTGTTCTCTATATTTTTCCACCTAATGAAAATAGAGGGCCTACTTCGCCTTAATTTTTCATTGGAATCAAAGCAGATGTTGGTCAGGGTTTTGTTTAAGGGATCTTCTGCTATTTAGGAGGCTGAAATAAATTGAAGGTGTTTACAAGAAGACCTCATATGAAAAGAACATTTCCTGTAAGTTCTGGCAAAATATGCGAAAATGCACACCAATTTACCTTTTACAGATCTCATCAGCTGCCTCTTGGGTGAAAATCCGCTCCTGCAAGACATTATTCAAGGCATGAACCGCACACAGCTCAAGGCGTTGCCGCTCATGATAAATCCCAGATGCTCCATTTGGGGCCGAGTTCCCAGACATCCCATCCATGCAAGCCTGAAAGGCCTCAACTCAAGAGATCAACCCTGGAGAGAAAAGCCAGTAAAAAGAATCACACAGATGAGGAGGAAAGCCAGATAAATCAATACAACTCCATTAGCAGCCTCCCTTCTGGACCTTGGGCAACATTACAGTTTTGGACTACAATACCCAGATTCCCTATAAAGATATGCCTCATACCCTATTTAACTAATTCTGTATTTCAGATTCTCATTTCTGAAAAAATAACATATGAAGTAAGATTAGGGAAAGAGAATTTATTCAAGACGATATGGAAGCCATGATTAAATCAGGCGAGGCTCTTGATAAATAGCTAGTGGTAGATATGACCATTATTAATAAAAACAAACAATTAAGCAGAAGAAAAATCATACTTAAGAAATTTGGCAGGGAAATCTATGACTGTGGGAGATGAGGGAGGGAGGATGAGATAAAAAAGATATTATATTATGATGTATTGTTATACTTTTATATTGTATACAGTCAGACCTCCATATTTTCTGCTGCTAGGGTCTCAGGACCATTGCAAAAGTAAGAAAACTATTAATTAAAAAATCAAGGGTTTTTTTTTACCCTACAGAACATTGTCAGAAATATTAAAAATTAACTAGTAAAAGGTAAAGGTTTTCCCCTGACGTTAAGTCCAGTCATATCTGACTCTGGGGTTTGGTGCTCATCTCCATTTCTAAGCCGAAGAGCCGGCGTTGTCCGTAGAGACACCTCCAAGTAAGTAAGTAAGTAAGTAAGTAAAAGTTTATTTGTATACCGCCCTCTCTCCCAAAAGGGACTCAGGGCGGTTTCCAATATAAAATCAGCATAAAACATTGTACAATAAAACACTGAAAACACTATAAAACGCTATAAGAATTAGAAACGAAAACAAAACATAACAATTGACTAAAACAATCACATAAGCAGAAGGAATATAATCACTCAAATAACATGAATCCGCAAAGAAAGAGGGGAAAAAAAGACCACTGGGATGGAGGAGAGGATGGCCTGGAGGGACCACTAGAACTAAAATGCAATGTGATATTCTAAGATGCTTTGGGGCAGAGGAATAAAGTGCAGTGTTTCAAGTCAAAGAGGTGGCCTGTGCGACTACTATAGCTATGGGCTCGGTTATCCAAAGGCGCAGCGGAAGAGCCAGGTTTTAAGCAGCTTTTTGAAGGAAGCCAGGGTGGGTGCTTGCCGGATCTCCTCCGGAAGGGAATTCCAGATCCGGGGAGCAACAATAGAAAAGGCCTGCTCCCTCGTCCCCGCCAACCGAGCCTGGGATGGTGGCGGGAGCGAAAGAAGTGCCCTACCGGATGAACGAAGAGGACGAGTGGGTTCATAGCGGGAGATGCGGTCACAAAGGTAGGCGGGTCCCAAGCCGTTTAGGGTTTTATAGGTAAGAACCTGCACCTTGAATTGGGACCGGAAAATAATCGGTAGCCAGTGGAACTCCTTGAACAGGGGAGTAGATCTCTCCCTGTAGTTTGCTCCAGTTAACAACCTGGCAGCCGCACGTTGGACTAACTGAAGTTTTCGGGCCGTCTTCAGGGGCAACCCCACGTAGAGTGCATTGCAATAATCCAGTCTAGAGGTGACTAAGGCGTGGACCACCGTGGCCAAGTCAGACTTCACGAGGTATGGTCGCAGCTGGCGCACAAGCTTTAATTGTGCAAAGGCCCTCCCGGCCACTGCCGACACCTGAGCCTCAAGTGTCAGTGATGAGTCCAGGAGGACCCCCAAGCTGCGGACTTGCGCCTTCAGGGGGAGTGCGACCCCATCGAGCACAGGTTGCCACCCAATACCCCGATCAGACTTGCGACTGACCTCGAGGACCTGTCTTGTCAGGATTGAGCTTCAGCTTGTTCACCCTCATCCAGGCCATTACAGCGACCAGGCACTGGTTCAGTATCTGAGGAGCTTCCTTGGAATTAGGTGGAAATGAGTAGTAGAGTTGAGTGTCATCTGCGTAGAGATGGCACCCAACTCCAAAACTCCGGATGACCTCACCCAGCGGTTTCATGTAGATGTTAAAGAGCATGGGGGATAAAATGGAACCTTGCGGGACCCCACAGGTCAAAGGCCAGGGGTCCGAGCAGGTATCACCCAGCTTCACCAACTGGGAACGGCCCTCCAGGAAGGACTGGAGCCACTGGAGCGCAGTACCCCCAAGGCCCATCCCAGAGAGCCGTCCCAGAAGGATACCATGGTCGATGGTATCGAAAGCCGCTGAGATGTCCAGGAGAACCAGAAGGGACACACTCCCCCTGTCTAGCTCTCTGCGGAGGTCATCCACCAAGGCGACCAAAGCCGTCTCAGTACTGTGACCAGGCCTGAAGCCGGACTGTGAATGGTCCAGAAAATCAGTGTCGTCTAAGAATCCCTGGAGCTGAGAAGCAACCACCCTCTCCAGTACCTTGCCCAAGAAAGGGAGATTGGAAATTGGTCTATAGTTGTTAAGAGTAGACGGATCCAGGGATGCCTTTTTTAGAAAAGGCCTAATTACTGCCTGTTTTAGGCTAGATGGAAAAATCCCTTGTTCCAGAGATGAGTTGATAATTTTCTCAAGCCAAATTAACAAATCTCCCCTGGTCAGTTTGATTAACCAGGAGGGGCAAGGATCTAGGGAACAAGTGGTCGCTCTCGTAGCTCCAAGGAACTTGTCCACGTCATCAGGGCGAACAAGCCGAAACGAATCCATCAAGATCGGACAGACAGATGCCTCAGGCACCTCACCTGGCATTGCACTAACCCCAGTGTCTAACTCAGAGCGTATCCGAGCGACTTTATCTGCAAAAAAGTGCGTGAAATCGCTGCACTGGGTTGCTGGGTTGTCAGGGTCTCCTCCCCCTGGGGAGGATGGAGGAGCTCCCCAACAACCCGAAACAACTCCGTTGGTCTATTGATTGCAGATGCTATGCGGGCAGCCGAGAAAGCCTTTCTGGCTGCCCGCAAGGCCGCAGAATAGGCCCTAATAGCGGCTCTAGCCCGTGTTCGGTCGGATACCCTACGAGTTCTCCGCCAGGAGCACTCTAGACCCCTTCTCGACCGCTTCATCACGGCCAGCTCCCTTGTGAACCAGGGAGCCCTGGTGCGTCGGCGGGTTGAGAGGGGACGTTCAGGGGCAATCGTGTCTATCGCCCTGGCCATCTCGCTGTTGTAGCGATCGACCAAGACATCAACAGGATCGTCAGCCTCAATGATAGGAAGATCCCCAAGAGACCTCAAGAAGCCGTCTGGATCCATTAGTCTCCTGGGGCGGACCATCTTAATGGGTCCACCACCCCTGCAGAGGTTAGTGGTCACGGTAAGTCTTAAAGTGACCAGGTGATGGTCGGACCATGACAATGGAAGAATAGTTTGCTCTTCCACTCCAACCAATCCACTGTCGGCAATAAATACTAGGTCAAGGGTGTGTCCTGCCTGATGGGTGGGTCCAGAGATGACCTGGGACAGTCCCATGGTTGTCATGGCAGCCATGAAGTCCTGAGCTGCACCAGTTAAAGGGGCCTCCGCGTGAATGTTGAAGTCCCCCAGCACCACCAGGCGCTGGGAGGCCAGCACCACGCCAGAGACCACTTCTGCAAGCTCAGGGAGGGAGACTGCTGTGTCGCGGGGTGGACGGTACACCAGCAGAATCCCCAAACTGTCCCGGACACCTACCCTCAGGTGGACACACTCAAAACCTGAGGCTTGCGGAACAGCGCACCTGGCCACGGCGATGGATTGCCGAAAGACCACCGCAACCCCTCCTCCCCGCCCCCCGAGCCTGGCCTGCTGATGCACCCCGAAACCAGGAGGACACAGCTGAGTGAGGTTAACCCCACCCAGCTCATCCAACCAGGTCTCGGTGATGCAGGCCAGGTCTGCCCTCTCATCCAGGAGTAAATCCTGGATGACGGAGGTCTTACCATTAACAGACCTGGCATTCAACAGCAGGACCTTAAGCCCGAAGGGACTGTCATGAGGACTACCACGCCTTTCCTTCTCCGGGGTCGCAAGTGTTCTATTGCGCTTCTCCCTGGGATTTTGGTGACCGCTTCTCCTCCTTCCCCACATGACCTCAATCTTTCCCCCCTGGGGACCACCCGCCCCCTCAGTAGGGTTAGGCAAGATGAAACTGCCTTTTAACGGGCCTAGTCAGCTCTCTAGAGCAGGAGAGCCGTGTTGGGACCTATCGTGCGTAGTGGCTAGAGATGTATCTTGTGAGAACAGTAGAAGAGAGTCCTCTAGGGTGTTAGGTGGACTAATAGATGGACTATAACAAGGAAGCGTTTGTAGGGGGAGTTGAGAACATGTATGGGCAGAGAGATGGGGAACTAGGGGGGTCCGTGGACACATGGCTGAGATAGGGGGGGTCCAGTATAAAGGATTTGGGAGAGTATGGTTACTAATAGATGTTAGCTCTAGGGGATGTGATTGTAGGTCAGGGATCAGGGGGCGAATCCAGGGGTCGAAGAAGACCCTCCTAATGCGGATGCCCCATGCTTCAAGACGATCTCTAGAGCTTAGTAACTCCTTAATGATGGACATGTCTTTAAGTGTAATTAAAAGATGCGTAGAGCGGTTGAGAGATTGAAAGTCTCTATGCAGCCAATTGAGAGATTGAATGTTAATATCTACAGGGTTCATAAATAGGATTTGGGCAAGAGACCTTAAAACCGCTATCCTTGATCCCCATTTACCCCTATTCTGCATCGAGTCTGCTACTTCAAACGCCAGTTGGTTTGGAGATAACAGGCGGTGTGTGGTGGTAGGTGGTAAAGATGGTGCAGACTCGGATGGTATCAATGGATGGACCTTTGATTGACCTAGAACCTTATTTTCATGCCCAGGCTTCACTAGTCCTTGTACTTCTCTAGACAACTCTTCTTCTCTATTGTTCTCCCTAATTTCTAATGGGGTCACTATAGGGAGTAACTTTAGTTTCTCCTCTTCCTCGCCATCTATATCTAATGCGCACGCCTCCGCAGTATGGTTAGAAGACCCAGTGGATTCTTTCTCAAGGGGTGCATAATGTGTTGGATGTTTCAGACTAAGAGATATTCCTTTAAAAACAAGGTCCATCTTCTCATTGAGTGTTTTCAGTTGTGATAGCACCAGATTGAAAGATTTCTCCAATAATTTGCACAGCTGTAGGAGGTCATTTACATTTTCATTTTTCCCGTGGGTGTCCATCAAACCCCTCATTGAAGAATCTATTTATTTGTACCACACTGATCCTTCTGCAACCCTACAGGCCCAGACTGTATCAATATCTCTCAATTTTACAGCCTCAGTAAAATCTTTACTATAGAGATTAATATTCTTTAGATCATATAGGCAATCCACGTGAAACTATAGCAGCTGCACTTACTAAAACCAAATTATTCAATCTTTAACCAGAAACAAAAGAGAGGAGAACCTGGCCTTCTCCACCAATACTCAGTTGGATGTCATTTTGCCCTGGAGATGGCTAGAAATTGTCTGCCCTCTGACCCTAATATAGGCCAATACCAATGTCGCCCACACCAACCCTCATAAAAAACAAATCAATACTTGGTGGTACATACAGGTGATCACATGTCTAAAAACAACACTTAACGGGGGAGGAAGGAACAGAAAAGGGGGAAAAAGAGAGAGAGAGAGGAGCCAGCAGAGGGCCACAGTCAGCAGCACAGCCAGGGTACACAATCAACCATAAACTGTCCCCAGAGGCACAACAGCTGCAAATCCCGGAGGAGGTCGCCTCCCAGTCTGGCAAAGTGGGACGGCCCCTCAGAAGCAGCGATGCTGATGTTATAGCACAGTAAGGGTCACCGTCAGGACTGGCTCGGCCGCCTTCAAAGGGAGAAGTGCTGGTAGTGATGATGGTGGGCCCCGGTGGCAAGGGACACAGATGGAACAGCCCGATGGCCAGTCGCTACTCGCCTCCTCTCTCCGAGCACGGTTAGGGCCCTCCGGCGGACCAGATGTGGTAAAGGTGGCAAAGATGGTAGAGGCGGCCTCCTCGCTGTTCGCCTCCGAGAGTTCTTCAGCACCCAAGGGAGCGACAGTAAAAACTGGTGACCTGGGGCTCAAGCACGCCGTCCCCGGGTCCAGTGGGATGACGGTGAACACAGCCTGTTCTGGCGGGAGGTGGCTTGGGCCTACAACGCGAGAGCCGACTGGGACTATCGCTCTGGGCCCCTCTAGATTAGGTCTTAAGGCGATGGTACATGAGGGAAACCCAGAATTACTGCCTTGTTACCTTCTGATCCATGGAGTAGTAGTATCTTTCCCCAGACAACCGAGAGCAGCACCCACAGATCTCCAGTTACGGCAGGAAGGAGCAATATCAGTCGTGGAAATGAAAAGGGGAAATGGTAGCTGTTGCCCACCCACCGGCGCAGTGCTGGGCCTAGTGCCTAATGTCCTCTGGCCAGGAAGGCCAAACGGAGGCCACCTGAAGACCACGGGGAATGGTGCACGGAGCCTTCCTCTTTCATAAACCGGACTCCTGATAGTTCTTCACTTTTGTCCTTCCAGTAGTGCAAGAACCCCTCCCCAGGTGGTCTACACCACTCTGGGGCTTCAGTCCCTGCTTACAACTTAGGGTAGATGGCAAAGGAGCAGCTCCAAGCCCAGCAGTGACAAGGCGAGCAGGTAGGTGGTGGTGGTGCTTCTAACCGGGCTCAGATGGAGGCCACAATTATAAGTCAATAAACCGGTAAACCGAAGCTTAACTCAGAGTAATTTCCCAATGAGGAATGGTGGAATGGGGACAGGTCGTATAGACTTTAAAGGCTGTCTGGCAGTCTGACAGTCAGATGTAGCAGCAGTTGTAAAATGCCAGTTTTTAATGGCAAATAATGCCTTCTTTTCTCCAACGCTCTCTCCCAGGCTCTCGTTTGTTCCCGTTTGTTTTTCACTCTTTGTTGTTTGCTTCTCACTATTATCACCTCTTTAGCTTAGGACTCCCCTCTGGTGACCTCCGTCACCCTCAGGTTTCAAGCCCAGTTTATAGCTCAGAGAGGTGTCAAAAGAGCAATAGTTTTAAAGCTTTTTAAAACAAACTCACGGAGCCCCGCGGAGAATCAGCCTGCCTCGGCGCCATCTTCGGCACCTCCAAGGTCATGTGGCTGGCATGACTGCATGGAGCGCCGTTACCTTCCCACCAGAGCGGTACCTATTGATCTACTCACATTGGCATGTTTTCGAACTGCTAGGTTGGCAGGAGCTGGAGCTAACAGCAGCCGCTCCCGCCGCTCCTGGGGCTTGAACCTGGGACCTTTTGGTCTCCAGCTCAGTGCTTTTACACAGTCTGCCACCGGGGCTCCTTAAAAAAAAACAAAAAAACTAGCTATTGTTAATTACAAAACTGTGAGTCAAGCACTAAAAGGGATAAATAAGCTAGCATCACTCTGAGAAGAGTTAGTGGGCCAAAGCTAGTGTCATCCTGAGGAGTGTTAGAAGACGTCACTGTTAGTCAGCCTCAGAGTGAGAGAGGTCCCACTTTGTTACACCTCAGTATGAGTAGGCCTCTGTGTGAGAAGGCTCATGTGTGAGAAGGCCTGGTATGAGAAGCTTCAATGAGAGAAGCCCCATGTTGAAGGCCTTGTGTGTGAAGGCTGTGGTGTGTGAAGCTGTGCGAAGCTCCTGTGTAAGTTTGGTGTGAGAGGAGGCTCTGTGAGAGCGAAGCTGTTTATCTGCATGCGAAAGAAGCCCAGCGTGGAAGCAAAAAAGGAAGTATAAAGAATTCTATTTGTGTTATGGAAACCTTGTTCTTGTAAATAGTGCAGCCATATTATTTTGCTATTAAGAAAACCTCCAAATGAAGAAATAACATTGGTCTCTGTGTTTTTGTTCTTTTTATTAATTTTGGCTACTGGTGCTGGGTCACGCTGCTGCTAATAAGTTACTCTGCTATAATTTTGTTAATAAGCCCACTCGCCAACAAACATTTCTCTTAGAATCGCTATGTCCTCTTGCACAACTCCACAATCAACTTCTGTGGGAAGCAGGCCATAGAATCACATTGAAGAAGGACCTAGAGATTCCCTGAGAAAACATATTAATCAAATCCAGGAGTAATCAAATCCACAAAAGGGTAATCAGCAAATGTGGAAGGCCAACTATATATTGGGTCAACTGTATACTGTCAAAGTTTAATTAAATTTTTTAAAAAAGAAAACTAAAAATATTCAGATTCCCTCAACTAGCACAGCAGTGCTTCTGAAGGAACCTGGGTATTGTAGTCCAAAAACATAACCTCAATTGTTAACTCTCCCTCTGAATCCTCTTTAGGCCAAATCGGTCCCAGACTTCTCCTTGGCTTCTCTGACCCCTTCCTTTAACTTTCACTGCCCCTCATTTCCCAAAGGTTAATATCAACACTCTTTTCTTACACTTCTCTTGATCCACTGCCTTCTTAAATCTCCTCCCTTCTCTTCTAACCATGATACTTTCCTTAAGGTCAGAGCAGCTGAGCCAGTGGCAAGCAGCCAAGCGCTGTTCTACTTATCCCACTGTACTCCATTAAGCAGGATTGCCAGATTGAAAGCTGAACAGGGTCCTGTACCTTTAATGGTTGCGTAGAATAGGAGAATTTCAGCTGATGTTGCTCGTCATGCATTTAGGTAAGACACAATTTCCATCTTCTATCAAACCGTTTAAAAGATTCAGGCATCCTCTCCAGTTTTCAATCCGGGAAACCTATATTGGCGAAGGCTAGCCAAACAGCAGGAGACTTCAACTGAATGTGCGTCACTATCAACATGAAAGCCAAAGTAGATCAAGGGTTCATCTACACTGTAGAATTAATGTGGTTTGACACTACTCGAACTGCCGTGGCTCAATGCTATGGAATCATGGGAGCTGTAGTTTTACAACTACTTTAGCCTGCTCTGCCAATGAGACCTGGTTCCTTGGTAAAAATACAACTCCCTGGAGTTCATAGTCATGGCAATTCAAGTTGTGCCAAACTACATTCATTCTACAGTGTAGATGCAGCCCAAAAATGTAAGGTATTTCTTTGGATCCCTATCATTTCACACAGACTTTTGCAGTGGAGTAGCATTATTATTTTCATAACAGACAGCTCAAAGAATAAAAAACCACACAATTGGAGCACACAGATTAGTACGTATTTGCTGGTTCAACTTTCGTGGATATGATAATTTGCAGCTTTGATATGGTATCTTGTGGAAACTGACCACAGAGATATGCGGGAGGTTCTAGAGATTCTTAGAGATGTGTTCTCTCAGGTTAAATAATAGTGAGTTTCATAAAATTCCCAAGTTTTCTATTTTTCCTAGTGTCCTGTGCCCCAAACTGCCGCAAAAGTGGAGGGTCTATTATATATGTTAAACCTCTAGCAACAAGGGGAGCAAGAAATTGAGATAAATAGATAATAGATAGACAGATAGATATTTAAAGCCTCAAGAATTTGCATGAAGCATCTTAAAAGACCAGGAAAGTTTTTGTGGACTTCAGGGCCACTTCAGAAATGGAAAATAGCAAGTGGTAGTTGTCACAAAATAATATATCAATGAAGGATATGAATCTAAGGCTGGATCTAGTGAAGTCATATAATCCAGTTCAAAGCAGATAATCTGGATTTAGAAAGTGGATTATATGGTAGTGTAGACGTGGCCTAAAATGGCAAGGGGGATATTGCGGCTAGGGTCACCATCTATGATCACCGCTGGCCATATTAGGTAAAATTGATGGGAACAGAGAGAAACAAAATCTGGAATAAAAATTCTCTGGGCCCTTCCATACAGCTATATAATTGGGAATATCAAGGCATATAATCCACAATATCTGCTTTGAATTGGGTTATCCGAGTCCACACTGCTGTATAATCCAGTTCAATGTTGATTTTATACAGCTGTGTGGAAGGGGCCTCCATCTCTTCTCCAACATGTGTTATTGTGTGATCACTACCATAACTCTCACCATTACTTTTCTTTCTCTAGTGAGGCCCATAAAATCCAGATTATCTGCTTTGACTGGATTGTATGGCAGTATAGACTGATATAATCCAGTTCAAAGCAGATAATCTGGATTCTATATAGAAGTGTTGATCCAGTCTGAGAAATCCCTTAATTAGAATTTAGAAATTGAAATAATCCAGAACTACAGTGAAACCTTTGCTTTCCAATGGTTTATATCTACACAAACTTTGTTTCAGGCTCAGAGTTATTAAAAATACAAATACTGTAGTGTTTATAAAATTAACTTTAGGGTATTTGTATACAAAACACAAACAAATTTCATATTGGGACTTGGGCCCCATCTCATTAGAAATCACATTATTTATGTACTGTGTATTCAAAGAAAAGATATTCCAAAATCCAAAATATGTCCAATCCCAAGCATTTCGGATAAGGGATAACCAACCTGTGCTTTAAAAAAACTTAAACATGTTTTTTACTCACAGCAAAGCACTTAAACATGTTATTATAATTTCCATCGATGCACAATCTTAAAGAGAGGGCACTTACATTTCGAGATCCTGACTGTTGTTTGTTTGCTTTAATAATGCCACAGGAGGAGCTTGTTTACAATTTTCAAATAGTTTCTCAACCTATTACCTAAAATCCCAAAGATGATCAACGTTATACCGGACCAAATGACATTCATTTTGTCGTTGTTAATTGGAAATAACTCCCAAAATATTAACAGGCTAAGAAATAAAAGACCATAGATTTACTTTGAGCTGGCATGGACAAACTTCAGCCCTCCAGGTGTTTTGGACTTCAACTCCCACAATTCCTAACAGCCTATCGGCTGTTAGGAATTGTGGGAGTTGTAGTCCAAAACACCTGGAGGGCTGACGTTTGCCCATGCCTGGTTTACAGAGAGGGAAGTCTAAAATTTCTAAAACTAAATGGAAGACTTTAGGACTCCTCTCATTCATAGGGAAGGGATGGGCTAAGTGCAAGGAGAAGGAATGCACTCTGTACATGCTCAGAAGCACCACTTTCCATCAAATCATGCATTGTTTTCTAAAAGCAAATGGCTCACTGTAGGAAATATCTCTCCACTGCTCCCATATGGAGCTAAGTAAGCTCCTAACCCAGCAAAGGAGAAGAGATGCACTCTGTACACGCTCAGAAGCACCTCTTTTCATCAAGATTCCCCTCCAGAGAAAGTACTAACCCCAGCCTACAATCTCTACACCCTCCTGACATCCTATCACTTCCTCTCAATGAGCTCAAAGCTGGGAAATATACTCCAGATAGGAACAGGCATAAGAAAAGAGAGTATCTTCCTACCTTACAGACGTCAGATCTCCGACAAGCCCAACTCGGCTGCATGACTGACCCAGAGACGGTCAGGCTGACACTGCAGGGCGGGAGGGACTACGGCTCCCAGCATGCATCGCGCGGGGAAGAGGAACTACGGCTCCCGGCATGCCTCGGGAAGCCTCCTAGAGATGGCTGTGGACTACAGCGACCAGAATGCAATAGAGACAAATACTGAAGGAGGAGCCACGCCCCTCCCAACATGTTCGAAGGAAGAGATCTAGAAAAGGAGATTGCAATTCATAGGAATCGGGACAGAAACAGAACCTGAAAGTTAGTGCATAGGCATATGGACATATTCTTATAAGCTAGGACGTTGCATAGATTTGACTGCTATTCTCAGACAGGAATAGTATACATATACATATGCAAATATGCAAACCTGTTACAGTAATCATGAATGGGCTGGGTTGCTGTGAGTTTTCCGGGTTGTGTGGCCATATTCCAGAAGCACTCTCTCCTGATGTTTCGCCCACATCTATGGCAGGAATCCTCAGAGGTTGTGAGGTCTGTTGGAAACTAGACAAGTGGGGTTTATATATCTCTGGATGGTCCAAAGTGGGGAGAAAGAACTCTCGTCTGTTTGAGGAAAGTGTGAATGTTCCAATTGGCCACTCTGATTAGCATTGAATAGCCTTGCAGCTTCAAAGCCTGGTTGCTTCCTGCCAGGGAGATCCTTTGTTGGGAGGTGTTAGCTGGTCCTGATTGTTTCCTGACTGGAATTCCCGTGTTTTTTGATTGCTGCTTTTTATTTTTATTTTTTTATTTTTTTTTTATTTGAAATTTTCCAAATACAGTGCGAGCATATAAAAACGGGGGTATAGTGAGGAAACAAAGGGATGGGAAGGGGGGGAGAAGGGTGGGGTGAAAAAGAAAAAGAGGGAAATAAGTATTGGGAAGGGGGGGAGGGGGATGGAGGGTTGGACAAGGAAAACGTACAATTCAGTAAAATAATAATAAACAGAAAAGAAATACCCGGAAATGTCTTTCTTTGGGAAGCACACTTCCCTATCTAAACTATACCCTAAGTCACCGTACTTGCATAAGTTCATTCATACCTATTACATAATTAATATTACAAAATTAATAATTGTTAAGATATTCTTCCACTTTTCCCCAGTTAGTTTCTCTAATACTTTTTCCTCTTGTCGTTCTCAATAAAAAGGTAAGTTTATCCATGTCTCGAATTTCATTCAGTTTGTTCAACCAACTAATTTTCTTCGGCGTCTCCTCATTTTTCCAATGCTTTGCGAAAGTCATTCTTGCGGCTGTAATACAGTATGTAAATAAAATATCATCGTTTGAGTCAAAATTCAAGCTTGTGTCCGTTATTCCTAATAAATAATATTCAGGTTTAAGCGGGAACTGCTTATCTAATATGGTTTGAATCTCTGCATGAATCATTTTCCAAAATTTTTTCGTTTTATCACACGTCCACCACGTGTGATAAAAGGACCCTATCTGAATTTTGCACTTCCAACACTTATTATCATAATTCTTATACATTTTACCTAATTTTTTCGGCGTTATGTACCATCTATGAAAAATTTTATACCAGTTTTCTTTCAAATCTGAAGCGTAAGTGTATTTTAATTTCTTATTCCATATTGTTTCCCATTCCTCTAATCTTATAGGACGTCCGATATTCCTAGCCCATTTCACCATACAATTCTTAATTCCCACCATTTGTGTAGACCCTTCTAGTACGATGGTATAAATTCTTGAAATCATCTTTCCCTTTAAAGATATTATTTTGTCCCATGCGTTATTTAAACTACCAAATCCAATTATCTTGTCTTTAGAAAATTGTTCTTTTATTTGAGCATATTGGAACCAGGACATATTAGAGAATTTCTTTTTGATTTCTTCCTTGGGTTTTAACTCGTATGTTCCTTGAATTCTAGTTAAGACATCTTTATATGTAGGCCACACAGACCAGCCTAACAGTTTTCTCTGATTCGCCTCCAAAGTGGAGATCCAGAGTGGTAGTTTATTGTAATAGAACTGAACTTTATATTTTTCCCAAATTTTTATTAAAGCAGATCTAATAAAATGATTCCCAAAGTTCTTTTCAATTGACCTCTTATCATATCCTAAGTAAGCATGCCAGCCTCTGCGTAAGTCGAAGCCTTCCAGATTTAGTAAATCTTCTTTCTCCAAGGTGACCCACTCCTTAATCCACTGTAGGGCGCAAGCCTCAAAATACAGCTGAAAATCTGGGAGGCCAAAGCCTCCTCTTTTAGGGGAGTCTTTCATAATAGTAAAATTTATTCTAGGTTTTTTATTCTTCCAAATAAATTTGGAGATGTCCCTCTTCCATTCTTTAAAAAGTTTTTGGTTTCTTATTATCGGTAGATTTTGAAAAAGATATAGTAATTTTGGCAAGACATTCATTTTTACTAGGCTGATTCTTCCTAATAATGAAATTTTTAGATGTTGCCATTGTTG